>NC_141136.1:65315146-65626864 GCF_053477565.2 Lygodium microphyllum
TTCAAACACTTAATTGACATCTCAAGCCAAAATGAGAGTATTATCCACTGTAGTAAATAGCTAGTTTGCATAGGTTGATGTTGAATATCTCAAAACTCTTGCAAAGTTTGAAAATCTTTCTTCTACAAATTTGTAGACCACATCAAAGTGGTTAGGGATAGTAAGCCTTTTCTCCAAAACCATTTTTGAGCAAGATATGGCTTTTGCAAAAAAAAGGGCCATTGTAGGGATTCTCATAAATTGAAAGTTTCACAACTTGAAGGTCAAGCTCAGTTGCACAACTCCAACTCCCGTGAATCCAAACTATAATACATATTTAAAGAGAGGGAGGGAGATAAACACAGGAATGAAGCCATTAAAACATAGGATAGTATATCCTCATTCTCTCATTATTCCATAAATATAGAATAACACACAACAACTACTAAGTCACACACTACAGTGAAGACATAGGTCACTAACTGACCACATAGACTAACTAAGGTTGAGTTAGACCAACATATTTATTATGCCATACATGATAGATGACAATTAAGGCTATAGCTTTCTAACTAGGGTCGGTCTCACACTAAGAAAGAGCTTGATTCTCAACAATGCACATCCCAAGTATATGTAAGGCATGTCCCATGTCCTTCATCTCAAAGCTCTTCTAAAGCTGACTTTTCAAGGCTTCTAGCTCATCATGAGCATTCCCAGCAATTAACATATAATCCACGTAGAGTACCAAAAGCATAAGGTTGCCATCACAAGCTGCCTTCATGTATAAACATAAATCCATATCACTACGAGAATATTCTTATGAATGCATGAAAGTATCAAACTTGTGGTACCACTCCTTAGGTGCTTGCCTAAGGTCATAAAGGCTCTTTCTCAACTTATACCCTAGGTGATCTCTTTCTTTTTCCTCAAATCCCTTAGGCTAACATATATAAATCTCATCATGCAAGTCCCTATGTAAGTGAAACATGGTAATTATGCTTCTTCTAGTGGTATGCAAGAGGATGACACATTGTTTGCTATGCAACATGTGAAGAAAGAATTGCAACACAAGACAAAGTAGATGATGTATGGTATATAGACTCAAGGGCATCTAACCACATGGCTCCTCATGGAGAGTGGTTTGACTCATTGGTAGAAGGTGCTAATACTAGCTACACTTGCTGGTATATAAGGTGTTAGGGACTTGATTTTTGACGATCAGATTATAATACAAGTCTCCTTTCATCTTCATCTCCTTCTCCAATCTCTCATGGCTTCTTTCTCTCTCTTTTTGTCTTTCTCTCTCTTTTTCTAGTCTTTCTCTCTCCTCATCACTCTTTTTCTCTCTCTTCCTACAATCTTTCTCTCTCTTCTGTACCCTCTCTCTCTCCTCTTCTTCTCTCTCTCTCTTGTCCTCTTCATGACAAGTGGAATCAGAGCTCTAGTTCTGATCCATTTAGTTACCTTACATGCTCAGTTACCATCCTTTTCACAGTTTAAAAATCCAAGAAGCTTCAAGTATACAGTGACAGGCACAAAAATGGAGCACTGAATAGCCACAGGTGAAGGACCAAGAGGACAACAACCATGAGCATTAATGGAGTCCTTGCACCAAGTTTGGAGGCTGGAACACCACATTTAGTAGGTCATGGGTCATTCTAGGCCAATTTTGAAGGTAAATTTTTAGAAACAGTGGTCACAAGAACTAGGGAAGAATTAGTCTTGGTTACTTTTCATATGCAGTCTTCCCTTTCTTCATTCACAAGCTCCTGCCAAGCTTCCATGGAGGAGAAACAACAGCATAGATCTTCTTCCTCCCATCCCCAGAGATCAAATGCCTTCTACCACAGCTTCTAGGGGGCCCTGTGCTTCATTTCAAATACCTATTTGAGTGACTGAGCTGCCTCCTTCCTTCTTGTGCACAGCCTGCAATTTGTGACGCAAATTTCGGGTAGTATCCTGAGCAAAATCAGCAGCATACCAGACATCTCCTTCATCTTGGCCTTTTTCCTCATCATCTGGAAGTTGATTCTTGCAAGATTGAAGCCATCTTTTCATCCTCTTGAACATCCTTCAGTCTCTGAAACCCCAACAGGTGCAGGCCATGGACAACCATGGATTCTCCTTCAGCACTCACTGATTATTGAGGGCTTTTGCCTTCCTTGGTCCCAGGAACTTGTGCCTACAGGAATCTTTGAAGAAGCAAGCATCAAGAGGCTCGTACTTGAAGATGGAGGCAAGAATGCAAGTTGGATATTTGGAGCAGCCATAGCCATAGACTATGACCTTCAATTTCTTCAAGTTCTCTTCAAGTTTGGGTCCCGGGGCTTCAAGATTGGACTCCTTTCCATCAATGGAGCTTGTTAACCCAATTGGAAGAGTTTTGGAGCATGGGAAGGCACTATGGGGTGAGATTTTGGGGCATTCTTCTTCTATGATCTTCAAGACATGCTGAGAACTACTAAAGTTCAACCTTTCATTCCCCCATTGAAGAATCAAGCTTGAAAACTCAATTCTTGGCTGAAGTTGTCATCGTGGAGCTAATGGGAGCATCGGAGACCAATCATGGGACATTGGCCATTGATTCTTAGCCCGTCTTCACTAATCAAAGAGGTAATTGACTCTTGAGCTCTCTTCTAATTTCATCTTCTTGCTGAGCCTAAAAATCCTATTGTTGGAAGAGATTCAAGTAGTCGATCATGCATTTTCTTCAAGATTTCAATGCTTACATGCTGCCAATTTAATTTCAGTCCTCTCTTAGGCTTCCTTGCATTCAGAATGATCCATTCTATGCTGAGAATTCTCAATATTATTTATTGTTGCCTCACCCTAACCTCTTGACTTATGATGATTGCTTGAGAAAATATCAATCTCTGAAATCCATTGTAAATGAGATGAGTTAGCAGCGAGTCACTGCTCGATAAGCCCTCTCCTTATTCCCAACTCAATTCCATGCACTTCATCAAAAGAATTACTTCCAAGCCACCATGCATAGCATGCCGATTGCTTAATTAATAAATGCCTGCCATGTATACTCTGGGTGAGGAAAAAGCCCAATGCCAGGCGAGGTGGCAACACAAAAGAGGGGTGACCCCCCCTTGCCATCAAAGACCCTGAAGGGGTGCACAACCCGGCCCGGGGGGAACTTTGCCCACCTCCCGGTGATCCGGAGCCCAAAGTTTCTTGCAGGTGTAGGTACCCACTTGAATAACTAAGATATTGACTTAGCACTGATGTATGGATATATTATTGGCTACAAATGTATGGAAATATCTATTGAGGATGTATTTGCAGACATGAGAATACATATGCAGTCAATGATAGTGAATACAATGCTTGGGATGTATGAGAGATGCCTATGCATGGGGAATTGTGCTAAGAGATGATTATGACATGCTCAGTTCTGGAATAAGGCTACAAACAGTGAATTTGGATGACTAGGCAATGTATTATGCCATGTGGGATGATCCTTCAGTCATGCATTAACAAGTTGATCCATTGCAACCCCTTTCTTAACCCTAACAGGGTGCTATAAGCAATTTGCTTGCATTTATAGAGGTATACCTACTCCCAGGAACTAAGATGCAGGTCTTGCAGAGTGCCCACAAGTCCTACTAAGGGCTTTGATCAGTTTTGGAACTCTATTTGGACTCCAAAAGATACTTACAGGTCAAAACAGGTCTCCTATAGGTGTAGATAGGCTGCTCGACTACACAATACAGCAGTACTTTTCTTGTTACAGATTTTTCTGTATAAAATCTGGGACTGCGTGCTTATGCTCAGTTTGAAGAGGGCATCCTTGGCTCCGATTTGAACAAAAAAGTAGGCCAATCGGAGCTTCCTAGTTCAAGTTACAGGCAAAACAATGACAGGTGGTCTAACGAGACTACACCTAACCATGGTAGGGAGCAAGGGAAAAACTAAGGCAATTGATGACCTTCAGCAACAAATAAGGGATGCACGCACCCCAAGGGCTAAAACTAACCCTGAGGTGGAAGATGAATATTATTCTCATGGCATGGACAGCCTCAATGCACTCACTAATATCCTTAGTTCGCATGAGACAAGGCATATTGAGAGGCATAGAGAATTGATGGAAGGCATTGGTCAAATGAAGACTACTATGGACACCCTTGCTGCCCAGCTCACTAAGTGGATGGAATTCCAAATGAAAGGGAAGGAACATGAGGATAGATTGGGTATGCATGCTGAACGAGTGATGGGCCCACCAGTAAATGCAGCAAATATGAACTCTCAAGGCATTTTGGGGAGAATGGGCATCCCTAGGAACACTTTTGAACAGGGAGAGCCTTCACATAGACAAGAGAAGTCCATAAACAATGCAATGAGGGGCAATTTTCAGTCATCACAAGGGCCCATGCCATCTATGAGAGTTCAGCCATCTTTTGGCAAAAATTCTCTAACAATGGTTCATTTTTGGGTAGCCACATGGATCAGCCTCAGTTTGGATATGTGGGACAGCCACCTAATCATGAAAGAGAGTTGAGAGACAAGATTATCTTCTCAAAATTCAATGGTTAGTCATCATCCCCAAATGAACTTGAAGAGTGCCTCTCCAAGCTTGAGGATTATTTTGACATCTTGCCCCGTAATGATGACCAAAATATCCATTTTGCAACAATCCACTTGGAAGGATTTGCACATACATGGTGGAGGTACATTAAAAGAGAAAATCAACAAGTGAACTCATGGGAAGCATTCATGGCACTCATGGTGCAAGTATTTGTCTCACCGGTGGAGAAAGAAAAGCTTGCCCGCTGATGGTATAGCCTTGAACTGTGTGGTCTTGCTGTGAGAGAATACACAAATCAGTTCCTCAACCTTACTATGTATGTTGAGTCGATTAGTAATGATGCCAAGTTACACAAGTATGTGTACGGGCTGGATCCCTAACTCTCGGTTGATGTTTCAGCTCAAAACCCATCGGATTTGCTCAAAGCTATTGAATTGGCTGAGAGGTACTCTCGCAAGTATCGCTGAGCTGCTTCATTTCAGCATGGACAGCAAAGAGGGGCATCTCAGCCAGTGTTTGGGCAACAAAGAGGACACATGCAGTCATATTCTGGACAGCAAAGAGGTGCTGTAAGGCCAGGGAAGTTTGGGGCCAGTTATGGTGGTGGTAACATGCGATTCAACACTCCAAAAATCCCCACATACCCCACTTTTAATGCCTCAAGTCCACAAGGAAATTTAAGGATAGCAAACAGTCCAAGAATGAATAATAGGCAAGGGGACAACAAAAATAAAAATGCTTCAGCCTTTGGTAGTCCAAGGTCCATTCCCATGGATTTGTATAAAGAAAGAAAGGAAAAAGGGCTTTGTTTCAAGTGTGACGAGAAGTATACAGCTGATCATGCCTCAAAATGTGCTTTTAGAAATGCTAAGGCATGGGTTCACAGCATGTTGGTATTTGAGGACTCATAGGAGGACCCTGAGGATACACATGCTTTTATGATGACTACTGAAACAAATGATGCTGATGAAGAGTTTGGTCAAGAAGAGTTCTTTGACCCTGCTGACTCTTTTCCTTTTGACCCCGGTGGCCATTTATCACGAGGTATGGGTAGAAAGATCGAACCACATGCTGGAATACATGCTGCCACTGCTTATACCATATCAATGGATGCTTGGATAGAATCCAAAAGCCCTAATACATTGCGTATTAAGGGCCAAATTCATGGGAAGGATGTGTTTATACTCGTGGACAATGGTAGCACTCATAGTTTCATTAACAGAGCAGTCATGGACAGGCTGAAGTGTTTTCCCACTGATTTACATCAGCCATTGAAGGTGCAAGTTGCCAATGGGGATGAAGAAATTAGCACACAAGTATGCCATGCTGTTCATATTCAGCTTGCTAAAAATTTTGGATAGCAATTGGATTTAATTGCATTGGAAATGGGGCCTATAGATGTTGTCTTGGGTTGTGATTGGCTGAAAACTTTGGGCACTATAACCATGGAATTTTCCTTGTTGTATATGGAGTTTGTCATTGTGGGACAGCTCATTCACTTGCAGGGAATTCAAAATGATAGTGAATTTTAGCTCATTACTAGCAAACAACTCAAGAAAGAGTTCAAGAAACGGTCCTAAATCTTTGTATTGCAGTTAAATAAAGAAAATTCAGATCAATCCACTAAAACAATAAAGAATTCAACATTGAAAACTCTTTTAGAAGAGTACAAGGACCTCTTCCAAGTACCTACAACACTACCCCCTAATAGGGCGGTTGATCATCCCATAGATCTGGAGCCTCAGTCAAAGCTTGTGAACAAGCCACCTTATAGATTGTCTAGGTGTGAAAGAGAAGAAGTTGCCAAACAAGTCAAAGATTTACTGGACATGGGATTCATTGAGCCAGTTCTTCACCATATGCTTCCCCTGTGTTATTGGTCAAAAAGAAGGATGGATCTTTCAAGATGTGCATAGACTACAAGGATCTTAATAAGATCACCGTGAAGAACAGGTACCCCATTCCACGCATAGATGACTTGCGGGATGAGCTCAAGGGGGCTAAGTACTTTATGAAGATAGATTTGAGGCCAGGCTATCACCAGATCTGCATGAGGGCAGGGGATGAGGTCAAAATAGCATTTCGGACTGATCGGGAGTTTTATCATTTCTTGGTCGTGCCTTTCAAGTTAACTAATGCACTGGCCACCTTTCAGAGCTTAATGAACAAAATACTTCATCCCTTTCTTTTCAGATTTGTGTTGGTCTTCTTTGATGACATCCTCATCGATAATAGATCACTGAAGGATCACCTTTGGCACATGAGGCAGGTGTTTTATGTATTGAGGCAGCATAGGCTCTTTGCCAAGGAGACAAAATGTTCTTTCATGTAGACAGAGGTGGAATACTTGGGGCACATTGTTAGTGAAGATGGAATTAGGGCTAATCCTAAGAAAGTGCAGTGTATAAAAGGCTGGCCTACACTTGCAAATACCACTTCACTTAGAGGATTTCTTGGTCTCTCATCATTCTATCGCAGATTCATTAGGCATTATGCAAAGATTGCAACTCTCTTGACGGATAGGCTTAAGAAAGAGGCCTTTTTCTGGGATGCCATAGCTGATAAGATCTTTAATCAGCTCAAAGAATTGGTTACCTCGGCGCCCATCTTGGTTTGCCCAGATTTTTTGAAAGAATTCACCATTCAGTGTGATGCCAGTGGTGGCAGAGGCATAGGGGCTGTATTGTTACAAGAGCATGGGGTTATAGCATTTGAGAGCCAAAAACTTGCTAAAAATGAGATAACCATGAATGTATATGACCAAGAAATGCTGGCCATCCTTCATGCCATTAAGAAATGGCACCACTACTTGTATGGCAGCAGATTTAGGGTCAAGAGCGACCATAGGGTCCTCAAATACTTCCTCTCTCAGTCTAATCTTACCCCCAAACAACACAAATGGGTAGCTACATTGCAGAACTATGACTTTGACATTACACATACACGGGGAAAAGACAATGTAGTTGCTGATTCATTATCTAGAATGTGGGCTTGTAAAGTTTCAGCCATCATGGAACTTCATAGTGACTGGATGGAAGAGCTTCAGGAGGCCTATTTGTTAGATGCTGATTTCAGCCACATTTTCCAAAAATTACAGTAAGGGCATGTAGAAGAAAACTCTCCATATCAGCTTAAAAACGGTCTCTTATGGTTTCAGGGCAGGATTGCCATCCCATACACTTTCCCATTCAAGCAAAAGATCATGCAAGAGATGCATTCTTCACCTACAGCTGGTCACTTGGGCATATTTAAAACTTATGACAAAATTGCTAAAAGCTTTCATTGGAAGGGCCTATGGAAGGATGAAAAGATTTTATCTTGAGTTGTGTGCCATGTCAACAAAACAAGGATAGCACCTTAAAACCAGCTGGTTAACTGTAGCCATTGCCTATGCCTGAAGGCAAATGGACACACATTACTATGGACTTCATAACCGGCCTACCGATGACCAAGAAGGGGTGGAATAGCATCTATGTAGTTGTGGACAGACTCACCGAGGTAGCCCATTTCATTCCTACAAAGACTCAATATAATGCTTCTCAAGTAGCTAGCCAATTCATGGAATATGTTTTCAAATTGCATGGCCTACCAACGGTCATTGTGCATGACCGGGATGCTAAATTCATGAGCAACTTTTGGCTGGCAATCTTCAGCTCTATGGGTACTCAGTTAGCCCCTTCCACTGCTTACCATCCATAGACATATGGCCAAACAGAGAGGGTTAACAAGTGGTTGGAAACTTACTTGAGGCATTTCTGTTATGATGAGCAGAATGCTTGGGACTCATGGTTGCATCTGGTTGAGTTTGCCTATAACAACTCTACACACTCTAGCATTGGAGTTTCACCCTTCAAGGTATTGTACGGCTATAAGGTGCCCCTCCCTATCTTCAATGATAAAATAAACCCACAAAACAAGGAGGAATTGGATAGAATGGAGGCCTTACTTCAACAGTGCAAAGTCAACTTGAAGAAAGCTCAGGATCAAATGAAGCTTTATGCTGATGGCAAAAGAAGGGATGTTCAATTCCAAGAAGGGGATTTGGTGCTTTTGAAGGTGCCCAAGTCCAGATATGCCACCCTCAAGGATGGGTCCAGCAATAAGTTGGCTCACAGGTTCTATGGGCCATACCGAATTGTCAAAAGAGTGGGAGACTTGGCATATCGGTTAGCATTACCCCCATCCACAAAAATTCATAATGTCTTCCATGTGAGCCAATTGAAGCCTTTCATTGGATCATCAGTGGATTATATTAAGGAGTTACCATCGATAGATGAAGAAGGCATCATTCAATACATACCCGAGCAAATCATAAGACAAAGGGAAAAGAAGCTTCGCTCTCACTCCATCATGGAATACTTGATCAAGTGGAAAGGTTTACCACTTGAGGAATCTTCTTGGAGGCCAGCTTCAGTTTTGGAAGAGTTCCCATACCTATTAGAAGCAAAATTGGTTGAAATCTAGCTAATTATGGCCCTGTTTTCCCTCAGATTGACTGCAGACAGCTCTCTGTTTCAAAGCAGATTTTATTCTGCACTATGGATAGCAATGGACACCATATATGGGTTGAAAGTACTCCTCGAGAGCTCTGTTTTGATATATGGCCCACCCCGATCGGAGTCTCCTACAGAAAGTTATGACAGATTTACTATAGCAGGGTCCTGTAGTAAACAGCTTGCTGTCCACTGTCTGCAACTCACATTTACTCAAGATACTTGGGTCAAAATTCATTTTTTATAATTCCCCAATAAGGCCCATGTAACGTACATACCCCAATGACCCATCATATGCAATAATACATCTTCATTCATTTGATACCCCTGTAATAATGCAGCAAAGTAGTACTCTAATCTACTCCTGCCCAGTTATCATAAGTGCCCAAATTATTTTTTAGGGCAAAAACCTTCGAGTGGGAAATGAATGTAAGAGAGGGGGATTTAATAATGGGAAAATACTAGCTACATTGGCTGGTATATAAGATGTTAGGAACTTGATTTTTGACGATCAGATTATAATACAAATCTCCTTTCATCTTCATCTCCTTCTCCAAGCTCTCGTGGCTTCTTTCTCTCTCTTTCTATCTTTCTCTCTCTTTTTCTAGTCTTTCTCTCTCCTCGTCACTCTCTTTCTCTCTCTTCCGACAGTCTGTCTCTCTCTTCTGCACCCTCTCTCTCTTCTTCTCTCTCCTGTCCTCTTCATAACAACAGGTACTCTTCCCTTGATGATGCATGGTGACAGGGAAAAGAGTCTCTATGATGTGTTACATGTACCCTCCATAACCAAAAACTTGCTTTTTGTGGGACAAATGACTGAACAGAATCTACAAGTTAGATTCAATAGAGATGGATGCTACATTGAGGAGTATGGTCAAGGATGCAAACTCATTGCTAAAGGCAAAATAAATGGCAGGATATTTACATTGGACACAAAAATTCCAACATTGAATGCTGCTATGTACTCACATGACAATGCTGCAATAAGGGACATTGAGATATGGCATAAAAAGATTGGTCATGTAAATGCTCAAAAGATGAAGAATATGTAGCATAAGCAAGTTATACTTAGACTCCCTAAGTTCAAGCATGTGGAATTGGGACATGTATGGCAGTCGTGTCAATTTGGGAAGCAATCAACGCTTCCATTTATGAGGCATGTAAGCACTACTACTAGACCATTACAACTTGCGTATGCTCATGTATGGGGACCCTCACAGAATGCATCTCTTGGGGGATCACATTACTATGTGTCATTCATAGATGACTATAGTAAGTACACATGGTTGTATGTGCTGAAGCACAAGAGTGATATCATGGATGCTTTTCAAGACTTCAAGAGACATGTGGAGAAAAAATTGGCTTGCTACATCTTATGCTTGAGATCTGATAGTCGTGGAGAATATGTTTCTAAAGACTTTGATCACTTCTTGGTATCTCATGGGATTAAAAGACAATTGACATGCAGGTACACACCACAACAAAATGGTGTGGCAGAAAGGAAAAACAGGGTAATCATGGAATCGGCAAGAGCAATGTTGAATGAGAAAAGCCTACCAAATGCATATTGGGAAAAGACTGTAATGACTGTAGTGTATGTCATGAATCGTACACCAACAACATGTATACATGAGGTGACTCCTCATGAGAGGCTTAATGGGACAAAACCGGACATTAGCCATCTTAAGGTTTTTGGATGCTTGGCATATGTACATATTCTAGATGAAAAGAGGAAGAAGCTTGATCCAAAAGTAGAAAAGGCCATCTTTATTGGATATGCACAAGATAGGAAAGTGTACAAATGCTACTATCCTCTACTCATGAGACATTGGTCTCAAGAGATGTGATATTTGATGAGCTAAAATCATGGCATGAGAAAATTATCACCTTGATCAATGATGATGATACTTATTAAGATCTTATGTACATGCATGTACAAATGAAAGTGTAGAAATTGCTGGGCCTTCTAAAGATGCTACTACATCAGTTAGTCCTTGGATAGGTAGATTGAGGACTTCAACATTTTTGTCCACTGACATGGGGATGTCAGTGAGGGAAGAAATGCTAATAAAGGCAAAGGCAAACTTGATTATGTTACAAGGCCACTCACTTGTGGTTATGATTCACCTGGCACTGGCAGCTTGGATAGTGAGTTTGGTATTCCATTAGTTGTGACTCCTAGTGTGAGACATAGATATGTACCACCTCATGAGAGAGGAGAGTCTCATACTGCACCTCACTTGAGGAGATAAAAAAGAGTCAAGAAGCATGTGGATAGGCTTACATATAGTGGATACACAATGAGGCACTATGCATATATGGCAAAAGTCACTAACTTCAAGGAACCCACAAAGTTTTCTGAAGCTATTTTGGATGATCATTGGTGTAAGGCAATGCATGAGGAATATTCATCATTGGCTAAAAATGACACTTGGGATTTGGTTGATTTGCCTGAAGGAAAAATGGCTATTGGTTGCAAATGGGTATACAAAGTGAAGTGCAAATTGGATGGCACATTGGAAAGATACAAGGCAAGACTTGTGGCAAAAGGGTATGCACAACAATATGGTCTTGATTATGAGGAGACATTTAGCCCTTTTGCTAAAATGGCAATCATGAAGACAGTGATTGCTTTGGCAGCATCTAGAGGATGGAGTATGTATCAAATGGATGTGAAGAATGCTTTTCTCAATGGTGATTTGGTTGAGGAAGTATACATGGATCAGCCCGAGGGCTATGTACATCCAGATTTTCCTACACGTGTGTGTAGATTGAAGAAATCATTATATGGGCTGAAGCAAGCACCTAGAGCTTGGAATGCTAAGATAAGTGCATGCTTACAAAAACTTGGTTTCACTATGGGCAAGGCTAATCATAGCCTATTTACAAACAAGACAAGGCTGGTTATGTGATATTGGTCATCTATGTGGATTACTTGAACATTACAGGTGATGATGTCACAAGAATTGGAGAGAACAAGGAAATGTTACATGCTGAATTTCATGTCAAAGATTTGGGTGAACTAAAGTATTTCCTTGGGATTGAGGTTGTCTTTACACCTCATGGTACTTGGTTGTTGCAGAGGCAGTATGCACAAGACATGTTAACCAAGTATGATATGTTGGATTGCATGTCTTTGAGCACTCCATTGAAACAAAATATTATGCTGCTTGCAGATGTTGTCTATGAGATTGATTGAGAATGTCACTATGTATAGACAAATGGTGGGCAGCCTAATTTACCTTACCATTACTAGACCGGATCTTAGCTATTCAGTTGGACTGATTAGCCAATTCATGCAAAAGCCTATGAAGCCTCACTTACATGCAGTGAGGAGGATCTTGAGACATGTAAAGGCTACATCCGGTTATGGTCTATTCTATGAGCATAGTAATCCTTTGGAGCTTATAGGATATACAGATGTTGATTAGGCAGGAAGTGCCTATGACAGGAGATCTACTAGTAGGTATGCATTCTCCCTTGGTAGTAGTATGGTCAGCTGAAGCAGTAAGAAGCAACCCACAATTGCACTCTCTAGTACAAAGGCAGAGTATAGAGGTGTTATATTAGCTGCATATGAGGTAGCATGGATCATGAAGCTTCTTGATGATTTGGGCATGCAGGAAGTCAGGCATGTCGCACTCTATTGTGACAACATGAATAGTGTGCTCCTAGCCAGTAATCCTATCTATTATGCTAGGACTAAGCACATTGAGGTGCACTATCACTTTATCAGAGAAAAAGTAATTGTAGGTGACATTGATTTGATCCATGTGAGGATAGAAGACCAAGTTACAGATACCTTTACCAAGTCATTGGGTAAACATAAGTTTGTGCATTTCAGAGAGCTAGTTGGAGTGAAGTACCCCACTTGAGCTTGAGGGGGTGTTGAGATTCAAACTCATAGTCCTACCTTAGTTAAATAAGGTTAAGTCATACTAACTTAACCATGGTCAGAAACTAGGTTACTTGCTTTGTGTATGTGTGTTGTATTAAGTTGACCTTACAGAGTGTTGATGAAATGGACTGAGAAGGGAGCATGACTGCTACCCTTTGTGCCTAAGCTTTTATCCATCTTTTTCTCCCTAAATTGTAATAAATTTCTCACTAATGTGATATGGATTTCTTTTTAAAAAACTATGACAACACTTGAACACATTACATACTACTCTCATATCAAATTCCATACCATATTCACATCCTTTTCATGATTAGATATTTTTAAAAATCAAATTTTCATTGAAAACATTTATCAAGATTTCTTGCTTTTTATATTTTTTAAAGTTGCATACACAGTTAGAAAATTGATCCAAATTCAAACTCTAATTAGTGGTGGTCATTGCATCTCAACATTAGCATCATCTCATCTTCATTTGGTTTAAGCCGAATAGCCATATCCCATCCCAATCTTCTCTTGATCCTTCCCACTAAAATAGCCCACAAGAGGAGGGAGGAGAGAAAAAGTTTAAAATTGCATATTTTTACTCGAGCTACCATTCCGAAGCTAAAGGTGATGATAGGAAGTGAGAAAAATCAAAAGAATCATGGTATCGTTAGATAGCATGGGTCCATTGAAGCTCTCCTCACCATCTCTCCCCTCTTCAATAAATCTTGACATCATGGCACCCTCCTCCATCCTCCTCTTTTTTCATTTTTAAAAAAATGCCCCTCCCCCCTCCCCTTCACATGAAAATTTGAAGAGGAGAACCCTTTTGGTTCACACCCCTTTTCCACTTGTCCAAAGTGGTAACCCTTTGCACAACCCACCCAACAACATTAGAAAGCCATGTGAGAACTTGTAGCCTCTCCTCTCATTTTTAGATACTTTTGAATATGATAGTCTACTATATCACATACAAGTGCAACCCTCATATTATATGTTTTTTATGAGACTCACAATTTGAATAATTTACCAAAATATTCTCAAAACCACATTTACATAGTATAAATTTAATGTCCGTAACATTTTAAAAAAGATTAAGCTAATTTTTATTTCTCCCACATCTTATGCACTTAAACCACCTCAATATTTGAACTATTGATACCACCAACTTCATCTTGTGTCTTTTGAATGCAAATGATGAGTTCACTCCTACATTTTGACCAATATGCATGATCATTTTGACTTAATTATTGAAAGGATCAAGGATTTGCTAGTGTTATTTATCCAAACTATGTATTCATATTAATAGATTTTTCACTTGAAAACTTAAATGTGAAGCTCCTACTCTAAAGACCTTTGAAGGAAAAAGACCTTGAAAGGACAAGGATAATGCAAATGTTTTCTAATATAAGTATATACTCATATTACAAAATTTTCACATGAAAACCTAAATGTGAATCTTTTACTCGAAAAAGCTTTCTATCAAAAGGTATGTACTATATATAATATATTTTGTTGAGAATTTCTAGCATTCAAATAAGAAATCAACCTTGACACCTTTAAGTGAATGTTTAGTCTTATAAATAAGATGAAAAAAGGTGTGATATTGAAAAGATCTTAAAGGTTTACATATAACTATCCATACTCATTATAAAAATTGAAGTTACACATGTTTTGGCCTTCAAAACTGAGCAACATCAAAGTTCACAAGTAAGCCCTGGCCCACTTCCATTGAAAAATTGTCCCATCCACTTATGTCCATCTTTATCTATGTAAACCCCATTTCCATGCATTTTGTTGTCTTTCCATTCACCTGAATAGCTACGACCATCTCCCCACTTTGATGGAATACATAATGTAGGCAAAGTCATGTAATATCAATAATATTTTATAAGCATATATAGAAAATGTTAGAAAAATGCAAGATCTAATTCATGTGTATTAAGGTTCCATAAGAAATCTAAACCAAACTTTGGGCGCGCGCACACACACACACACACACTCTCTCTCTCTCTCTCTCTCTCTCTCTCTCTCTCTCTCTCTCTCTCTCTCTCTCTCTCTCTCTTAGGGAGGTGTGTGTGGATACATGTGACATATTTTACAAAACAAAGTATACTACCCTGTCCATGATATATATTATGCACTCACATTTTACCTAGTTCTCTCTCTCTCTCTCTCTCTCTCTCTCTCTCTCATATTGTATCCAAATACATGTGTTAGTTTACATAACAAAGTATGCTACCATGTCCATGACATATATTATGCAATCCCTTTTTAACCTAGTTTCATCACTTTAGACAACAAAATCCTTCCATCAAGGGGGATTCAAATGAGAAGGCAAAAATCTTGAGGAAAGGGACATGAGTTGACATGGCAATGACATGGAAACAATTCATTGGATTCCACTGTTATATGTGGATGAAAGTTTCAAACAAGAAGTTTAAAAGCCCAAAATTGTCTTTAAAGCACAAAGATTATGGTAGGACCAAAAAACAAACATATGTATCCATTCTTTTCAGCATTTTCAAAGTCAAAAGGAATAAGAAATGGGAAGAGCATCAAAGAAGTCAAACAAGGATATATTAATTTGTATGGTACGTGTTGCCATTTAGCAATAACACAAAATAGAAATAAGTGCAAGTCCTATCATCATGACAATACCAACAACATGCCTTTCATTATATAAGTGAATAGCCACTCTTAAACCAAATGAATTTTTTCTCTACAAGGGAAGCATGAAGTTAAAGAGTCAAGAGCGATAATTTTGAAACCCACAAGATCAAAAGTTAGATCTTAGACATGATTGATAACACCATCCCAAGTATTTCTATCATCATGATATGGTGTATCTAGTTGGAAATGATTAGCAATGTTTTTTTGAGTAGAATTATATATTCAAAGATATCCTAAGCCCTTAGAATTTGGGAACATGTATTTGATGGTGCTAATGTAGATTTGGATAAGGTGTGGCTTTTACTTCTGAGAAAGGAGTCTCAAGATGAGTTAATGAGCACAAACACATCAGAGCTTGAGAGATGAAACTTTTTGTAGCTACACTCGTAACTTTCCATGTTGAGAGTGGAAAAGCTACTTTAGATCCAACACCAAGTACACAAACATGCATAAAATGTACTTCAAGAATTTAATTTCCACTATTTGTACTCTACAATTGCCACCTCAAAGGGATGCTAACCATTATATAGACTCAATTGGGAGGTCCTATTTGATGTATAAACCTCCTTATGGGCTTGCAAGGACTACAAAAATGATAGTGGGAAGGCAAATTCAAGGTTATGTATATAGGATTTTTTAAGCCTAGCTGCTCATCATGATCTTAATCAATTTCCTTAGCATTGAAGAAGACAACTTTGCAAAAATTATGAAGCATGTTGACAATGAGGAATAAAAGCCTTATGCCTTGATTGATAAACTTTCTATTGCAATAAATGTGCAATTTTTTTTGCTAAGATTGGCCTATAATCAAGTTATCATTGAGTGTCCCTTTTAGGCCTTTGATGTACCAAAAATAATCTTTAGGAAATTCTAAGGATGTCATGAATTCTTTGGTTTGACAAATGATAATCATGATTGGTGGGTCTCACTTTAAGACTTTATTGCCAAAGTCCATTCTTCCCATGATGAACCAAGGACAAAACACAAGAGTTTAGGGAGATGTTAAAGGTTGCGACTTTGAAAGTAATAAATCCTTTCATGGCCTAGATAAAAGCTATGGAGTTTTCTCTTAGGTGCAATCTTAAAGTACCATGATCAACCAATAGCTTTTTAAAATAGGTTGTTAGACCATGCACAACATAAAACCCTCTTTTAGTTTCTAAACAAGCACTTGGTGTTATTCTCTTCGGACTCATAGTGGAGACACTATATAGATGGTGCACATTTGAGGATGAAGAGGTCTTCAATGGCTTCTAGATCAATTGGAATTGAAACCTAAGGCCCATGGAAAGATCGATTTAAATCATTGTGCTTGAGAGATGGACAAAGTTGTAGTTAATGGCCTTAGCCACATGTCAATGAGACAATCCCTAAAAGGAAAAGGCAACACGTTTCTTAATTTACAACTATATGGAGGACTAAAGAGAGAGAATCCAAATGAAAATTTTCATGTGCATAATGGACTCTTGTAGGATTATTAGGGCAATAGTACACTAACAAGGGAGAGAGAATGCAATTAGAAGCAGCAAATATTATTCTTCTTTACAAAGATGGGATCTAAATTCTGTGAGGGCATTACTTTAGTAACCAAGACTATGAATGGGGTGACCCTCCTAAAGTAAAAGCAGTTTTGAATGCTCTCAAGGGGTATAGAGCAGAACAGGCTTTAAAGCAAGTTTTGATATTACCTCACGGATGTGGTACATATTTCACCTACAGTATATTGATATTACTGGTCGCATTTGACAAAAAGCATGCAAAAGACTTGGTCCACTTATATAAATTTACAAGCTCGGGACTGCTTAGGGGCAACCACGATTGTGTTTAGATGCAGCAAGTGTTAGTAAGATCTTGAGGTGTCAATATCTATCTCACATACAACAACTGCAGTGTGCTGTTAAAAGATTCCACTGACAACACAATCGGTAGGTTGGAAAAGACAATAGAAAATATGATGCCATAACAGTACTCTTACTTTATAAGTTCCGTTTCCGCAATAACTTCCCATCTTCCATTGACCATCATACACTGCTCCGCTTGCAAACTTGAAAACACCTACATTTCAGCATAAAAATTCTGCAGTTTCAGTGATGAAAAGCCTGAACGCAAAGGTGACATACATGCCAGATAATAGACTGTAATCAGGAAGATGCTACTGAGTTTGGGCCGTAGCAAAATGAACTCTCTATGATAGCAAGGAACTCAGCGGACAAGGTGATAAGAAAGGGCAGTAGGTTAAAAACCTTGACCATGTGCCAAGTCCTTTACCCACTCTCCTTCATAGCTGTAGTCTCCATCTCTAAAGATCCCTTTTCCATCTCTATACCGCACTCCTTTTGATGAATCTATAAAGCCGGTCATTGAACTATGCTATCACAACACCATTCCACTGTATTATGCCTTTCTCCCACACAAGAAATTTGCTCTCTCAAATGTCTATGTCAAATAGACACATTACATTGTGCATGCAAATTTTAGGACATCTCATTGATGTTTTTATAGAATACCCTGCTTAGTATCCAACCTGTGGATAGTACGCCCTGGGGTGCTACTTGATCTGGATTGGCATCAAAAATCCACTCTCCATCTGTGGTATGAAGCTGTCATTTCAGAAAGAGGAAATGGCTTCATCTGTTAAACTATTGCAGTGAATATAGCATACAGTGTACCATAGATAGCTCCACTTCTGTAATAGAACTTGCCAACTCCACGAGAAGGCTCTGCAGCTACTGAATAGAACCAATTTGTGCCAGGTGAGACCGAAATCAGATAACAAGAATCTTGGAAGTAAAGTGGTGGCGTTTAATTTTTCAGTTCACTGTTCTCTTCTCGAGAAAAGAATTACATCATGATGGGATGATCAGAATAGAAATTGTCCATGCAAAACATGATCCCAGGAGGTTTTTTCGATAAGATGATCATTCTGATAGGATGAACAGAGTAGAAATGGTCCATGCAAATCGTGATTCTAGGTGGTTTTCCTACTCCAATGGTTCTCATCACCAAACAAAAGTGAGATAGATATAAAAGAGTCATGGCACAGCAGAAATACATACCGCAACCATCAACAACGCGGAGGATAGTCATCATGCCACACAAAAGATTAGGTATCATGCCGGCATTTCTAAAGTCCAATTACCTGCTGCATGGTGTCATTGGATGATACAGCACCAAACATACACCATAATCATCAAACAGAATGCTTACGGGGACAGTCTTTGCACTCAAACAAAATTCTGAACCCCTAAACGCAAGCCTGTCCATCCTTCGCCATTATTATATGGCATGCAATTTCTCAGAATCTGTAAGAAAGCAGTCCATAATGTGCCATAGGAACATTAAATGTCTTGCCTGCAGGGGTGGGAGCAGCCGCTGCTTTGCCGCCTGCGGTGTTCTTAGCGCCTTTCTTCGCTGCAGAAGCCATGGCCCCTTCGTTCAACAGAAAACCTTCTCACCTTCTCCCCCGCCCAACTGCTTGAGGCTTGCCAGGGCTGGTGTCTTTTATTTTTACACATGCAGCTATAAACTTTTTTTAATAAATAAATGTGAAATTCCGAGGGGAAGAGAATTATATATAGGATAAGGTGGCTGGTTTAGTAAAACTCCCCCCCCAACCCCCCAAATCGCAGAAGAATCTCGTGTGAAGGGGATTTCATCTATTGATCTTCCTTCGCAAGCTTCAACTGAACTATAGGAAATTTTGGATGTTGGTAGTCATGTAGGTTTTGTTCTCATGATGGCTATTGAAATCATTTTGCTTGTTGGACTTCCCAACCCCAACCCATTCTTAAACAACCTTCTCCCCCCCTCAATTGCTTAGGCTTTCCCAAGGCTAGTGTCTTTTGCTTTTACACGTCCAGTTATAGACCTTTTTTTCTTACATTATAAATGTGAAATTCTGAGGGGGAGAGAGTTGTATGTAGGGTAGGGGGGTTGGTTTAGTAACAGCTACCCCCCCCCTTAAATCTCACAAGAATCTCATGTGATGGGTATTCCACCTATTGATCTTCCTTTGCAAGCTTCAATTGCACAATAGGGGAAAAAAATTGGATGCTACCAGTGAGGTTTTGCCCTCATGATGGCTGTTGAAGTCATTTTGCTCATCAAACTTCCCAACCCCAACCCCATGAAGAAGGCAATGCTAGTAGGCTGAATCACATGATCAAGTTTTGGGGTATTGAGAACGGGAACGAAAGCAATGAGCCTTTAATTCCTTTTAAGTGGTAAGCTTGCCTTTATTCATTCTGGCAGGGCATCATGGCTTAGCATGGCCTATATAGTGCTTTCAAGTGTGAAGGCTATGACATGTGGTAATGATTCCATGCAAGCCTCTTAGGTAAAGAGGCAAATGATGGAGAATATGCATGTCAAACTGTCTACAAAGCCTCAAGACTATATCACACGGGTATTCAATGAAGGGGAGAGTTGGGATCGACAGTTGAAAAGGCACCACGCATCTCGAAGACCACCTTGTTCAAATGGAAACCCATCCTCCAAATCATAGAACTACTCCTAGTCCAAATCCTCATCAAACTCTTCATTTTCAACAAGTAATTCCTCCTCATCATTGTTCCAATCTTCCATCACATACATGCTATGAATTTTGACTTTGATTGACTTGTGAGAGCATTTTGAGACATGGTCCGTTGTTGTGTACTTATCACCACATCTAAATCATAGGCCTTTTTCTTTCCTTTCCTTCACAACATAGAGAAATGAACTTCTAACCACTTGAACCATTCGAGGCTGATGTAGTGCGAGGTCTATTTTCAGGATATTTTCTCTCACCATTAGAGCCAGGTGCCGTCCAAGAAGTACTCTATTTTTTTAAACATGGAGGGGGGGGGGGGGGGATAAGTGGGTATTTTGGGGATGCTACTAAACATGGGGTTGCCTCTAAAAACACCCCCATATGGGGTTTACCTCAATGGAATGTGGGGCTACCTTGCTAAAAATTTTCATTTTAATGGTACTTTCTAATTGCATATATTTCAGCCAATTCAATTGCATCAAATAAGGTACTATGCTTTTTGAGCCATGACATCCGCGAATAAGGCTTGGTTCCAACCCATAGTTGTACTTATACAAATTTTCATTATCACTAATGCTCTCCACATACATGGTTGAGTTCATAAACTAGTTGTGTACTTTGATATAATGAGATTGCATTGTTCAAGAGTGTACCATTGTCGTACTACTGCTCTTTTTTCATGAGGGATACAAATACTTGAACCATGTGCATTTTAACTTCTTCCCAATCAATAAACTAATTATTCTCTCGATTAATATAGTGCCACAATGTGTGAAAAAACCCTTCCAAGTGGAGAGATGCAAAGATAATTTTTTGATCATCCGTCGGGGGTAGATATTGAAATAGGACTCTAATTTGGAAGTCTATTCTTCCAAATCCAATGGGGATGGGGAATGCCCATTGTATTTAGTGAGAAGGATCTTATCATAGAGATCATTGGGGCCTTACTACCCATGAAACCTTTGTTGTCCATACATACCATGATGTCTGTATACCATGTTGTCCATACATTCCATGTTGTGCATTTATCCCATGCTACCCATTATAGCCATGCTACCCATTATTACCATGTTATCCATTATTTCCATTTTGGCCCTTAATACCGTATTGTCCATGATTAGACTGAGCCATATAAGTGCCATTGGGGCTCCTAGGAAGAGTGGGGAAACTTCTACCAATGGTGGGTGGTGAGGGTCACACTAGAGGGTTGGCTACATGGATGATGGGGGAGCTTATTGGCAACCATGTCATTATGTCTCTCCATGTGACAAAGCTCATGCCAACATAAAGTGTGATTGAGCATGTTGTAGGGGTCCATATTGGGCACTTCCTTGTGCATATCACCATGATTTTGTGTCGAGCTAGATTCATCATTCATTGAGGTCATGGAGTTCCTAATCTCCCTCTGGACCTCCTCATGTGCCTTGCTTTTGCCTTTTTGACCAATTCTTTAAGTGCAGTCCACAAGACACACTGTCAGTAAATGGGACATAACTTATATTAGGAAAATTCGATCAGTGAGGTTTTTGATTCAAATCACAATGGAAGAATCTCTTCAAGATGAGATATCAATCTTTTTGACAAAACATGATCAGTGAATTCTGCAATTGGATTTATGTGCCTGTCTTGAAGTGGTCTACACCCTGTACACAATGACCTCAGTGCACAAAAATGGTTGTAACTTTTGGACCATAGCTCCAATTGGGGAGATTTTTTATTCAAATCAAAGGGGACAAAGCCCTCTTCCACATGAGCTATATGTCCACTCCCAAATGCAAATATAATTTTTTTTGCATCAAAATTTTTGTGACTATTCTTGAGTGCTTGTGACTAAAACACTGTTTGTCCCAATTCCCACATGCACTGTATGAATGGCTCATGGGCTAAGGGGCCTACGCATCATCATAAGCAACATCCTAAGCATATTGAGCATAATCCCAAGTACATTGATATATCTATTTGCTCTTCCATCACTATATAAGTAAATTTTAGTGTCATACATCTCGTATTGATCGCATACATGTCAAATGTCATATCTGGGTGCCTTGATCACTGAGAGTATGTCCAAATAGGGGTTATCTCATTGGAATGGGATGAAAATGGAGTGGTTCTACACATGCATACAAGTATTGGGGCTTGAATCACTAGGAGGTGGGCAAAGTTTCCCCCAAGCGCCAAGTTGTGCACCCCTTCAAGGTCTTAAGGGAAGGTCGCCTCTCTTTTGACTTGCCACTTTGCTTGGCATCGGCCTTTTTCCTCAACCACAGTATATATGGTAGACATTATTAATCAAGCAACTAGGACGAGGTGCATTGGAAAATAATTATTGGGTATTTTCATGAGATACAAGGATTGATTAAAGAGCTTAGGTAGGGCTTTCCTTAGCAATCAAGCGACTCATTGGTTGCCACTTACCCTTTTACAATGGCTTATTATCCACTTGGGATTAATCCAAGACACACACGATCTTATAGTAGTTAGTGTTAGCAAGAACAAATGATGGAGAGTTAACACGATGCATTGGAAGGCAAATAGGAGCAAGTAGGTTACTGATTTCATGTGGGTAGAATACATACAGTGAAGGACTCGACTAAGAGGCAATATGCATCCTTAATCTCTCCAACAAAAGGGATTAAGGTCAATAAGTGGATTAAGATGAGAGATTGAGATTGAATTGACATACCTCTTCATTGTTTGAAGTAGATGGATGAAGCATAATCCCACCACAATTCTAAGTTCTCCATCAAGTCAGTCCAGGTGAGTAGAGCACTCCAATGGATGAAACCTTCAAGGATTTGATACTTCCTTTGATGGTGGGTACTCTTGTACTTGTTTTGAGCTTGATCTTTGAGAAGAATGGAAAGCTTCAAGTGGAGCTTTCATGGCTTCCCATAAGAATCCTTTGCATGTTGAGCCTCATGTCTTTAATTCGGGTGAATGAGGTCAAGAGTGGCTGAAGGGGGTTCTAGGGGTTGAGATTGGAGAGGTTTGAGAGCTTAGGTTGAGCTTCAATTACTGCCCCAAATAGCTCACTACTGTGCACTAGGGTTCTCAGCTTGTGGGAGCTCAAGTATCAAAGGAAGGAGGTCAATGCCTTGACCAGGAGTCTTAGGCAATTGCCAAAGGAGCAAGGAATCCATGGGGGAGATTGGCTATTATTGAAGAGTGGAAGGAGCAGAGTAGGGAGATCGGTGCAATTTGCACTACAAATTGCACGCTATTCTTTGAGGGCTCTACTTGGTCCAACCCAACCTATAGGCTACTCTACTTTTTGCTGGATGTGTAAGGAACCAAGCTTAGGTTGTGCTTGATGTCTTGGAGGGAGATGGAGTAGGATCTTAGGGTTCCTTGGAGCTGGCAGCCATGGCAACTTGTAGGAGAAGAGAGAGAAAGGAGCTAGAACAAAAGTAACTAGGATTTTTGCCCTCTTCTAACTCTTAAGCTTCCAACTTTGGTCTTGGAATTCATAAAAGTTGTATAAGAAGGAGTGATGACATGTTAAGTTATCCATTTTACCTCTAGATATATTGGAAGCTCCAGTCATAGTCCTCCCTGTTGTTGTACATATATATGTGGCATGAGTAACTAAGGTTTCAGATTTGAAAAGGGAACTAGATAGAGAAAGAGAGAAGGAGAAAAGGACTAAAGCCTAATGCTCTAACACCACTTGTAATGAATGAAGCTAAGAGGAGAGAGATGAATGAGCAGAAGAGAGAGCAAGGAAGAAAGAGAAGAAGAAGAAAGACTAAAAGAGGAGAGAAAAAGACATGGAAAAGAGGAGAAAGAAGGAGGAAGCCATGGAACCTCAAGAGGAAGGTGAAGAGTTAGTTCTTGATTATATTTGGATGCCCTAAACTGGGTCTCTTACACCTTATATACCCGAGTCAGTGTGACTGGGTATCTAAGCCCTAGTTCTTGTGTATCTCGCTCATCACATTTCATCAATTTGGTGGCCTCTCTATTTAGGAATGTTATACCGTTTGTCTTATGGAGGTCAATTAGACAAGGGTGCTCCTTAGCACCACTATTGTTTGCTCTCATAATGGATCCACTTCTAAGGAAAGTAGACCAAGCCATCTAGGATGGCACTATTAAGTGATTATCCCTCCTCAGTGACAACCTAGTTCTTTTCAGACAATAATGCCTCCATTTTGGAAGCTGATAAGGAGTCTATTGTAAATTTACTAGGAATCTACATTGAGTTTTCAACCCTCTACCTCTAGAATAAAATATGCTAAATCTAAATTATTTTTTATTTCATGGAGGGACCCTAATCAATGGCTTGTCAAGCTAGGTTTCTAGGTGATGAAACCCAAGGAGAAAGTTAGATATCTTGATGCCCCTATTGGAGTCAATATCACCCTAAAAATAGTACCTATGCAAATTCCAAGCCAAGTTGAAGAAGTGGATGGATATTCCAACCTTTTTGGTGGGGAAGGTCACTATTGCCAGAAGCATTCTCTCCTCAACTATGATATATCTAGACTCCCTATTGCCTTTTAGTCTCATTAGACTACATGGGGCGAGCTATAGGAGGCCATCAAGGGCATACTCTAGTCCTATCAAGGAAAGAAGCCTCCTCCCCAAGTAAGTTGGGAGACACTCACTGAGAACAATTACTTGGGAGGTGCAGGTATTGATAATCTTGCCCTTAAATCTCAAGCAATGATCTCAAAGCTCATAAAGAGAATAAATAATGAGCAACCATGGATGATAATTCTCCAACACTAGTTTGTCATTGTGAAGGTCCATGGGACTGAGCTGGGATGGGACCCACTAGATTGACCTTATTGCAAGCAGGTAGAGCCGCATCAAAATCCCACACTCTAATATGGCCCAAGCAATAATTAGCACTAATAATACACTATTAGTAAGTTTGGGAATTGAAAGGTGAGAAGGATCGAAGCTTGCACGCGAGCTATGGCGGGAGAGCAAGAGCAAGAAAGAGAGAGACAAGAAATGGGAACTCCAACAGTCACAATGTGTGACCGGGCCTTCCTTTATTCAAACTGTCACTAAAAGAATAAAGAATAAAGTGACGTGACGGGCGCCCGCCACCTGCAGTGTGCAGTGGCGGGTACTGTTAGTGTAGTAATACACGGGGCGGCACGGCGGAGGCGCCTTTACCCCCAACAACCTCCCACTTAAAGGCGAATCTGCCCTAGTGAGAGAGAAAAGAAAAAAGAAAAGACAGTACAAATGTACATAGGTACAAGGGATGAGGAAAGGTGACATCTCATCCAACGCCCATCAACCTCCTGAGGAAGGCAAAGCGCTCAATAGTGAGGCTCTTCGTGAGCAGATCTGCAGGATTCTCGTCAGTGGAGATCTTGACAAGGTCAACAGACCTGTCCTCCACGACACCACGTATGAAGTGATACCTCACCTCAATGTGTTTCGTCTTCGCATGGAAGACCTGATTCTTAGCCAACTGAATGGCACTCATAGAATCCGAATGCAGTGTAGGTGTAGCATCAATCCCAAGGTCAGCAACTAGACGGCCTAACCATATGGCCTCCTTGCAAGCCTCAGTGGCTGCAACATACTCGGCCTCAGTGGTAGACAAAGCCGTACATTTCTGAACCCTGGACATCCAAGAGATAGCCCCTCCAGCATAGGTGAATACATAGCCAGAAGTGGACTTCCTACTATCTGCATGTCCTGCATAATCGGAGTCAGTGTACCCCACGACCCCTGTATCCTGGCTGCCATAGCAAATACACATATCTGATGTGCCCTTCAGGTACCTCATGATACCCTTCACGGCATCCCAATGTCTGCTGCCAGGTGTAGCCATATAGCGTGCCACAACACCAACTGCATGTGCAATATCTGGACGAGTGGCTATCATGGCATACATCAAACTGCCCACGGCTGAAGCATAAGGGATCTTGGCCATCTCGGCCCTCTGCTCATCTGTCTGCGGACAATCGGCCTGTGATACCTTCACATAAGAAGGTAATGGACAGCCAATAGGCTTTACGTCCTACATGCGGAAGCGCTCAAGGACTTTATGAATATACTCCCGCTGTGAGAGATACAAAAGTCCCTGATGCCTATCGCGCTTAATGCGCATCCCAAGTATATGTGAGGCCTGTCCCAAATCCTTCATCTCAAAGCTCTTCTTCAGTTGAGATTTAAGAGCATCTAGCTCATCATGAGCTTTCCCTACTATCAGCATATCATCAACATAGAGTACCAAGATAAGCAAACTGCCATCACGGGCTTTCTTCGTGTAAAGACACGGATCCATAGCACTCCTGCTGTAGCCCTGTGACTGCATAAAGGCATCAAACTTATGATACCATTCCCTAGGTGCCTGCTTCAAGCCATACAAGCTCTTCTTCAACTTGCACACTAGGTGCTCCCTGCCAGGTTCTGCAAAGCCCTTAGGCTGATCCATATAGATCTCATCATGCAAGTCCCCATGTAGAAAAGCCGTCTTGACATCCATCTGATATAGATCTAAGTCAAGCTGTGCAACCAAAGCCAAGACTAAGCGCAGGGTGGTCATCTTAACCACAGGAGAGAAGACCTCATCAAATTCCACACCATGTTCCTGCTTAAAACCCTTTGCTACCAATCTAGCCTTGTATGCCGGCTTGGGGTGTCCAGGGGTACTTTTCAGCTTGTACACCCACTTGCATGGCAAAGCCTTCTTGCCCTTAGGCAAGGCAACCAAATCCCAAGTCTCATTCTTATGCAGGGAGTCTATCTCAGACTGCATATCCCTCTCCCAGGAGTGACTGTCACCCCTGCACATAGCCTCATCATAAGTGAAAGGCTCTCCTGCATCTGTAACCAAAACATAATGCGTAGAGGGCTGAAATCTGTCAGGTGGACGTCTGTCTCTAGCAGACCGTCTCACCGCAGGCTCTGCTGCCTGTCTAACTGCCTGTCCAACACCCTGGCCCTGTGGAGAAACTGCTGCAGGCTGTATTACTGGCTGTGCTGGAGCTCTAGGCTCCTCCTGAAAGATCACTCTGCGGATCTCAACCACCTTCTCAGGCTGCCTGTGCATCTTGTCTTCATGGAAGACGACATCATGGCTGCGTACTATTTTCCGCGCCTGTGGATCCCATAGGCGATAGCCCATCTCTCCTGACTCACCATAGCCAAGGAATATGCATTTAATGCTCTTTGGATCCAATTTACTCCTCTTGTCCTTGGGCACATAGCAGAATGCCTCACATCCAAAGACACGGAGATGCGCATAAGAGGGTGGCTTACCAGCCCAAACTTCCTCTGCAACCTGGAAATCCAATCTACTGGAAGGCGATCGGTTTATGACATGCACTGCCGTACTAACTGCCTCAGCCCAAAAACTCTGGGGTAGGCCTGCATGGCTAAGCATAGAGCGCACACGCTCCTGAATAGTCCTGTTCATGCGCTCAGCCAAACCATTCTGGGGTGGGGTGTAAGGGGCGGTCAACTGACGCTTAATACCCCTGTCATCACAAAACTGCTCAAAAGCATGCGAGACATATTCTCCCCCATTATCTGTCCTAAGGCATTTCAGCCTATACCCAGTCTGGTTCTCAACAAGAGCAAGCCATCTCTGAAAAACTGCCATGACATCGGACTTCTGCTTTATGGGATAAGCCCACACTTTCCTAGAAAAATCATCAATGAAGGTAACGAAGTACTTCGCGCCACCCATAGATATGCAAGGCATAGGCCCACAAACATCGAAATGCACCAATGCCAAGGGCTCACTCATGCGTGGCCTACCCGATTTCTTATGCGTAGACCTATTCTGCTTACCATAACGACAATGATCACACGAGTCAAAACATGCATAATCCAAAGGCGGAAGATACTGCAAACCAGATAACATTTTCATTCCTTTCAAAGACATATGCCCCAAACGGGCATGCCAAAGTGATACATGTGGGATAGAGCCCACTGCCAAAACATGGTCTACAGAAGACCCAGATACAACAAGAGGATAGAGGCTGCCAGCCTTGGCGCCTCTAGCAAGCACAAGTCTGCCTTTGGTAATCTTCCAGGCAGAATCCCCAAAACAGACATGAAATCCTGCATCATCCAACTGTCCTGCAGACATAAGACTACGCGTAAGCGCAGGTACATGACGTACATCCCTGAGCAAAAAGGAACTGCCAGTGGAAAACTGCAACTGAATATCTCCACAGCCCACAATATCAAGAGACCTGTCATCTCCAAGTCTGACTGATCCAGACACAGTACGGTAAGAGTGAAACCACTCACGGAAAGGTGTCACATGGAAGGACGCACCTGAATCCAATAACCAGCACTGTGCATACATACTAGGTGTCTCAGTCAAGTGTGAAGCATCAGAAGAACTAGCTGCAAGTATAAACTCATCACCACCATCGGACTCTAAGTCTGCGTGACATTAATTTCCTCAATCTTGACGTTGGACTTCGCAGGTACTATGCTGCGATCAGAGGACTTCTCCTGCACTTTATCTTTCCCCTTATCCTTGCGCTTCTCATTGCGCAACTCATGACACTGTGGTCTAATATGGCCCTTTTTCCCACAATGATGACAAGTGACATTTGCATTGCGTCCACGCGACTTACTACGCGACTTGCCACCACGAGATTTAGACCGACCCTTCTGCGAGTCACGGCCTCGGCCATTACCACGGTCATACCTGTCATTCCTGCCTCTAACTGTCAAAGCATGACTACCACGAGAGGCATCCAAGTTTTTGCGATTCACCTCTTCCTGAAGAAGAGCACTCTCAACATCTGCCAATTTTAGAGTAGCACTAGAGGCACAAAGGGCAATGCGGAATACATCCCATGACTCATTCAGAGTTCCAAGCAAGAAAAGAGGAGTTACTTCCTCTCCAAAGGTGATATCCTGCGAAGTCAGGTTCTTCAGTATAGCATGGAACTGGCTCAAGTGAGCAGACATAGTCGCATTATCCTTCATGCGCAGATCCATAAGCTGCTTCAACCAGTACATCTGACTCGCCGGACTTTTCTTATCATAAAGATTCTTGATCTTATTCCATAGATCCCATGCACTCTGTGCTTCCTCAAATACATTATAATGTACCTGTTCAGTGAGAGATAATACAATCGTGGACTTGCATAGCTCATCAAGTTCAAGCCAGTCGTCATTGTCCATAGTTTCAGGCTGCTCCCCACTCAACCGAAGTGGCTTAATCTGAGATTTCTGCACCAAAACCTGCCATATTTGACTCTTCCAATAAGAGTAGTTGGTACCATCCAACTTTGTAATGTTAAACATGGCACTATCATGCGAAGATGACGCCATTATGCAGGCTGGAAATGCCCAAATAGCCCAAAACTGCTTGCTGTTTTACTGCAGAAACTGCCCAAAAATGACCAAAACGGGGTCCAAAGGGCGAGCAAAGTGTGCCAAAAGTTGCTGCCCACTTAGTACTAGGTGCGGTACACCAAATCAGGATATTTCAACATGAAAAGTACACCTCAGTCCACCAATAACTGCTTGCTGTAATAAATTGCAGGTATGCAGTCTAGAGAGCAAACTGTCCCAAAATAGGATCCAATGTCAAGCAAACAATGCTAGGTCCAAAGCCGGCATGAAACGGACATAAGCAAGGCCAATGACAGTGAAAAGAACAAGAGCTCAACACCAAAGCATGTCAAAATAACATCTGCCAGTGAAAGGCACACCCCCAGACACTCTAGGCAAAGTGTTCCTATAACTGCCAAAACCTGACACAAATAGGTGTCTGCTCAAAGAGAAAGATCCAAATATGAGACTCAGCTCATAAGCATCCTGTGAACCAATAGTACATCAATGCATATCCATAAAGATCAGAGTATGATCCCAAAGTCTCAATGCGTATGTAGCTGCTCAAGACATAAACTGCTCCAAATACATGTAAGTGCTCCAATAGCATGCAACTGTCAAAGGTCAAGCAAGCATGTAAAATGCTCCCACTGGCAAAAAAGGCATACAAAGCGAGCTCAGAAGCTCAAACAACCCAAGAGAAAGCACCAGTGATAAGTGACCCTGTCAATGCATCAAGCGCATCCAAGAGAGCATGACATACATGAAGCACCGGTCGTATTAACCATGAAGTAATACATAAGCCCAAATAAGCTCTCGGTCAACTCAATGACATCCAAATAGCAACCAAGATCAGTGATCAAGTAAGCCGAGAATGCTCAAATACATCCAAATCCAAGCTCCAAATGTCGGTATGGCATACACGAACCAAATAGCATATGTCACGAACCAAAGCATGTAATGCAAAAGCCTAACTGTCAAGCAGAGACATGAGGCATAGGTGGTCCACGAGCATGCCAAGTCGGTCCAAATGCCAATGAAGACGGAGCTAATGCGAAGCTCAAAAGCATCCCATAATCTCATACATATGCTCCAAGTCGTCCCCAAATGTTAGAGACATCATGCCAAAGCTCAAAGCATACATCTGGTATCGGTAGGTAAGTGCCAAAGCATGTAAAGTACCTTCAGCCCACTGTTATTCCAGCATGTATTTACTGTTCTAAACAGTAGATTTCAGCCCCAAATTCAAGCCAAAATCATGGTCAAACCAAATGCATACATCCCCAATACATCCGGGTAGGAAGTAGACCGCATACGGGCATCAAACAAGGTAACCGGAGTAGAGTATAAGCATTAAATGCCAATGCCAAGTGTGGCTGCCCTATTTCCAGCACTGTATAACAGTAAATAACAGTCCCAAATCAGCCAATATTTCAAGCCAAAATCATGGCATAATCATGTGCATACATTCCCAAGGCACTAGGCATCATGTAGACCGCATACGGGCATGAAATAGCACAACCGGAATGGAGTATAAGCAACAAAAGCTAATGCCAATGGTGCTGCCCTGTTTTCAGCCTGTTATGACAGTTTATAACAGTCCCAAATCTGAAGAAATCAGCCCCAAATGATCAAGACCAATGCCCAAAGCTTGAATGACATCAAACATGAAGTCTATAGCCCTCTTGATCAAGGTAGAGAGCAAGAAGCAATGGCCAAGTGTGGAGCTGAAGTAGATGAGTGCTCACAGCCTGGAAAAAAATGATGCAATCTGCCCTGTTGGTGCTGAACTTGCTGCTGCTCCACATGGGCTGAAAAGGGGGTAATGGGGGGCTCAAGAAGGGCCTATCAAAGGCCTATGACAAGCCTCTTTGAGCCTTGATAGGTGTAAGGCACAATATGAGGAGAATAAGCTTCACGGGTTTGAAGCCATGGCTGCCCTTGCTGTTTGCAACCTGTAGACTGAAATAAAACCTTGAAAGAATGATCAAATACCTCAGTATCAATGCCTTGAAGGTGCCTCAATAGGCTAGGAAGGTGCTCGGGAAGCCGGGGAGTGACGGGAGCTCGGGGAGATCGGATATGGCTGCCGGGATGGAGACCCAATGCGTGAAGCGAGTCGATGCGAAGGTCGGGAAGCACCGAGTCGAGCTCGAGCAAGAGAATGCCAAGCTCTGATACCAGTTGAAAGGTGAGAAGGATCGAAGCTTGCACGCGAGCTATGGCGGGAGAGCAAGAGCAAGAAAGAGAGAGACAAGAAATGGGAACTCCAACAGTCACAATGTGTGACCGGGCCTTCCTTTATTCAAACTGTCACTAAAAGAATAAAGAATAAAGTGACGTGACGGGCGCCCGCCACCTGCAGTGTGCAGTGGCGGGTACTGTCAGTGTAGTAATACACGGGGCGGCACGGCGGAGGCGCCTTTACCCCCAACAGGAATTTTCCACAAGTTTAGGATTTAACACATCTACCACATCACATCGTTTTGTAAAAGACTTCAACATCATGATAGTTGAATATTAAAAAATGCAAAATATTTTCAAGAGATAGATTACAAGAAAAATAGGTTCATATTATACTTGAGAGTAGAATGGGTTTCTTAAAAAACAAGGCTTTACTTGGTATTCCATGCTCAGCATAAGTTTGAGGCCATTTTTAGGCGCTTGATTTTCTTGTGGGCTTGCTTGCATCTCTTCTTGGCCTTCGATAGCAACCCAACCTTTAAGCTCTTTTGCATGGCTACCTAGATGATAGCTATGGCTTTTCCAATATCCATGACTTGCAACACCCTTTTGTGCAAGCATGTACCAAATAGATGCTTCACCAACTCCTTTTTCACAATAATTATTTTGTGTGCATTCAGGGTGATGGTGGAAGTAGAGAGCACTTTTGACTAGGCCTTCAAGATAGAGAGTTGAGCCCATTCATCTATGGTGAAAGTAACATGGACAATGGCTATGTCACCATTGGAGATGTAATCAATGTGCTACACTATTGAGACATCCTCCCCAAATACTTGCCACTCCTTTAGATGACTTACGACGTCATCGATGTTGATCATAGCGTGCATTGACAAGAAGTTAACTCTCAAAATAGTATGCATAATAAAACAAAATGTCTAGATGAGCCATTGATATACAAGATAGAGAATTGAGCCCACCTATCGACGATGAATCTAGGATGGGCAATGGCTATGTTGCCAATAGGCACTTACTCAATGTACTACCCTATTGAGACATCCTTCCCGAACACTCTTTGGCCCTTTTGGTGACTTACAAATCCATCAATGTCGAGTAGAGACTACATTGACAAGAAACTAGCTCTCAAAATAGTATGTATAGTAAAACTAAATTTCTCCTGCTGTCTTAATCAATCAACACCCTTTGTGGGATCTAGGTTAGCGCGCAGTTCGGCACCGTAACCCGGCTTTTGGTTCATCCCACATCGCCAGTTCTGCTTACCAAAAATGGCCCACTTGGAGCTCGCATTCCGCGCTGGGGTTCAACAGAGCAACCCCGGCCGCTTACCTATTTAAAGTTTGAGAATAGGTCGAGGGTGTTTCACCCCCGATGCCTCTAATCATTCGCTTTACCTGATAAAACTACGAGGAGCTCCAGCTATCCTGAGGGAAACTTTGGAGGGAACCAACTACTAGATGGTTCGATTAGTCTTTCGCCCCTATACCCAAGTCTGATGAACGATTTGCACGTCAGTATCGCTACGAGCCTCCACCAAAGTTTCCTCTGGCTTCGCCCTGCTCAGGCATAATTCACCATCTTTCAGGTCCCAGCAGGTACGCTCCCACTCAAACCTTTCACAGAAGATCATGGTCGGTCGATGGTGCACCCCGTGAAGGGGATCCCACCTGTCAGGTTCCTTGCGCCTCCATGGGTTTGCCACCCACCGGCTCACGTACATGTTAGACTCCTTGGTCCGTGTTTCAAGACGGGTCGGATGGAAAGCCCAGAGCGCCAGCGTCCCGAGCGTGCAGGTGCAGAGCCCGCCACAAGTGGTGCATCGGCGAGCCATCTAAAGCCCGCTCTTGTCCTGCCACACCGGCCCACGCTGACCAGCGCCCCGCGTCGAGCAGCGGACCAGTTCGCACCGTTCTGCATCCGACCGGGGCACACCTGCGGCCTCCATTCGCTTCCCTCCCAGCAATTTCAAGCACTTTTTAACTCTCTTTTCAAAGTCTCTTCATAATCTCTAGGGGTTTGGTCAAGTCTAGACTTGACTTAGACTCATTGATCAAGAGGGATTTATGCTCTTCTAGGAGCACCCATTAGGGACAAAATGCTTCAAATATTGCACTTGTAAGAAAATGCTTTAGTTGCTAATTGATTGAGGCCCTCCCATTTGACCATTCAAACGTGATTAACGAGAGAATATATTATTCATTTAAGAGGTTAACCATTAAATACCCAAGGATGTTAACTCATGTCAGGAGTCACTTTTCAACCACTATGCTTTCTTTTTGAATAGTTAAATATTCTACTATCATATTTCCCACCAAAGTCATGCTTGTTTTTTTTTTTCATTCATTTGAACCATTGTTCTCTCCTTTTCTCTTTATTTCTTAGTTCTTAAAGCATATTATACTATGTCATAGAATTTCTCACCAAAATCACATCCAGTTCTTACCACCAATCTACATTTTTCTCCCTCCATCTGCTTTCACAAACTCTTAAGAAGGTAATCAACAATCAAAAGAGTCTTTGCCCAAAGGACCAATGCCACTTACTTGCCAACTTAGCTACAGAGATATGGGCCTCAATAGACATGAAACAAGATCAGCTCATCAGTTTTCGGTAGATCCAACTAGGTTGGGATATCGAAGCCGTATCTTTACTTCATCCTCTTAGTCATCTATTCGGTAAGATTTTGTTTCAATCAAATCCAAGCTTTTTCTTCCATCTCGTATATTTGATTCATAAGAAAATGGTTAAAGAGACTCATGGTGTTGATACAAATTGATAGGGTTAGATATACTAAGGATGAACCTCAATGTCATGAAGAGGACAGGAGAGAGGGAGAAGAAGAGAGAGAGAGTGCAGAAGAGAGAGAAAGACTATGACGAGGAGAGAGAAAGATAGAAAGAGAGAGAAAGAAGCCATGAAAGCTGGGAGAGAGAGAGATGAAGATGAAAGGAGACTTGTATTATAATTTGATGCCAAAAATCAAGTGCCTAACACCTTATATACTAGCTAGTGTAGCTAGTATTTCCCCATTATTAAATCCCCCTCTCTTACATTACATCCCCACCCAAAGGTTTTTTCCCTCAAAAACAATTTGGGCACTTATGATAACTAGGCAGGAGCAGATCAGAGTACTACTCTGTTGCATTATTATAGGGATATACAAATGAATGAAGAGGTATTATTGTGTATGATAGGTCATTGGGGTATGTACGAGTCATGGGCCTTATTCGGGAATTATAAAAATGAATTTTGACCCAAGTATCCTGAGTGAATGCGAGCTGCAGACAGTGGACAGCAAATTGTTTACTACAGGGCCCTGCTATAGTAAATATGTCATAACTTTCTATAGGAGACTCCGATCGAGATGTGCCATATATCAAAACGGAGCTCTCGAGGAGTAATTTCAGCCCATGTTTGATGTCCATTGCTGTCCATAGTACAGAATAAAATCTGCTTTAAAACATAGAGCTATCTGCTGTCAATCTGAGAGAAAACAGGGCCATAGTTAGCTAGATTTTAGCCCAAATCTGCTTCTAATAGGTATGGAAACTCTTCCAAAACTGAAGCTAGCCTCCAAGAAGCTTCCTCAAGTGGTAAACCTTGCCACTTAATCAAGTATTCCATGATGGAGCAAGAGCGAAGCTTCTTTTTCCTTTGTCCTATGATTTTCTCAGGTATGTATTGAATGATGCCTTCTTTATCTATCTGTGGTAACCCCTCAACATAATCCACTGATGATCCAATGAAGGGCTTCAATTGACTCACATGGAAGACATTATGAATCTTCATGGATGGGGGTAATGCTAACCAATATGCCAAGCCTCCCACTCTTTTGACAATCCGGTATGGCCCATAGAACCTGTGAGCCAACTTATTGCTGGACCCATCCTTAAGGGTGGCATATATGGACTTGGGCACCTTCAAAAGCACCAAATCCCCTTCTTGGAATTCAACATCCCTCCTTTTTTCATCAACATAAAGCTTCATTTGATCCTAAGATTTCTTCAAGTTGACTTTGCACTGCTGAAGTAAGGCATACATTCTATCCAATTCCTCCTTGCTTTGTGGGTTTATTTTATCATTGAAGATTACCGTGGAAAGGGGCACCTTATAGCCGTACAATGCCTCAAAGGATGAAACTCCAATGCTAGAGTGTGTAGAGTTATTATAGGCAAACTCAGCCAAATTCAACCATGAGTCCCAAGCATTTTGCACATCATAACAGAAATGCCTCAAGTAAGTTTCCAGCAACTTGTTAACCCTCTCTATCTGGCCATCGGTCTGTGGATGGTAAGCAGTGGAAGGGGCTAATTGAGTGCCCATAGAGCTGAAAATTGCCTACCAAAAGTTGCTCATGAACTTAGCATCCCGGTCATGCACAATGACCTGTGGTAAGCCATGTAATTTGAAAACATGTTCCATGAATTGGCTCGCTACTTGAGAAGCATTATATTGAGTCTTTGTAGGAATGAAATGGGCTGCCTTGGTGAGTCTGTCCACAACTACATAGATGTTGTTCCACCCCTTCTTGGTCACCGATAGGTCGGTTATGAAGTCCATATTAATGTGTGTCCATTTGCCTTTGGACATAGGCAATGGTTGTAGTAAACCAGCTGGTTTTAAGGTGCTGTCCTTGTTTTGTTGACATGGCACATAGCTCAAGACAATTCCAATGAAAGCTTTTCGCAATCTTGTCATAAGTTTTAAATATGCCCAAGTGACCAGCTGTAGGTGAGGAATGCATCTCTTGCATGATCTTTTGCTTGAATGGAGAAGTGCATGGGATGGCAATCCTGCCCTGAAACCATAAGAGACCGTTCTTCAGCTGATATGGAGAGTTTTCTTCTACATGCCCTTGCTGTAATTTCTGGAAAATGTGGCTAAAATTGGCATCTAACAAATAGGCCTCCTGAAGCTCTTCTATCCAATCATTATGAAGTTCCATGATGACTGAAACTTTACAAGCCCACATTCTAGATAATGAATCAACAACTACATTGTATTTTCCCCGCGTATGTGTAATGTCAAAGTCATAGTTCTGCAATGTAGCTATCCATCTGCCTTGTTTGGGGGTAAGATTAGACTGAGAGAGGAAGTATTTGAGGACCCTATGGTCGCTCTTGACCCTCAATCTGCTACCATACAAGTAGTGGTGCCATTTCTTAATGGCATGAAGGATGACTAGCATTTCTTGGTCATATACATTCATGGTATCTCATGATGGGACCTAAAATGGGCCGGCACTAGCTATGGCACTAGCCAGACCTCATGCTCATGACACACAAATACCCTCACGGCCTCGTGGACCAGGAGCGTCAATCTAATGCTAAAGGACAAACTGTCCTAAAGATTAATTCATGCGTTTATAGTTTACAGTCCAACGTTTCCCTTAAACGCCTCAAAGGGAGAACCCTTACACATTGGCAATGCCACGATCACACACATATAAAGGCAACCTCTCGGTAGAAACACTGCGGCCCCACTGCAGCTCTCCTACATCGCAGGGATTGGCCCTTTGATGTGCTGCTAAACATATAACACAAACAAGCACAAACTCCTCTCTTTTATATTTCTCGTATTTCCAGGAGATATACCATGCTTTCTCACTTAACAGTCCCTTAGGAAACCGACCCTCTATCCTACGGCAAGGGATAACCTCACACTCTCAATCGTTGGTCAAAGTCCTAAGCAAAATATTGCTATGCAGTCCAGGAGATTTCCCTTTGATACCATAAACCATGCATAGTGCATAATGTGAATGGTTTAGTGCACAAACAAAAGAAAATCAACATTGTGTATCGTGCATAAAGCATTCCTTCCATGAATTTCACTAGTGCGTGCTGCGTTAAAAGGAGGCACCGAGCCATATGCTCATGCTACCATCCTCTTTATTTAAACCGTTTTCTATATGCCAAGTGCAATGCATAAATCAAATCTTTTCTTTATCTTTCACTGTTTCAGCCCCTCTTCATCCAACTCTTAGCATTTTGCATCATTGATCTGTTAGATAGAGTTTCTATGCATTTTTCCATTTTAAAAGAACGATAAATACGCACAAAACATAGAAACGGGGACAAACCGAGGCCAACCTCGTGCTTTGCCATCGTTATACATTGCACAAACATAGATATAATTTCCCCTAATTTTCCTCAGCCCATTTCCTATTTTTCCCTAATTTTAAACCCATTTTTTCATTTTTTTTAAGGGTATTTTTCTCTATTTTTTAATAAAAATGATTGAAAACGAAAATTTATTGTGGGCTATGGCCCTTAGGTTCATTGACAGCAAAAACTCAGATTTAGTTAGTATGACATATCATATTTCTCATTTATATAGCAAAAGACCCAATTTTACCCTTAAAAAGCTTGTTTTTCATGTATTTTAACACTATTTCCAGCTATGTAGCCTTATATTTTCTAATTTTCAGGTTGCAAACAGTTGAAACTCATGGAAAACAATATTATAATGAACTTTCATCCCATATGAACAAGGTTTCATAAAGCAAATAGCATAAAAATATCATTTTTCTTCATAAAAATAGCATTACCGCTTATTTTCAGGTCTCGGTTTCTTGGTCTTGATTACGGGACCGATTTCCAGTATGCATTTAATGCTTAGCATCTTCAAGAACAGCACTCTTCATGTCTTCATCCATCCGAAAGCAATCCGGTCTCATCTGAACAAGCTTTCCTCCACCATTGTTCATTGTCTTCTTCCACACAAGAACAACCCCTTAAGGGAGAGAGAGGGAGGAGAGAGAAAGACTAAAAACAGGGATCTTCATCCAGGCCATCATTTGACGGGCGAAGGGCGGCAATAGAGTCAGCATACAGAGGGTAGGCAAGGGCCATTGTCAATTGAGGGGGTTGTGTGCAGGCAGGGATCATGATCCTCATGGATCATGGCACAAAAATCGGCGCCATCAGATGCCATCTCCACGCTTCTTCTTCCCACATTTTTTCATTCTTGCCTCATAAAATTTTGGAGGGGGGGGGGGGGGGGGGGGGGATCCAATGCTCCCAAAAGGCACCACTCATTTGGCCCCTCTAATGTCCACCCCTTTGCATCTTGCTCATTTGTTGGCCATTTCCCCGTCCGGTGTCCAAATCGAGTGCTGTAAATTTCTGCGCGTCTGGCTTGACATCCCACGCTGGCTGGCAACTCCTGACAACCCCCGCGACAGTCTGAAAAATTATAAAAAATCAACAAGTGTCGCTCGGGCGCCTTTTAAGAGTCGTATTTCACTTGGTGCTTAAAATCGTCCTGGCTGGAGCCGCCGCCTTCGACGTTGAATATTTTTCCCTTGATATTCGTAATTTTTAGCTATTTTTAAGTACTTATCGACATCAAAACTCCGCTCTCATTGGCGACCACGGGATAGGGCGACTCAGCCCGTCGAATCCCACAGTAGATCTACACAAAACAACCAAAAGGAGCATCAAGCTGATACAAAATAGATACTAAAAACAAAGCACAGTGCTCACCCTACCCCCTAACAAAACCAAGGCATGACATCCATAAGGAGTAGGCCTAGCATTATCCAATAGAAGGTCCGAAGCTAGTCACTAACCGATTGCTCCAACATGGCCAAACTAAAAAGAACTATCAAAGAGGTTGCCCTAAGTGGTGGTCTGAACTACCTACCTAACTAAGGACAACACAACCAGGAGCTCCTACTAGGCGAGGACTCCTATAGCCTGATCAAGAAGTATTTTCTTTTAGCACATTTTCTCTTCTAGGGTTTTACTTTCCCATACTCGAGCATGTAAAATGGAGGGAGCTGAGCGTAGTGACCTAGGGAGAACAGGGCATCGGCCTCAGGTCCTGTCTCGGTACCCAAGAACCTACAAGCCCTCGCAAGGCGACACTTAATCTTTTTCTAACGCTCACTTTTATTTTCACTCCAACCTTCCTTAATTTCTTATTTTCTAGCAAGAAGCCACCCCTAGGAAGACAAGGCATCGGCCCTAGGTCGGACTCGTCCCCAAGAACCTACCAGACCTTCGCTAGGCGATGAACAACTGCTTATAAATTTTCCTTTCTTTTCTTTTCTACTTTTATAGGGGGTTAGAACCCCTTTTTACACACCTTTGTATATATTTATTTCTTTTAAGATATTCAGGGTTTCTCTTCCTTTTATATCAGCAATATTTTCTTCTGGCAGGCTTCTCTAACTGCCTCACAACTAACAAGAATTCCTAGAATGGCTGCCTAGCAGGCTAGCAAAACAAGGTCACTAGGACTGCCTTCTAAAACAAGTCTTTTGATGTTTGGCAATGTCTTTACAGGAGGCAACAACTACTCAGACCTCCCTCAAACATACTGAACCTAAACCTCAGGACTTCATGCCTTGGACTCCGATCCCCAATAAGAAAAGAAAAATCCCCTACAAGTACACAGACACATATAGCATAAAAACCACAGTACTCGTAGAGGAGAGATATCACCTGGATAGGGCCACGAGAAGCTTCCGCGCAACAAAAGTCTCTTTCCAAGCTTTTCTTCGAACCTGTCTAACATAGAACTAAAACAAGAAACCATTAACCGCACCTGCACTAAATAGATAACTGGCCCTCTTGGCCTAATGAAATAACACACTTTACTACAAAAACTGATCAGCCCTCTTGGCCTAATGAAATAAAACAGTAAAACCTCACAAAACGGGCCCTCTTGGCCTAACGAAATCAAACAAAATAGCACCTACACATCCCTCCCTGAAATAATACAAATATACAATAATAGGCTCCTTTCCAAGGAGGAAAAATAGGCTCGCAGCCCTAAACTAAATGCATAAGGTTATGACCCATCCCTCCTGATATATAGCAAGAGGCGTACGCGTAATATGTTGTCTAATCAACCTATGGGTCTAAGATAATAACGGTAGATTGGTCTCGGCTACTCTTTGCATCACCCATATCAACCATCGTCTGCTATATATTGCATGATCTGATAACATTCCCCACAAGCGACCGGGTCCTGTTTCGTCATTGATCACAATATCCAAACTAGGACCACATTTAAAGAAAAGGTCTTCCTCATAAGCAATATTTGCAAGTGGATCTGCAAACTGATTCCAGTAACGTGGAATCTGCTGAAAAGACACTCTCTCAAACTCCTCAAGTAGGGTCATAGCATTTCGATGATACATACAGAGAATGGAATTCCACACTGTGTATGTCCCATCTAGCTGATTCAGGATCAACTGGGAATCCCCTTTTACTAACAACCGACGAATACCACCTTGTTTGGCAATATGCAGTCCCATAATCAAGGCTTTATACTCCACCATATTGTTAGTGAATCCTACCCCGAGATAAGCAGCTAACTTCATCGTAACTCTACGTCGAGGATCTTGGATTACTACTCCAACACTCCCTTTTTTATTAGGGCCCCTCGACGCTCTGTCAAAATATAATGTGTACGTCCACAATGGGTTTACACAGCCTGCCATCGTGAACTTCTCTATTCGTAATTATGATAATCAAAATTTAGCATGTTAAGAGGATGAACTGACGGCTCCATCCCACCTTCTTCATTGAACTCAACAGGGATACTTGTCAACAATCATAAGCAGTGATGGCTGAAGACTTTGATCTCCCACACAAAGGTTCCGTCTTCTTGCTCAATCACTTTGTATCCTTTGCTCCACCAGATAAGTTTCCCCTGATGGTATCTCTGCTCCAGATATGGGTGTTCCAAATAATGGATTAACTAGCCCATCAACCCACTTTAAAGCTCTTTTGCAGGTCTCAAATCATCCCCCAACATGGACCTGCAATGCATTTTCTTTGTATTAGCATACTTAGAAATAATAAGGTTTAATCTTATTAAGATTAACCTTATTTTTAAACTCTACTCCTTGTAGATCAGCTAATAGAGCCGTAGACTTATTTTTCCCGAGCCTCACAATCTTGTAGGGACCATCCCATTTAGGTTCCAGCTTCCCTGGAAACAACTCCCTACATGCATCGTAGTACATCACTAATTGCCCTTTTTTAAAGGTATACTTCTTCACTCTAAGGTCATGCAACTGCTTCATCTGACGTTTAGCTACCTCCTGGTGTAATAAGCTCTGCAACTTCAGCTCATCCATGTGGGCTATGGTCGTGAAACGTTCAAAAAGGGAATCCTCATCTCCCAAAGAATGGTTAATTGCAAACCGTATGGTTGGCAACTCAATTTCAAGGGGTAACACACACTCTTCCCCATAAACCAGTTTAAATGGAGTATGGCTGGTAGCTCGCTTGAACGTTGTATTGTACGCCCATACTGCCACATACAACTTCCTGTCCCAGTCTCGTTTCTTCTCAGAGACTATTTTAGACAAGATACCCACAAGCTGCTTATTAGAACTTTCAACTTGCCCATTTGCTTGTGGATTATAAGGAGTCGTTTTATTGTGCTTGATTTGCTAGTCAAGCTTTTGATCACTTTGTTCAAAAAATGGGTTCCATGGTCTGACACTAATTGTTTCGGTGGACCAAAGCGGCAGATAATCTGCTCTAAAAGGAAACTTGCAGTCTCTTTTGCATTGTCCTGCTTCGTCGCCCGCGCTTCTAACCATTTTGTAAAATAATTAGTGGCTACTATAATGTACCTCTTTTGGGTAGTAGACGACGGGGTAATAGGACCCACAAAGTCAATGCCCCACTTCTCAAATGGAAGGACAGCCATGATAGGCGTAAAAGGGCATTTCATATTCTCTCTACTGTCATGTCTTTGACAGGTATCACATTTCTTTACATACTCAAAAGAATCTTGGAAAATGGACGGCTACCAATATCCAGCTCGTAAGGCTTTCTGCGCCATCAACCATCCCGCGAAGTGCCCTCCACATGCAAAGTCATGACACTCCTCCAAGATGAAAGGAACCTCGTCAGGCATCACACATTGGCGATAGATATCATCAACACCCTACTGATATAGTGTTCCTGTGATCAAGGAAAACTTCAAAGCCTGTTGTTTGATTTTCCTCTTTTCAGACTTTGATAGACCCGCTCCAGTCTCTCCTGTTGATAAATAGTGCATAATAGCAACATACCAAGATGGAATGGAAGTTGTATCAATTTTAAACATTTCCTCAATATCACTTCCTTCAGCCAAAGTCTCTTTCAGCTCCCCGAAATCCACAAGGCATTCCACAATACCCTGCAACCTTGGTGGCTTACTCTTAATCTCATAATCGAACTCCTGCAAAGTGATTAACCACTTTGCCAAACGGTCAGGCGACTGCAGCTTATTCATAAGCAATCGAAGCCCTTCCGCCTTCGTATAGAACACTACCTTTTCATAGAGGATGTAGTGCCTCTGTGAACCTCTTTCAGAGTGCGTGGTGGACTCATAGCAACTATGACCTTGATCTTTTCAGGGTCAGTTGCGATCCCTACTGAACTGACCACATGACCTAGCAATAGCCCATAAGGTACTCCAAAGACACACTTTTGTGGGTTAAGAGCGATACAAAATTGTTTGCAACGCTCAAAGCATTTTCTTAAAATAACCAACATCCTCTCCCTTACAGTGGCCGCCCCCAGGTCATCAATGAATACTTTCAACTCATCTGGGGAGATGTCACCAAAGGTCTTGTCTGTTGTTCGTTACCATGATCCAGGTGCATTGCACAACCCAAAGGCCATCACATGGTATGCAAAAGTACCAAAAACAGTAATAAAAGTTGTTTTCAACTTGTCCTCTTCTGCAATTGCCATCTGGTTGTAACCCGCAAAGCAATCCATGAACGAATATATTTCTCTACATGCTAATTGATCCAAAATTTGGTCAATAAACGACAACGGATAGTAATCCTTAACCATCTGCTTATTCAACTCCCTAAAATCCACACATAGTCGAATCTGGTTGTTTTTCTTCTTCCTGATAACTACTGGTGAACACCATTCTATGTATTGTACAAGGAAGATTAAACCAGCTTTTCTTAACTTCTATAACTCCAAAACTCAGATTTAATTGGTATGACATATCATATTTCTCATTTATATAGCAAAAGACCCAATTTTACCCTTAAAACGCGTGTTTTTCATGTATTTTAACACTATTTCCGGCTATGTAGCCTTATATTTTCTAATTTTCAGATTGCAAACAGTTGAAACTCATGGAAAACAATATCATAATGAACTTTCATCCCATATTAACAAGGTTTCATAAAGTAAATAACATAAAAAGATCATTTTTCTTCATAAAAATAGCATTACTGCTTATTTTCAGGTTTCGATTTCTTGGTCTTGATTACCAGACTGATTTGCAGCATGCATTTAATGCTCAACATCTTCAAGAATAGCACTCTTCATGTCTTCATCCATCCGGAAGCAATCCGGTCTCATCCAGACAAGCTTTCCTCCACCATTCTTCATTGTCTTCTTCCACACAAGAACAACCCCTTAAGGGAGAGAGAGGGAGGAGAGAGAAAGACTAAAAACAGGGATCTTCATCCAGGCCATCATTTGACGGGCGAAGGGCGGCGATAGAGTCAGCATACAAAGGGTAGGCAAGGGCCATTGTCAATTGAGGGGGTTGTGTGCAGGCAAGGATCATGATCCTCATGGATCATGGCGCAAAAATCGGCGCCATCAGATGCCATCTCCATGCTTCTTCTTCCCACGTTTTTTCATTCTTGCCTCATAAAATTTTGGGGGGGGGGGGGGGGGGGGGGGGGTGGGGTCCAATGCTCCCAAAAGGCACCACTCATTTGGCCCCTCTAATGTCCACCCCTTCGCATCTTGCTCATTTGTTGGCCATTTCCCCGTCCGGTGTCCAAATCGAGTGCTGTAAATTTCTGCGCGTCCGGCTTAACATCCCACGCTGGCTGGCAACTCCTGACAACCCGCATGGCAGTCTGAAAAATTATCAAAAATCAACAAGTGTCGATCGGGCGCCTTTTAAGAGTCGTATTTCACTTGGTGCTTAAAATCGTCCTAGGTGGCTGGAGCCGCCGCCTTTGACGTTGAATATTTTTCCCTTGATATTCGTAATTTTTAGCTATTTTTAAGCACTTCTCGGCATCAAAACTTTGCTCTCATCTCATTTTTAGCAAGTTTGCGGCTCTCAAATGCTATAACCCTATGCTTCTGTAACAATACAACCCACTGGTATCACACTGAATGGTGAATTGTTTTGAAAAATCTAGGCAAATCAAGATGGGCGCTGAGGTAAGCAATTCTTTGAGCTGATTAAAGCTCTTATCAGCTATGGCATCTCAGAAAAAAGCCTCTTTCTTAAGCCTATTTATCAAGGGAGCTGCAATAGTGGCATAATGCCTAATGAATCTGTGATAGAATGATGAGACGAAGAAATCCTCTAAGTGAAGTGGTATTTGTAGGTGTGGGCCAGTCTTTTATACACTGCACTTTCTTAGGATCAGCCCTAATTCCATCTTCACTAACAATGTGCCCCAAGTATTCCACCTCCGTCTGCATGAAAGAACATTTTGTCTCCTTGGCAAAGAGTCTATGCTACCTCAATACATCAAACATCTGCCTCATGTGCCAAAGGTGATCCTTCAGTGATCTACTATAGATGAGGATGTCATAAAAGAAGACCAACACAAATCTTTAAAAAAAGGACTGAAGTATTTTGTTCATTAAGCTCTAAAAGGTGTCCGGTGCATTAGTTAATCCAAAAGGCATAACCAAGAAATGATAAAGCCCCCGATCAGTCCGAAATACTGTTTTGACCACATCCCCTGCCCTCATGCGGATCTGGTGATAGCCTGACCTCAAATCTATGTTCGTAAAGTACTTAGCCCCCTTGAGTTCATCCAGCAAGTCATCTATAAGTGGAATGGGGTACCTATTCTTCACGGTGATCTTATTAAGATCCTTGTAGTCTATGCACATCCTGAAAGATCCATCCTTCTTTTTTACCAATAACACAGCGGAAGCATATGGTGAAGAACTGGGCTCAATAAATCCCATGTCCAGTAATTCTTTGACGTGTTTGGTAGCTTCTTCTCTTTCACACCTATAAGGTGGCTTGTTTACAGGCTTTGATTGAGGCTCCAAATCTATGGGATGATCAACTGCCCTATTAGGAGGTAGTGCTATAGGTACCTGGAAGAGGTCCTTGTACTCTTCTAAAAGAGTTCTCAATGCTGAATTCTTTACTGTTTTAGTGGACTTATCTAAATTTTCTTTATTTAATTGCAATACAAAGATCTGGGACCGTTTTTTGAACTCTTTCTTGAGTTGTTTGTTGGTAATGAGCTGAAATTCACTGTTATTTTGAATTCCCTGCAAGTGACTGAGATGTCCCGCACTGACAAACTCCATATACAGCAAGGAAAATTCTATGGTTATGTGCCCAAAGTTTTCAGCCAATCACAACATAAGACAGCATCTATAGGCCCCATTTCAAATGCAATTATATCCAATTGCTGTCCAAAATTTTCAACAAGCTGAATATGAACAACAGGGCATACTTGCGTGCTAATTTCTTCATCCCCATTGGCAACTTGCACCTTCAATGGCTACTATAAATCAGTGGGAAAACATTTTAGCCTATCCATGACTACTCTGTTAATGAAACTATGAGTGCTACCACTGTCTCAAGTATAAACACATCCTTCCCATGAATTTGGTCCTTAATACGCAATGTATTAGGGCTTCTAGATCCTGTCCAAGCATCCATAGATATGGTATAAACAATGATAGCATGTATTTCAGCATGTGGTTCATTCTTTCTGCCCATACCTCATGATTCATGGCCACCAGGGTCAAAAGGAAAAAGTCAACAAGGTCAAAGAACTCTTCTTGACCAAACTCTTCATCAGCATCATCTATTTTAGCAATCATCATAAAAACATGTGTATCCTTAGGGTCCTTCCTCAAATACCAACATGCTGTGAACCCGTGCCTTAGCATTTCTAAAAGCACATTTTGAGTCATGATCAGTTGTATACTTCTTGCCACACTTGAAACAAAGCCCTTTTTCCTTTCTTTCTTTATACAAATCCATGGGAATGGACTTTGGACTCCCAAAGGTTGAAGCCTTTATATTTCTGTTGTCCCCATGCCTATTATCCATTCTTGGGCTATTTGCTATCCTTAAATTACCTTGTGGTCTTGAGGCATTAAAAGTGGGGTATGTGGTGACCTTTAGAGTTCTGAATGGCATGTTACCACCACCATAACTTTCCCCAAACTACCCCGGCCTAACAGTACCTCTTTCTTGTCCAAAATATGACTGCATATGTCCTCTTTGCTGCCTAACTGGCTGAGATGTCCCTCTTTGCTGTCCATGCTGAAATGAAGCATCCCTATGATAATTGCGAGAGTACCTCTCAGCCAATTCAATAGCTTTGAACAAATCTGATGGGTTTTGAGCTAAAACATCAGCCGAGAGTTGGGGATCCAACATGTACACATACTTGTGTAACTTGGCATCATCACTAATCGACTCAACATACATGGTAAGGTTGAGGAACTGATTTATGTATTCTCTAACAGCAAGACCACGTTGTTCAAGGCCATACCATTGGCGGGCAAGCTTTTCTTTCTCCACCAGTGAGACAAATACTTGCACCATGAGTGCCTTGAATGCTTCCCATGAGTTTACTTGCTGGTTTTCTCTTTTAATGTACCTCCACCATGTATGTGCAAATCCTTCCAAGTGGATTGTTGCAAATTGGATCTTTTGGTCATCATTACGGGGAAAGATGTCAAAATAATCCTCGAGCTTGAAGAGCCACTCTTCGATTTCAGCTCGAGATGACAACTGACCATTGAATTTTGAGAAAATAATCTTGTCTCTCGGCTCTCTTTCATGATTAGGTGGTTGTCCCATATGTCCAAACTGAGGCTGATCCATGTGGCTACCTAAAAATGAACCATTATTAGAGAAATTTCTGCCAAAAGATGGTTGAACTCGCATAGATGGCATGGGCCCTTGTGATGACTGAAAATTGCCCCTCATTGCATTGTTCATGGGTTCCTCTTGTCTATGTGAAGGCTCTCCCTATTCAAAAGTGCTATTAGGGATGCCCACTCTCCCCAAAATGTGTTGGGAGTTCATATTTGCTGCATTCACTGATGGGCCCGTCACTCGTTCAGCATGCATACCGGATCTATCCTCATGTTCCTTCCCTTTCATTTGGAATTCCATCCACTTAGTGAGCTAGGCAACAAGGGTGTCCATAATGGTCTTCATTTGACCAATGCCTTCCATCAATTCTCTATGCCTCTCAGCATGCCTTGTCGCATGCGAATTGAGGGTGTTAGTGAGCGCGCTGAGGTCCCCCACATCATGAGTAATCTTCATCTTCCACCTTAGGTTTATTTTCATCCCTTGAGGCATGCGCATCACTTATTTTTTGCTGGAGGTCATCATTTGCCTTAGTTTTCATCTTATTCCCTACCATGGTTAGATGCAAGTCCCATTAGACCACCTGTCATTGTTTTGCACGTAACTTGAGCTAGGAAGCTTCGATTGACCTTCTTTTTTGTTCAAGTCAGAGCCAAGGATGCCCTCTTTGAACTGAGCATAAGCACACTACTGCAAGTTGTATGAAATCTCGATAATAGCAAATCTATGGCTATTTTACGCAGTCCTACACCCTGTTTGAGAGCAGTAGGGGGTTGTTTTGGCCTGTAAGCGATGGGTAGTGCCCAACTAAAGTGTCAAATCGATAGGGGGTTTGCTGAGGCCTGCAAACACTCTTTGGGGCCTGCTCTTTAGTGTTGGTACTCACTCTTCACCTCTGAACTGACTGAAAAATGCCTACAGCACCCTATAGGAATTCAAGAGAGCTAAAATATGGTCCCCTCATCTATTGTATGTCTGCAACCGCTTCTCCCATGGCACCATACATTGCTTCAGCATACATATACATGGTTTGCACCATAACATCACTACTGAGCATGAAAATGAGCATTCCCATGACCGTGTCACTCACATATGAGCATCATACATGCACTGTTTGTTGCATTCACTGTCATAACTGCATACATGACTGCATGTGGCATTAATTCTCAGTCATACATCATTGCAAGTACATCAGTGGTACATCCATATACCATATACATCAGTGGCAGAATCCCAAGTACATCAATATGTCATAGACATCAATGGCATCAACATGACATGCCAATTCTCACTATCCCCAAAATATCCCTGCACCTACAAACAAGTTCACGCTCCAGATCACCAGGAGGTGGGAAAAGTGCCCCCGGGCCGGGTTGTGCACCCCTTCAGGGTCTTTGATGGCAAGGGGGGTCACCCCTCTTTTGTCTTGCCACCTCGCCTGGCAGCGGGCTTTTTCCTCACCCGGAGTATACATGGTAGACATTTATTAATTAAGCAATCAGCATGCTATGCATGGGGGCTTGGAAGTAATTATTTTCATGAAGTGCATGGAATTGAGTTGGGAATAAGGAGAGGGCTTACCAAGTAGTGACTCACTGCTAACTCACCTCATTTACAATGGATTTCAGAGATTAATTTGTGCTTAAAAATCATCACAAGTCAAGAGGTTAGAGTGAGGCAATCAGTAAACAGTAGTGAGAATTTTCAGCATAGAATGGATCATTCTGAATGCAAGGAAGCCTATGAGAGGACTAAAATTAAATAGGTAGCATGTAAGCATTGAGATCTTGAAGAAAATGCATGATTGACTACTTGAATCTCTTCCAACAATAGGCTTTTAGGCTCAGCAAGAGGATGGAATTAAAAGACTGCTCAAGAGTCAATTACCTCTTTGATTGGTGAAGACGGGCTGAGAATCAATGGCCAATGTCCCATGATTGCTCTCTAATGCTCCCATTAGCTCTATGATGACAACTTCAGCCAAGAATTGAGTCTTCATGAAGGGTTGAACTTCAGTAGTTCTCAGCATGCCTTGAAGGTCACAGAAGAAGAATGCCCCAAAATCTCACCCCATAATGCCTTCTCGTGCTCCAAAGCTCTTCCAATTGGGTAGGCAAGCTCCATTGATGGCAAGGAGTCCAATCTTGAAGCCCCGGGACCCAATCTTGAGGAAAACTTGAAGAAATTGAAGGTCAAGGTCTATGGCTATGGCTGTCCAAATGTCCAGCTTGCATTCTTGCCTCCATCTTCAAATACAGGCTTCTTGATGCTTGCTTCTTCAAAGATTCCTGTGGGCACAAGTTCTTGGGACCAAGGAAGGCAAAAGCCCTCAAGAATTAGTGAGTTTTGAAGAAGAATCCATGGCTGTCCATGGCCTACGCCTATTAGGGTTTCAGAGGTTGAAGGATGTCCAAGAAGATGAGAAGGAGGCTTCAAACTTGCAAGAACCAGCTGCTAGATGGTGGGGAAGAAGGCCAAGATGAAGGAGAAGCTTGGTGTGCTGATGTTTGTGACGAGATTTCTACCCAAAATTTGTGCCACAAATTGCGGGCTATACACAGGAGGCAAGAAGGCAGCTCAATCACCCAATTGGGTACTTGACATGAAGCATGAGGCCTCCTGGAAGTTGTGGTAGAGAGCATATGATCATTGGAGATGGAAGGAAGAATATCTATGTTGCTTCTCCTCCATGGAAGCTTGGCAGGAGCTTAATAATGAAGAGAGAGAAGACTTCATGTGAAAAGTAACCAAGTCCAACTCTTCCCTACTTCTTGTGACCACTATTTCTAAAAATTTACCTTCAAATTTGGCCAAAATGACCCATGAGCTGCCAAATCCTATCTTCCAGCCTCCAAACTTGGTCCAAGGACTCCATTAATGCTCCTGACTGTTGTCTCCCAATCCTTGACCCCTGGGTCCTTCAGTGCTCCTCCATTTTAGTGCATGTCCCTGTGTACTTGAAGCTTCTTGGATTTTAAAACTGAAAATGATGGTAACTGAGCATATAAGGTAACTAAATGGATCAGAACTAGAGATCTGATACCACTTGTCATGAAGAGGACAAGAGAGAGGGAGAAGAAGAGAGAGTGTGTGTGTGCAGAAGAGAGAGAAACACTGTAACGAGGAGAGAGAAAGACTAGAAAAGGAGAAAGACAGAAAGAGAGAGAAAGAAGCCATGAAAGGTGGGAGAGAGAGAGAGATGAAGATGAAAGGAGACTTGTATTATAATTTGATGCCAAAAATCAAGTCCCTAACACCTTATATACCAGCCAGTGTAGCTAGTATTTCCCCATTATTAAATCCCCCTCTTTTACACTCAAGCTAATACAATAGAAAGTGAAAAGATCCGCCTTGATCTTGGCACTTGAAAATAGAATATTTTCATTATATAGTGTTGTAATATCGATTTTTAGCACTAATGGATAAAACAAGGACAACATATTATAATTAAAAGAAAGGAAGCACTTTTTTTCAATAATTAATAAACTTCATTCTTTTTAAATATTATAATTAATTTAAAAATCTTACAAGTATTGGTAAACTTTCTATTTTTTTAATATTTATTATTTAATTTTTAGTCCATTAAAAAAGATTAACTCTAGGACCAAGAGGATTTCACGTATGTAGGATGCTTCAAAGAATATAAAGGATACAACCTTTTACTTGATATTTGCTCTTGGGAGTTATTTTCTCATCATATCCTCAAATATGATTTTTAATAGCACTATCAAGTTTCAATATCCTCAATTGTAATTCTTAATAGCATTATCAAATTTCAATATCTAAATGGTGGCTTGATGTCATGGAATGATGCAACTCATGTTATCCTATCCTTAGCAATCTCTTAAGATCTCTCCTCTTGATTTGTAGAAGAAAGGACTTGACTCTATTTGTTACTCTTAGAACTTTGATTCTAATGCAGACTGGTTTTATGATTGAAAGCATCACTACTCTATTTTTTTAAATATTTATTATTTAATTTTTAGTCCATTAAAAAAGATTAACTCTAGGACCAAGAGGATTTCACGTATGTAGGATGCTTCAAAGAATATAAAGGATACAACCTTTTACTTGATATTTGCTCTTGGGAGTTATTTTCTCATCATATCCTCAAATATGATTTTTAATAGCACTATCAAGTTTCAATATCCTCAATTGTAATTCTTAATAGCATTATCAAATTTCAATATCTAAATGGTGGCTTGATGTCATGGAATGATGCAACTCATGTTATCCTATCCTTAGCAATCTCTTAAGATCTCTTCTTTTGATTTGTAGAAGAAAGGACTTGACTCTATTTCTTACTCTTAGAACTTTGATTCTAATGCAGACTGGTTTTATGATTGAAAGCATCACTACACTATTGATGCCTTATCCTTGTATATCTTTCTTCAAATGTAATATCTCTCACATTTCATTTTTAAAAAAAGTCCATCAAAATAATCCTTGTGATTATAGATCTCCTTTACTCTATAGCATTCATGATCTTATTTATTTTTGTTAAAATAGTTTAAATAGTATTATATTATATTATATGAAGTCATCTACATGAAATAACATGAACTTTTGACAAGTAAATGGAGTTAGATAAATAAATTATTAGTAGTTATTTGTATAATAATATAAAATTTTAAAAAATCCATGAAGTTAAATAAATAAGTAATTAGTAGTCAAATTCTTACAAGAAACTCATGATTATAGATCTAATTATGTAAATCTATTAAATATTTTTTTTTAAATCTCAAAATGATAGAATATATTATTTAGCAAATATAAACTATATTTCATAACTCTTTAAAAAGATACCCTCTTTAAAAAAATTAATGAGCTAATAGAATGATTAGTTTAAATTTTTAAAAATATATATATTATCCCAAAAATATATAACTATTCAACACCTTTATATATTTTTTAAGCTCCTAAAGAATATATAATTTATATAGTAAATATATAATAATTCAATATCTATTCAAAAAGATAGTCTCTTTTGGATCCAAATTATACAATGATAGGTAGAAAATATAGCAAAGGAATAACCTAAAAGTCTTCAATCCTTATTATGCTTAAGATACTTTGAAAATTTACATATACATATTTTCAATAATTTTCAACTCAATTGCTATTTTTAGAATATTTTAAGGTTAAAAATAAGTTTGAAAATGATTTAAAAATCACAAAAAATAGGACTTATCCATATAGTGCAATTAGGGAGATTGGTGGCCTGTAATCACACCATATAAGCAAGTCTCACTTTTTGTCAAGTTTTCTTTAACAATTGCTAAAGTGTTTGATTTTTAAAGCATTTTTCATCTTTAGGGTAATTGTGACAACTATATGATAATGCTATGATCTTTTTTTTAGTGAGGTCTTAAATCTATCAACAAATAAATAAATCCATAAATACCTTGGGCTATTTTTTAAAAATGGAAATTTTTTATCTCATTTGCTATTTTTAAACTATTAAGACTAAAAATATGCCTAAAAATAACCCGAAAATCCCAAATAAATCACAAAAATAGAACATCATGAAAAACGCAAATAGGGGGTTGGAGGGATAGCTATTTTTTGTGATTTATTTGGGATGTTTTGGTCATTTTCAAGCCTAATTATTTACCTTAAAATAGCAAACGAGCTTTAAATTTTCTTTTAAAAATTTCAAATTTTTAAGAGCCCAATGTATTTTTGTATTTTAAATTTTTTTAATATGTTTAGGATCTCACTAAAAATAAAAATCATAGCATTATCATATCAACTTTTAACTTACGATGTAATAAAATACTTTGGATATATAAATGAAATATATATTTATTTATAGAATCATATTGAAGTATATGAAGTTTATTCCAAATATTTCTTCAAAAGAAGTACTACTGAGCAAGACCCACCCAATTCTTAATGGTTTATATATTTTTTGTTCAAAAAATACATAGATTTAAAACTTATACAAAGCAAGTAACATTCAAATCTTTTTTCAATGGTGTTCACTATAAAGCTTGAAAATATATCCCAAAGTTATATTTTCTTATCAAAAACTTATAATGTGTTTACACTATTTAACTCAATCATATATCTTTGTTTTGTTTTGTTTTGTGAGTCAAGTATGCACAACTAGGTTTTTGTAAGGTATCCAACATTGGTAGTCCCCTGTGACATGATAGCACCCCCTTTGCGGCCCCACCTATTGTGCCACTTGCATCATGATAGACATCCCACTACATAAACTACCCTATGGTGCAATGAGGATTGGTTGGGCTCCACAAAATGTATCCCTCGTGCTATAATGGCAATCACTTCTCACTCTTTCCCAATGACACAATAAGGGTTGCTTGGGCTCCACAAATTATCTCCCTCGTGCCATAACAACAATCACTTCTTACTCTTCCCCAATGATGCAATAAGGGTTTCTTGGGCTCCACAAACTACCACTCTCATGCCATAATGGTAATCACTCAAAAGCCTTCCCCAAAGGCACGATAAGGGTTTCTCGAGCTCCATAAATTGCCTCCTTCATGCCATAACAGCTATTCTCTTAATAACTTTCCAAGTTTCTCTTCCTTCTCTTCTTACTTGTGAGAGCATAGATCAAGTAGATTGCAAGAAAGGTCCTTATCCACCAATAGCCACATCCACAAGCTTTTGATATTCCTTTAGAACAAAATGTTGACCAAACTATGTTAGATCTTTCCATAGTGCCTAAAGAGGTCCCCATTATAACTCGCGCTTTGAAGCCACATCTTCAAATGATAGTCAAACTCCAAGAGCATGGTGAGCCTTTAGTTGTGCCCACGAAGGAACCTTCCAAACTAGCCACAGGAGGAGCTAAGAGGAAAAGGAAGTTAAGGTGATTTTACTATAGAGGTGCTTCAAAGAAATCAAGAAAGCCAAAAAAGCAACCAACCATCTTATCCCAAAGGATACATTTATCAAAGTGGTCAAGGATATCTCAAATAGATTATTCAATGTTGCCACAATTGGTAGACTCTATAAGAAGTGGCTCCTTTCAATTATACTTTGTTTATAGAAGACTGCAAATGACTTCATCATTGACTTCATGAATGTTTACATTGCTACTGCCCATGCACACAAGGTCATATTGATGAATGAGGACTTCAATATGATGAGCCTACTACTAATTATAAATTTTAGCCTTTAACATCCTCAATATTCCCTCAAAGTTGAGAAAAGTGACAGGGCCTATCATCGAAGATGTTAGTCACTTACTTGCCCAAATGGTTGTGAATGTTTCTTGAGATGCAGAGAAAGAGGATTACCTTTTAAGTATATCTCCAGAAGACAAGAGTATACTAGAGAAGAAAGATACTCAGCTTTTAGATTATGTTGTTTATTGTTGTTTGAGGTGAAGGTTGTTATTGGTTTTATTAACTTTTGCAAAGTTTCTTGCACCTTCATTCTCTTATTTTGGGACTTTTTCCTTTATAGGGGATACATTGCTTCTCTTAGTAATAAAATTGCTAAGAATATACTTATTCTTGATCCACTTCTGATCTCTATGGATCTTTTTTCAAAGTCTAGTTCGAATGTTGCATGATCTTTTAAATCTTTTGGCAATGCCACACACACACATATCTTTTTTATGTATGTTGAAAGCTAAATCCCTTATATATAGTTACTTTTGGTGATTTTTTTTCATATTTATTGCTACTAATGTTTTCTTTACATGGGTCATTGAAGTCTAATCTACTTTGATATTCTTGCCCGAGAGGTCATCCTTATGAATTCTCTTTCAAGAATTCATGGCATGGAAAAAATGTGTCATTAGTAGTCTTTTCTTATTTTCTAGATTTGTTGCTTGTAGTCTTTATACTGTTTCCTAACAAGTTTTCATTTCTAGTGCTGTTAAACTTGTTACTACCCACTTGATGCCATTTTTGAAGATATTGCTGACTCTGAGAGACCTTTAAAGTTTCTCCTTTAAGAGGTCCAACTACAAAGTGATGTACATAGTTGTGGATGAATAGTTATCTCAAATGTTTGCAAGACTATAGATTCAAAGTTGTTGAACATAGATGGGGTGAATGTATGTCTTTTATATTTTACTTTTAAGTTAAAATTATATTGTGTTCTCAACTGAGTTGTTGTGTGCTTTGTTTCAATACAAATACTACCTTGAGTCATATATGTCATGGACAAGGGAGAGTCATATTGAACACTATATTAGGAAAATTGGAAATTTCCATGCACTTTGGGAATCCCCAATACCTTTATTATGTGACCACACAGTCAAATCTTGTTGTTTGACTTAAAGGTGGAGTCTACCCTAAATACCATAAAAGCTACCTTTTGAAATCCCACTTTCAAATATGGATCAAGATTTATCCATGTGGTCAAATATTTATCACTTATTTGAAATTAGGATATGGAAAATTTCCAAGTTCTCTATATATGATGTTATTGAGATAATTTTGGACAAGGCACTCACATTGGTGGACCTTGACTCCCCTCTTCCTCCTAAATCTTCCAAGGGCAAAACCAAGAGATAGGTGAAATCTACAAGTGGAAAGGGCACTGCAAAGGCAACCACCAAAAAGTCTTTTGTTGCCTCCAAAAAGAAAGGTAAGGCCATAGCCAAGTCAACCACCATAAAGACGCATGTTGCCTCCACAAAGAAAGATATGCCAAAGCTCTTTCCTTTGAATTTTGATCCATCTCCTCTAAAGCCTTAAGAAAAGAGGGTACATGTGAATTTAAATTCTTCTAGCAACAAAAAAGACAACATGTAGTAAGGAACCTACTGATGATGAATGAAACCGATGAATATTAAAGAAGAACAAAAGTTCACAGAAAGGAAAACTTAAGGTTAGAAAGCCAACTAGCCTTGTATTTAAACCATGACAAGCATATTCTTCTAGATATCCTTCTAGACATCATGGCCTTTTGAATGTCTTTGACTATTCTGAGTTTGAAGCTCTTTACTGTTACTTCATTAGGAGTCTCCCAAGTCAAGAATGTAAGGTTTACCAATGGTAAATCCTCAACATGTCCATATGCACCTTCTCTTGACGGAATCACATATTTTGCATACTATACAAAAATCTTACTTTGCTAAAAAAAACCTACGGTTTGATGAGTATAGATAATGTCTAGGAATTCTTTATCAATTGCATAGAACATGCTAAGCCTCTCCATGGGTTGACATTCAGAACTTTTTGACAAAAAGATATCTAATACCAATAATCCACTATTTACTTAGTGCTTTAATGAAAAAATATATTCACATACAAGATTCAACTCAGAATTAAACTTATAATGGCTTTGCTAAAGGAAAATATTTATTTGGAGGCAAGTGCATTTCCTTCACCGTGTGAAAACATGTTACACCCTAGCAAACCACTCATGAGTTGTGATTTTGAAACCAGTGGTATGTCCCAGTAATACTTGATATCCTCTCTTTTTGTTTTCTTCATCTTGTGAGAGCCCCTACAAGATGGCAACATGGTAACCCAATTGCTTATACTAAATATTTTTAGCGGGAGCACATCCAATGTGCAAAGAAGAAAACTCAGAGAGAAAAGGTCAATGAATCCAAAACGATGTCAACAAGGCTGATGAAAATACACTAGCCACTAGGAAGAATATTCAAATGTGTCTTGAAAGTTGCAAAACCAATAGTATTAAAATTGCATCTCATCTTTATCTCATCTTTTGTTAGCTTTTATTATCTTTATGAGCTTTGAAACTACCAAAAGATGTAAGATCTCAGATATTTTGGCCAAATAAGAGGGAAAATCCATGAAATAGTCTCTACTATCTCCAAAGCAGAGACAAGAATACCATATTTTTACACATGTGAAAAACTCTCATTGGCTTTTTCCTTAATCTTGTGATGAACAAAAGTGCCATTTTTTAAGTTTTTTGTCCCTAATGTATCATGCCACCAAGCTCGCTTGCACTACTTCAAACTCTTGGGTGCCAACTATGGCATGCTCTGCCAACTTGATGGCATCTCCAAGAGACATGAGTACACCATGTATATTTTCAAGCTTCGGGTTGCTATACTTTGCAAGTAGATCATTAGATACGAGGGAGAATTCATTGGTGATTGCCAGCATCAACAAACCTCGTCCTTCCTCACTCTAAAATATGTATCTACATCATCGAGAAACAAAAAATCTTTGTTATCAATGAAGAATTCAATCATTCTATCTATATGACAGTGTACATCAATGGTAGGTGGGGTGTCCTCTTGCTCAACCTAAACCACTCCCCATGGTGTTATTCACAAGAACTATAGCTCTATTAACCATAAGGTCTAGAGCTTTTACCTCATCTGCAAGCCTTAATTTCTCTTTGGCATTGTCCCCATTAGTGAAGGATTTGGGTCAAAAACAACTTTCAGCAAACCCCCCCCCCCCCCCCCCAACACACACGTGCTCTTCAGTACTCATTGTGACTACAAGGGATTTTCACCTTCATTGAGTAACAAAATGAAGGTGGCCATCCAGGAAAGATAGTTAGTGCCATGTTGATCAATGCTAAGCTCATCGAGTGAGTGAGGTGCTTGAAGTGGGCACGTGAGATTTGCACGAAATGATCTAATTATTTATGAAATGCCTTTGTGCCATTGATGTACTTCAAGTCATTGCAGAGCACCCAATCTTCAATGGAATCCTCAAAGGTGATGGTCAACACCCAAAGGTATGCATTCATGTACTCACAATAAGATATTACATGCTTGGACCATGCCACAATACCATATCATAGTATTTTATATTGAAACAAAAGACTTGATAAAGGTCTAATCTCCCAACGAGGTCCGTGCCTTGAAGGAATTACATGAAGCTAGCAAAAGTGTGATCCATCATAGGATAAGGGGTGTAGGAGGCAAGTGCAAAGGAAGAGGATAAGTGGTTGGAGAGTTAGAAAATTAAAATGAGACCAAGTGAATGGTCTTTATAGGCAATGGACTTAAGATTTTAGTTTTTTTTTAATCCATTAAATTTTTTAAATAGATTTTTAAATTTAAAAATCACAAAAAAAACCAAAGTATACAATGTCATTGAATCTAGAATACATATAAAAAAATTTTAAAAACCCTTATTCTATTGATTGTGAACTTTCGATTTATGGTTTGTCTCTCCACACAAATTTTGACTTGTTGCAAAGCACTGGATACCATATAATTCTTCATCATTCTATTGGCCATTTGAAAAGAAAATAAATTTAATAAGTTTTGAAATATAAGTGTCCCAACCAAAACAAAAAGTTTCTAATATCAAACAAACTCGTCTTTCTACCACTAGTATAGAAGTTAAAGCTCTCTATACGAATGCTTCCTATCAATAAAGATACTTGGGTAGATTTAGGAGACTCCAACCATCGCTCACTGTAACTAACTCAATCATTCCACTTGGCATATAAATTTGAATATCAAATGCTTGTCCCATGTCTTAAATGGACTCCAAGGGAATCCATTGGCATGCTTTCTTCATCCAATGTTAATGAAACACAACCGCATGTATAATGACACTAGGGATCACCATTCTCCATGAAAAGATGTCACCTTTGTGCACCCCACCCACCTCATTTCATCCTTCTTCAACATTACAATTAAAAAAGTCTTCACATATATCCTTACAAATGAACATGGAGGGATATTGATGTGTATTAGTAGTTTTGAAGATACAAGTAAAAACATGAATTGGCACAAACCATGATAGGCATATTGATCTTAAAGGTCTCCCAAATTTAGAAAGGTATGAGTGTAATGTGCAATCTTCAATTTTAAAGTTTGAAGCATCCACTCATCCGAAATGGGCCATTCCAAAGAATTGAGAAATGGACAATGAAATAATTCAAGAGAACCATATGAATTAACTGATGTAGGCACTATATACATGAATCTATAGAAGAAAATATTGTGATCTAAAAGATATTGTGGTGACTTTTTGATCACCATTGTCTCATGGACATCCACATATAGAGCTTCATATGTACCAAACAAGCTTCTCAACAAGATTCAAAGGGAAAACGTTTAAGATAAGAAAAAAGAAGTAAAAACCTCAGTAACATATAAAAAGTTAAGAACACGAAAGTAGTGACTCATAATTCAAGGGGAAGAATGATCGAGTAGTCCTAGGAGGTAGTTTTAAGTATTCCACACTACACACATATTGAATTGATGCATCAAGACCGCCATCTCAAGCGTTCCAAAACCACTCAAGCACTCTTTCCTCTTAATGATTTTTGTAGTACACCAAAAGTACAAACTCAATGATGCCTTATTGCTAAAGGTTGCATGTAAATTTATGAATCCTTCTCGAACAATGCTCCTTCCCATTTGTCATGCTCATCCTTTGTATTGTGTGTATAAACAATAGATATTAAATCACAAGGTCGCCTTTGCTTACATGTAGATACCATTAGAATGGATTTGAGAAGAATAGTAAAAAGGAGAGGAATGCAATTAAAAATACTTTTGAATGGTGGTAGATATAGAGATGGAAGAAAGAGAAAAGTTGAGTGTTGTGTGACTATGGTTGGGGGAGAAGCTAGGGATTGTGTGGCTATGGTTGGAAGAAATACAGAAGTTGGGGATCGTGTGGCTATTGTTGTGTGAGCATAGAAAGGTGGGAATATTTGTGAAATGGAGGTAAGAAAATGACCATGGAAGAAATAGATAAGTTAGATGCTATGCAGCTATGGATTGAAGAAGCTAAGGGCTATGTGGCTCTGGCTATGTGAGCATAGAAAGATTAAAAGATTTGTGGAATGGAGGTAAAAGAATGACCATGGAAGAAAAAGAGAAGCTAGTTGTTGTGCGGTTATGGCTAGGAGAAGCTAGGGACTATGTGGCTATGGTTGTGTAACCATAGAAAGCTAATAAGATTTGTGAAATGGAGGTAAGAGAATGATAGTACTAGAAGTATTTCTTGTAAAAAGATACCAAAAATGTTTTTTAAACTATACATGATATACGAAAAGGTTTCGGAAGGGAAAAAGCCCTTTTTGGAGGATTTTTTTTCAAATTTTGAGTCATCTTTTTGAACACCTAGTGGGACCCACTTGACATGAGGTAATGAAAGTTTGGGGGGAAGGGGGGAAGGAGGGGGGGGGGGGGGGGGGGAGGGGTAAAGGGGACATAGGGAGATAAGCCCATAAGTGGTAGGGACAAGAAGAAAAGGGGAGGGATAAAATGCATACACTACCCCCTCTCCCATTTGTCCACCTCAAATCTCTTGTAATCAGGAGATTCATTAACTCTTAAGCTATCCTTTTTAGTCCATATTTCCCTAATGTCTGATCTATGAAAAAGCATGATGGAAAGCCTAGTTTGACAAACATGTCAAACAAAGAGATTTCAAAATGGATGACCTTTTGTTTCCTTACTCTATCAAAGGCATAAGCACAATATGAAATTCAAAGGCCTAGGTCCTTTCTGCATATGAGCAATTAGTAGAACTAGTTATATTGAACTTGAGACATTTGACATAGTGAAGGCATAGGCTTTTTCAATGGCAACTAGCTTAAAAAAATTTACCCACTAGCATATCCACTACACAAACTATCAATGGAGTTACCATCAATTGCCATTTATATTATTACAATTACTAAATTTATCGATCTTGAAGACGAAGAGCCAATACACACTATCTATCTCAAAATCAAGCTAATAGTCAAAAGGGAATTACAGTTGACATCCTTGTTGTTGAAAAGGAGCTAGTTGTAACCAAATCACTTATAACAATTGAACCAACCTAGGAAAAACCATACTTATTTCGAGTGCTACGAAGGTAAATCCATACAAATTAGGCACACCTTATAAACTATTAGGAAAGTGCCAAATTTTGATAACTCTTAAGACTCAAAGTTTCCCAATCATCTTCTATGTGTTGCTTGACATGGAAGGAGTTGGAAATGAGATATTATTGGGCCATCCATCTAAATGGCAAAGGAAGTGCCTAGTCGTGGACTTCGAAATGCAACACATTTACTTAGAAATACACAATGTTCAAATGATAACAACTTTCACCAATTGCACATATGCTTCCTCAATGAAAGCAAAGCAATTGACATTCAAGAATTCACACAACATAAACTCTAAGGAGGAGGGCTAACATCTTTCTCAATCAATTACTCCTAGCAAAAATGGAACAATGAAACCTAGTCAACACGGTTATTCCACCAAACAAAACCCAACCAATGGGTCCCCAAGATAAGGTGTAGAGACATGCATGCTCAATAACCACCATAGAAAGATAATGACCCCAACATAAAGGCAAGTATACTAATATCACATCCAAAAATGATCCAAGTGGCCCTAAAAATTTGTTAGAAGCACAAGGCTACTATGAAGATAAATCCTAGATGTAGTTACCTAAACCATCTCATCCCCTCAAACCCGAACATTGTACACATGATGTCACTTGTCACTCAAGTCATGAAGGTACTCTAGAAGAAAAAACACGACTCCAATACAGCCTAATAAACCTCAACTATTCTACAAGAAAAAGTGAATCCCTTGGTCCCCACACTTCAAAAAAAAATCAACACTCAGAAGGGAGTTCGACATATATTGAATATGGAACCTCTCTTGCACATCAAAGCTAGGTTGAGAGCTGTGGAGAGGACCAACACACATGGACACATGAATTACCTCACCTCTCAACATCACTAAAATCCAATGAGCACGAGCTAAGGCGTCATCACACTATTGTTCCTTTGTGATTTGTGCTTCAAGAGGCTCACCCACCTCTTGTTACAAAATTCAACTCTTATCCCATCCCTATGGCTACTCAACTCATCATTTCAATGCAACCATTTGGCCATATGAACCAAACCACTCGCAACAAATCAAATCCACCTCCTAGCTTGAGACCCCCTTACAAAAGATCATCAATTTTACAATTAGCTATTGACATAGCCTTGGAAATAGGTGAAGATATCATCATGAGCATTTGAAAGCTAGACAACACCTTCACCTTATTTTCTTATAGCTATGTAAGGCTAGACCTTGGTCTATTAGATGAAACCACAATAAAAGTGGTGAAATATTTGCCATGCTCATGGAAAGAATTTGAACACATTTAACATTCTACTCCACCCTTACCTAGACAGACTTCTAAGTGAGGAAGGGCATATTGCTAGCCAAATAGGTTCTAGAGATATATAATGCATGTTGACATCTGTCCACATGAGCATATTGCTAGCCAAATATCATGTGGATATATAGGAAGAGCATATTGCTAGCCAAATATATAATGCATGTTGACATCTGTCCACATGATATGGATCATTGTGTGTAGATTTTGAGTATAACCCTCACTTTATGATTGGTTTTTGCAAATCTCTCTATGTGAGACATCACCTTATCCACAAATAAATCTGCAACATACTTGGTTTATTATATTAATTTATTTAATTGAAAAAAAGAACACATCATGTGTGCTTAAAGTCAAAGAGCGAATTTTGAAAGTGCCAGATCTAACTCCCTTTTATGTATCAAATTTCAAATTCTTAATTCAAAAATTTCACTTCACCAAAATGCCTTCACACTAAGTGGTTTCCCTATGTAGATGGCAATGCAAGCGTTGCAACAAGGAGTCAAGGCAATCAGGGATACCAAATATGATGAAAAGAATAGCATTTTCACCATGGGACAGTAACAACGATTTGGTTGTCACACCCAATAGTGGAGAGTTGGAGAGCTAAAGTTTCACCTTTTAGAAAATTTAGATAAAGTGATAAAAATCTATAACATGTCCACGAAACTCATAGTAGTCAATGGGCTTGCCACTTATGCCAAAGCAATGTGTGGACTAGTAAAATTATTGGGATGCTTGACCTTCATCCAAACCTTTAAGCCAGAAGCCAAGATAGACACGATCAATAGAAGAAGCTGGAAGAAAACTCTATCCCATGGCCATTACACAAGAGTTGGTGGAGCTTACCCTAGGCCTAAAGAAGAAAGAAGAAGGATATAAGCCAACAAAGAAAGCATATGAGCATAGATAGTTGAATAATTATAGATTGATATCAGTGAAATCTAGGATGAAGTCTTATGAGTCACAAACCGTGTATTCCATTCCATATTCACTTACTACAAACTCAATGTGTTAGCTATAGTAAGATCCCAAAAGGAATCGTGGAAGACATATTGACTGAGAGTATCACCAAGCAAAATATGAATTTTGATTTATAATATTTTGGAATCACTTATTACAAGGGCTAAGATAGCACTATAAAAGACTCCAAGAACACTTATATGAGTGCAAAGATAGGTTCCGCACATAACCTAGGGGTCTACACTCACTCAACAAGTGTGCATAGCCTTGGGAGCTTCTATTGCAAGGATCTTCATAGTACACCTAGCAATAAGTGGAGAATTATATCTTATTGAAGAAAGTACAACCATCACAGCCACAACAACCACTACTACATAGGATAAAGAGCAAGCCATTGGAAGACAAGGTGCAATAGGGATAGACATAGCAAAACAAGGAAAAAGGAGAAGGAAAGTGGAGGAGGAGATTGGTATGGCAATAAAGGACACACCAAAAGAGGTAAGAAAAGAGAAAATGACAAAAGCACGATGGTCAAGGCAAAGAAAATCCAATCTCACTCCAACTATAACTAAGTTAGGATGGTAGGTTGCTAAAATTGGGGGGGAGGGGGGGGTGTAAGGGCTTTGTAGCTATACCATGCCGTTGCTACCGATTGCACCTATATAGGGAGTAGTAGTGACTCAAAGCCCTGCCTTGTTTCCACTCTACGTGTGATTCCCTATACCTAGTGGTGAACCCTCTTATGTGCGGCGTCACGAGGGTGTAGTCCTGGGATGTGTCTATGTTGTCCCGCTTTTTGGATTGAATAATACAAGAGTATACCTTGAGCTCATATATCGTATTACCTTTCTGTGCCGTGTTGAGTGCATAACGAGTGCAGGTTTATCACACTTGGTATCAGAGTGACTCTTGCTCGGAGTGGAGGAGTGCTCACGGAAGCAGGAGGAAAGATCTAGTGCCCCGAAGAAATCGAAGTCGTAATGACCCACAAAGCGACGCCCCGCGTCGTGTCGCCCCACGTCGCGTCGCCCCCCGACGCATCGCCCCGGCGTGACTCCCCAACATCGACATCCCACCGTCTGAAGACGTGACGCGGCTTCCCCGCGGCACGACCCACACCACCACAAGGCGAAACGCGGATTCCCCACATCGACACCACCACAACCACATGGAGGACGAGAGGGAGAATGTCACCCTCCCAACAATGGAGGAGAGGAAGAAAAGTAGAGGGCAAGAATGGAGAGTCGCCCAAGAGGAAAAGGTGGCCAGACTAGAAAGACAATTAGATGGTATGTCAGGCATGCTGGAGTCAATATGGAGGAACATGCAGATGAAGGAAGAGGAGGAAGAAAGAAGGAAAAAACTAGAAGTAGAGAATGGGTGATACAACAACAAGAAGAGGAGAAAAGACACAGAATGCAAGAGGAGATGGATAGAATGGGTAGAGAGGAGACATCTAGGAGGGCGCAAGATACAAGGAAGGACAAGGAGAAAGTAGTAGAATTAGGAAGCAAAAAGAAAGACAAGAAGAAGGAGAAGAAGCACCACCGTAAAGAAGAGAAAGATAGTGATAGTTCAGAAGATGATTATGGAAAATTCAAGATGCCCCAACCAGCCAAGTACAAGGGAGAGAGAGATGGGTTGGTTCTGAAGAAATGGATCGCAGAGGTAGACAAGTACTTGAAGTATTCACGAATAACCGAAGACAAGAAGGCGGAGGTGGCAACCATTTACTTGGAGGAGGACGCTGCCAGTTGGTACCTACTGGAACAAGAGCAGGGCCACACCATCTTTTCGTGGGAAGAACTCCAGGAAGAACTAAAGGACTACTTTATTCCAAAGATGAAAAAATTCAAAGTGAGAGATGAATGGAGAAACCTCAAGCAAACACAGGGAAAGATGAAAGAATATGTTAGCTAATATAGGTAGATCATGCTGCAACTACCAAACATGGATACAGACACTAAGCTACATGGATTTTTGTTTGGGATGCAAGAATGGGCTAGAAGAGATGTGGAGAGACAGGAGCCAACAAGCTTAGCAGAAGCCATGAGAATGGCCGAACGACTGGTGGACCTGGAAGGTAAAAGAACAACACAAGGGAATCAAACCAGGTTCAACACAAACCTCAATAACACCTTCAACAACAACAACTCATGGAACCAAAGGCCCGGTGCTCCTAGAGGGGCATTCACAGATACAAGGAGCCAAAACACCACCACCACCATGGCCGTATCACAAACTGCCTTAGTACCAAGAGGAGCAGCAGGAAGATGGGGAAACAATCACTACAGGCCAACCCCTAGCACATCGTATGGGCCCACAGGATCAAATACAACATGGTGGAGACCCCCAGGCCCGTCCGTCGGAATCAGATGCTTCAAATGCGGGGGTCCACACTACCAAAACAGATGCCCAATAGAAGATACAGCTTCGTCAAGTGGATCAGGGGTGAATACAACCAGTGCATATGGAGGAGAAGAACCACAACCACTGCGTATCCAGGAAATCCCAAATGGGAGTGAAGAAAGCATGGACCACCCAAGGGTAGGGTCAGTTAGCACCTGACCCCAATGCATGGCAGCCAGAGTAGCAGCAATCCACCATCTATACATCAAAGGCCAAGTGGGCGAGGGAAACCAACCTATCATGGTGGACACAGGAGCAACACACAACTTCATAACACCAGGGTGTGCAGCAAAACATGGATTAAAATTGTCGAAGGCCTCAAAAGGATTAACAGTAACATTCGCACAAGGAGAAGCCAAGGAGGTGAAACAAGTCTTTGCAGTCCAAGTAGAAGCCGACAAGTGGAAAGTAAAACTCAACTTCTTAGTAATCCCCATGGATGATTTTGAAGTGATACTGGGCTTGGAATTCTATGACAAGTATATCATTGCAATGTTTGGTAAAGGTGTAAATGAAATGATGCTAAATATGCAAGGAGAAGGCGTCAGAGTACCATGTGAAAGAATGCAACTACTTGGCAGGTCCCCAATCAAAGTGCAAATGAAGGAGAATAAGCCAGGAGTATCATGCCAAACAGTGAAACCAAATACAACCCAACCAAAGGGCCAGACCCAAAATGCACCGGTCTAGGGGACCGTTATCAGGCCACGTATCATGACACGCAGTGCCAAGTAGGTCAAAAAATCAGTCAAACAAGGAGATATGGTCTATCTGTGTATGATCCGACCGATTGAAGAAGAAGAAAGTGGCAAGAAACCCAGACAATAGAACAAGAAAACAGAGGTGGCAGAAATACTTGAGGAATTCAAAGATGTGATGCTAGCCGAGCTGCCCAAGGGTCTACCACCCAAGCGAGATGTGGACCACAAAATTGAGCTGATCCCAGGGTCTGCCCCACCGGCCCGAGCTCCCTATCGCATGAATCACACTGAGCTCATGGAATTGAAGAAGCAACTACATGAACTAGAAGAACAAGGATTCATTCGCCCTAGCAAATCCCCCTTTGGTGCCCTAGTGTTATTTGTAAAGAAGAAGGATGGGGGACTTAGACTCTGTGTAGATTATAGGGCCCTTAACAAAATCACCATAAAAAAAAAATACCCCATGCCCCTAGTGGAAGACCTCTTAGATAGACTGCACGGGGCCAAGTACTTCAACCATATTGATCTTAGATCAGGATACCACCAAATCCGCATAGCCGAAGAAGATATCCCAAAAACAGCCTTCCGCACCCGATATGGTAGTTTTGAGTGGTTAGTATTAGGTTTCGGCCTAAGCAATGGGCCAGGCACATTTTGTGGCCTCATGGATGGAATCTTTAGACCGGAGATAGATATCTTTGTCATTATCTACGTAGATGACCTCCTAGTCTACAGCAAGACCTTAGAAGAGCACAAGCAGCACTTACGCTAAGTTTTTGAGAAACTGCGGCAGCATCAGTTATATGCCAAGCTGGAAAAATGTGAGTTTGCAGTGAAAGAGTTGGAGTTCTTAGGCTTTATTGTAGGAGCAGATGGAATCAAAGTGGACCCTAAGAAAGTGGAACCTGTCCAAAGATGGCATGTACTGAAAACTGTAAGAGAAGTGCGGGAGTTCCTCGGTTTCACAGTATTTTGTTGGAGGTTCATCAAAGACTACAGCCTCATCACTGCCCCCCTCTCCCACCTCACCAAAGAAGATCACTCTTTTATATGGGGAAATGCACAACAGGAAGCCTTTGAGGAGATGAAGAAGTGCATGAGCCAAACTCCCGTCCTAAGGGTGCCGAACTTCACCAAACCCTTTAAAATCTCTACAGATGCATCTGACTACGGCATAAGAGGTGTACTAGTACAAGAAGGTCACCCCATTGCTTATGAATCAAAGAAATTTACCAATGGTGAAACAAGGTGGAGCACACATGAGAAGGAAATGTTGGCAGTCATCCACTGCCTTAGAAAATGGAAGCACTATGTTCAAGACAAACATACAATAGTCTTCACCGACAATATCTCCCTCAAATACTTCCAATCCCAACCCAAGTTATCGGCAAGGCAAGCCCGCTGGCTAGACTTCTTAGCCGAATTCGACCTAGAGATTAAGCACAAGCCCGGCTCCACTAACAAGATAGCAGATGCCTTGAGCCGGAAAGCTGACCTAAAAGCTGTCAGTGTGGTCAGCAGCAACTTCATAGAACCCGTCAAAGAGGCCCTTGAGCAGGACCAAGAAATGCACAAGATAATCAAGGATGTGGAGACAGAGAAGACCCCCCATGGAATGTATACCTTAGAGGAGGGTATCCTATTTTTAGGCAAGAGATTGTATATCCCCAACAATATGGAGTTGAAGAACCTCATCCTGCATGAGATACATGATGGCAAGATTGGAGGCCACAAAGGGCAAAGCAAAACCTTGGAGGCTCTTAGGAAGCAGTTCTTTTGGCCGAATATGAAGGAAGAAGTGATAGACTACATCAAAACTTGCCCCACTTGCCAAATGGTCAAAGCACCACAAACAAGACTAGCAGGACTACTATAACCATTACCGGTACCCAACCGCCCATGGGACGTCATTAGCATGGACTTCATTGTGGAACTACCTGAATCCCATGGGTACACAATCATGTTTGTAGTGGTGGACTATTTCTCCAAACAGGCTCACTTCATCCCAGCCAAACCACCACTAAATGCCAAAGAGGTAGCACACCTCTTCTTCACACATGTATTCAAACTTCATGGCTTACCATTGGCCATTGTATCAGATAGAGATGGAAGATTCATGAGCGACATGTGGAAGGAACTTTTCAGGACCCTGGAAACACAATTGAGATTCTCATCATCCTTCCACCCGGAGACAGATGAACAAACAGAGCGAGTCAACCAAGGCATTGAAGATTATCTCCGAAGCTATGCCCGAGTGGACTAGAAAGATTGGGCCTTGTACCTTGATGTCTTGGAATTCCACTATAACAGATCCATCCACTCGGCAACAGGGTACACCCCCTTCGAGTTAGCCACAGGAAAAGAAGTCATTACCCCACTCGCCTTAGCATCCAGAGCGGCCAAAGCGGAAGATCAAGATGCAGAAGAATTCTTGAAGAAGTGAAGAGACCGCAACGCAGCAGCTAAGCGAAGCCTTGAGCAGAGCAAGATCACCAGGACAGAACAAGCAAACAAGAAGAGAAAGGCTGTACTATTCGCCAAGGGAGACATGGTCCCAGTTAGCTCCAAAAACATGTCACTTCCTAGAAACATGACCCCCAAGTTCAATCACCGATACTATGGACCCTACCGAATCACTCAAGTGCTGAACGAAGTCACCTACAAACTGGACTTGCCAGACAGTGTTTGTGTTCATAATGCATTTCATGCTCGTCTTCTGCGCAGGTTCTATCCAGACAACCAATGGGGACGACGCGTACCAATGCTCCATTCCAATGGTCCCTTGGAAGTCGAAGCATCCCTCCGATGCCGGGAACAAAGAGGCTTCCCCGAATACCTCACCAAGTGGCGCGGGCGTCCACTCAAGGAGGCCACTTGGATCTCAGAAGCAGAGGCCCGCGAACGTAGAAAGGATGCCTTCGCACTTTGGCTCAAGGAGAACCCCCCTGTCCCTTCCAACGACCCTTGAGCCTCTCCAAGAAAACCCAAAAACAAGGCGGTTCTCAATCATAGACCCCAAACATGCCCCACTCCTCAAATGTAATCGAGTCGAGGGTGGACCCGCATGGTAACAATCAACAAATAACTCCAGGAAACAAAGCCCCCAACTGTCCAGTTTAGATGGGTAGGCAGTGACCAGCTTGCTAAAAAAGGCTGTGTTAAGACCCCCAAGTCCTAGTGTGGCAGACACTGACCAGTCTGATAGTATAGACTGTGTTAAGACCCCACGGTCCAATTAGACCGGCAGACACTGACCAGCTTGCTAGTAAAGGCTGTGTTAAGACCCCGGATGAGTCAAACAACAAGACACTACCCTTAGATTGCTGAGAACAGCAATCTAGTAAGCGGGGGTGAGTGTAAGGGCTTTGTAGCTATACCATGCCGTTGCTACCGATTGCACCTATATAGGGAGTAGTAGTGACTCAAAGTCCTGCCTTGTTTCCACTCTACATGTGATTCCCTATACCCAGTTGGGAACCCTCTTGTGTGCGGCGTCACGAGGGTGTAGTCATGGGATGTGTCTATGTTGTCCCGCTTTTTGGATTGAATAATACAAGAGTATACCTTGAGCTCATATATCGTGTTACCTTTCTGTGCCGTGTTGAGTGCGTAACGAGTGCAGGTTTATCACAGGGGGGATTGGGGGGTTTCAAGTATCTAGGTGCCCCTATAAGACTAGCTATAATAGAAAAGCAAAAGATGGAGTGGCACAACTCTAAGATAGAGCGGAAGATAACCAAGCACTCCAAAATTCCTTTGTCTTTTGCAAGTAGACTAACACTAATTAACAAATAATTATTGCCAACAACCATGTTTGTTGCGCTATGACAGCGTTTAACATCAAGCGAGGAGAGAGGTTGGGGAAGGTTCTCATATCCTTTTTATGAAGATATGGTTTAAAGAAGTGGCACTCCACTACCTGCTTGGAGTATAATAACAAAAGCTACTAAGAATCGAGGGCTTGGGCTTGAGATTTCCGGAAAAAGGGTGAACATATATTCTTCCAAGAATCTAATGAGGATGGAAGAGAAGAGCAATAATCTATTAAGCAGCCCTGCCAAGAGGAAGATAAGATTTTAGCCTTAACTACTAAAATAGCCATGAAAGGCTATGACACATCTAGAAACTTTGTAAATGGATGGAAAGATGTCACAAAGAACCTAGTCTAGAAGAATGAGAAGCCTAGGAAGGGAGGTAAGCCGATTCTTCAATGTGTGTGGACCATCATCCCTCGAGCCTATGAAGACGAGGTCCCACCCATTAACATGAACCCCAACCTTGCCAACAAAATAGTGCTCCAAGGCCTGCTAAGGTGGAAGGATGTGTGGAATTGGGAAAGGGAGGAAAACTTCATCTTGGAGGAAATTGCAACCAATTTCAATTTGGGAGCTAAAGAAAGGAGTTGGGTGGATAGTAACCCGACGAGAGTATGGCAAAGTCTTGGACACCACAAGCCAAGCCTGCAATCAACATGAGAAAATGGCAGGACTTCCAAAAAGATGGGTTGGATATCCCCTTGCAAGTCCTCAACAAGTGGAGGAACTACTACCCGCACTCCAGAGCTGGCTCACGGAGCGGAGGCTTGTTAGGACTTGGAAAGCAACCCCAAGTCGCTAACTAAATTTACAGTTGGGTGTAGGACAATGCGCTAAACACCGGATGGATGGTCACAATGTTTGGGTGCAATGAATAATCATGTCTTTCAAGATCTGTCGATTTGGTAGTGAGACTTATGTGCTCTGTCGTATTCACATTTCTTTAATAGCAATGATCATAATGAAGATACCAATATTATTCTTTGTGCAATCTCTGTTTTTTGTATTCCCCGCGTATCCTTTCTTTTATTAAGTACTGTTTTTTGTATTCCCCGAGTATCCTTTCTTTTATTAAGTACTGTTGTTCGCTATGATTGGACATCTCTCTCTCCATGTTAAGCTTTGGATATGGACCTGTTCTAATGTATTCTGTGGGGATATCTATACCCAATTACATTTACTGGTCTAGAAAGTAGTCGCCAAGAAGTTGTCCTCTAAGGATAGGGTAGGAAGGATGATGAAACTTGACGTGAATTGCATCTTTTGTGCTCACATTTCTCAAATTTACATGGAATGAGTTGCGTATAAGGCACTCCTCATATTAGGAGCTAAGAAAGGAATTTGTTGAATGAAGTGCAAGCATTCAGGAGTCACTTACCTAGCTTGGGAAAAAATGCCAGCTTATCTACTCCCTAAACCTACACTGAAGGTTGTAAGCAGTGACAAATAAAGGACTTGAAGATGAGCTATTGGTGGATAATTAACTCTTTTTCCCCAAGAATGTGCTCAGTGAATGCAATAGATGTTTCCTTTTCCTTTCTGTCAATGTTTGATCCACTGCTCCTAGTGCAGCTGAAGGGGAGAGAGTGAGATGTGAGGATTGAATATCTACTCTCTTATCATCGAACCCTGTGCTCATGTTACACCTCCAGAGGCTAGCTTGGTTTTCCACAGCTTGATTGGCATCTTCAGCTATTTCTACTGCCTGTAGATCATGCCCTGCAGATCTCTCAACTGCACTTACTGTGTCTTGTATCCTTAGATCACCTGACCTAACCATATATGCTGGAGCATATGTGTCATCCCCCTTCATGTGTGAAATATCCCTGCCTTCATGCAGTTCCTTACCAGCACGCTGTTTTTGTCTTACAACCTTGTGTGCTCCAGCCTCTGACACAGAGTCTGCTTCTGCTCTGGGCTGTTGCAGTGCTTGCAAGAATGCCTTGATAGCTTCGTTATATCTTGCCTCTGTTGGATTTACCACCTTAAGCTCACACTTTGTCTTGATAAGCTCAGTCATCAAAGTCATGACTGCTGCAGTTGCAGTTGCTTCTCTCTCCCTAAAATCTGTAAGCTCTTTTCTCATGTGAATCAAATCGGTTTCAAGTGTTTGCATGGTAGCTTGAAGAGATGCTGCATTCTCCAAGGCCTTATGAAGATCTACTGTTCCCAAAGACGAAGCACTTGCAACACCTGCAATCTTGTGCGTCTCTTCGAGCTCTATCTTTGCCCGTCCAAGATTGGTAAATGCTTCAGATGTTGCGTTTGTGACCTTTTCTTCTGCTATTTTAGCAACTTCTAAATCATGCTGTAACGTTAATAACTCTTCAATTGCAACCGCCAGTTTCAATTCAAGTTCTTGCATGGCTATAACATGCTCCTCACAAAAGCATGGTGAAGATCTTTCATTTCCTACCATACCTGCTAATCCTGCTTCCATAATCTTGTTGTTGCCATTCATTCCTCCTGGAACAAGACAACCTTCTGCTTCTTGCCTATTACCAGACTCCTTGGCAAGCTCTTTCTTGGTACACTGTAATTCAGTAGCAGCAGTCATATGTTGCTCCTGTGCCACCTTCACAGGAATCTCCCACATAACATACTTTGCTTCTCCATCCAGAACCTGTGGTGTCACTTCGCATCTGACCAAAGTTGCATCAACTTCTTGTCGCCGTGTTTCATTAGTTTGAATCTTTTCAAAGCCCACAATAGCCTGTTTATTGGCTTTCTCTCCATCCCTGAACCGTTTGGCTAGCTCCTCTATTACCTGATGTGATTCTGCTGCATTAGCTCCACATTTCTGTAAGAATAATACTTGTTGCTTTGAAACAACATTCAAAGAAAAGCTAGTTTTGGGGTAGTAGGATTGATGCCTTTAGTAATGTGAAAAGAAAATTGCATACCTCTGCCATTTTCACTTTCTTCTGTTCATCTTTTTCCCCAAACATGCTTACAGCATCCTTTACGGATGAAGATGGTAACACTGTTTCAACTTCACTTGTATTATGTCTGCAACGATAAAGCTGTGTCACATTGACTGCCATTTTCACTTCTCTAAAACAAGCAGAGAATATTCTGTGTTAATTTGAGTATAAAGTAGTCATGCAAAGAACAAATATTTATGAAAAAAGTAGTCTGAAATACAGAAACAAGTTCCCAAGATACAAGTGTGTAAAGAAAATAATTCAAAACAACCACCATCATACCACAAAGGCAGTGGATAGCACTCAAAACTTGTGAGTGTCCAAGTTCCAACTGTTACAAGATACCACCCCCCCAAAATTTCACCACTAGCATTGGTGTAGCCAGCACCTTCAGCCTCCAATGATGAACTGCAGTTATACTTCCTCCCTCCCACCTACTTATGGCCAGTTCATGCCAATAGATCAGGTCTGATCAGCAGCCATGGCAGGAACAGCATGGGTCATGCTGCATTACACAATTGACAAAGTATGTCCACAAGAAATCTGATGTGCTCTAGCGTCCATTCCACCACTTGGAGCATGTATTCCATTCTTTGCCAGTGTGTGCAGGGACAATCATTTTCTGTATCTCCATATGTGCTCCACTACAGCATTCTCATGTTGATCTTCCTGGTCTCCTAAGCTTCACCTATCACCTTGGCAGGGAGGGACTGAGAAAAGAGCCACACAGGTGGCCTGTAGTGGCAACGAATCTCACAAGGAGGAAGGTCCCTAGCACCAAAACATGAAAGGAAGTTTCTCAATGCTTCCTTCTTGTCTTTAATTGCCCTCCCCAACAGCTGTTCAAGGAGTGGTTGATGTCAAGCCATAAACTTGAAATCATCTCTGTTAGAGAAGTTCTTTGCTGCTCAACCACTTCCTTGCATCTCACTTTCCAGACATGCTAAGCTAATGCAACAAATAATGTTCCCAACGATGCATATGTATGGTTTCCAACAATAGAGATATATTGTTGACCACTCTGTTCCCAAGACAGGTGCTCTCTAATGGCAATGAGTCTCGCTTTCCAGACATGCCAAGCTAATGCAACAAATACTGTTCCCAATTATGCATACGTATGGTTGCCAACAATGCAGATGTATTGTTGGCTACTCCATCCCAAAGACAGTTTCTCTCTAATGGTGATGTATCTCACAAGGAGCAAAGGTCCTAGCTCCCAGACACAAGGAGCTCTCCCTAAACAAATTACTCATCCTCTTCAATCACCTTCCCAATAGTTGTTGAGGGGATGAAAAATATCAAGCTATATACCTGAAATTGGAACGAATCCTCTGCAATTCAATCACTTTTTTATGTTTGACTTTCCATTTAACCAAGAATAGAGCTGCATAGCTGGCACCTAATGGCAATGAATCTCATAAGGAGGGTGGCATGTAATGGCAATGAATCTCATGAGAACGAAGGATCCAAACTCCAAAGCATGAACAGAAGTCTCTCAGCAGTTCCTCGTCCTCTTTAACAACCTTGTCCAACAGCTGCCTAAGGAATGAATGATGCCAAGCATATACCTGAAATCATTCCAATGGAAGAAGCCCTCTCATGCTTGATCACTTGTGTGCATCTTACTTTCCAGACATTCCAAGTTAAAACTATGAATGATCTTCATACTGATGCATATGTACTGTTGCCCAATATGATATATTGGCTGTAAGTTCAAACCTTGCATCCAGAGTTTAAAAAGAAATAAGCAAAATAGGGATGGGATTTAATTAATGAGAGCTAGTCTGTGCTTTTACGTTTTAGTTGCGCTTTGATTACAGCCTTGCAGATTGATTGCATCTTGGTGGTGTATCCATGATCTGGACAATCATTTTCAACACCTCCATGGATAGGTATTCCATTGCAGCCTTTGCAGATTGATCCTCCATACTCTTCTGATCTTCACACCTATCACTTCGACAGCTGCATGATTAAGAAAAGCAAGTGGCTTATAATGGCAATGCACAGCACAAGAAGGAAGGGTCCTCTTGGTTTTTACGTCCTGGGACCTTCTGAAATGACCACTCCCACAACATGTACCCTATTTATCTGTTGCCTGAACATTCTATTGCTTCTAGAATTGTGTGTTTTTCATGTACATAGGGACATGGAAATAATGATGCAACCAGCAAGAACCTGTCTAGATACAAGTATTGTTATGAACTGATCAAGAAAACTAGATTTAATCTATTAATAAATTAATCAAAATTTCATTATACACATTATCACTGCAATTATCATGCAATGACAAGAAATGGCTAAAAATTCACCAATGCACATTATTCACGCCTAATTATTGTGATTGAATGATCAAGAAAGCTGGCTTGATGGATGAAAAGTTTATCAATGCACATCATTAAGAGGGGTGATCAGGAAACAGGAAGTCTACCTGAGCAGAAGGAGGAGGCTAGTGTCGTGATGGAATGACTGCTTCCAAGCTGACTGGCTTTTTGAAAATAATAGCTTGAGGCATCTCCATGCCTTCGCATGCGAGCAGAAGATATACCATAGTCGCTTGTTCTACAGGACAAGCGACGTCGTACAAGTTACTGCGCCTCCATTTCTTTCTTGTTTTATAAATTGTTCTAACATCCTACGTCAAATGAATTGCGAATCTTACTTTAAGAACCTTTCAAATGTTGAGGTTTACAAAAAGTTTCGATTAAAAGATAGTGTTGCAAGCAAGTTGGTATGACGGGCTGGTGATCTTGGGAGCAAGTGTTGCAGGCAGGCTAGTGGTCTTCTTCTTGAGCTTGGGGGCAAGTGTTGCAAGCAAGCTGGTCTTTTCCCTGAACAACTCTCTCTCTCTCTCTCTCTCTCTCTCTCTCTCTCTCTCAATGGAGAGGCATGTGCCACACATCACGAGGAGATTTTTACTATTAGTTGGTTTGTAGTTTTGTTTAGTTAGTTTAGATTAGGTGTTGGTTTATTGTGTGATATGGTGTGGCTTAATTTATTACACGATGTGATGTCATGTAATAGGTGCGAGAGAGAGAGAGAGAGAGAGAGACACACACACACACACACACACACATTTAAATTAAAGCTTTGGTTGGTGTTGCTCTTTGTTGGTGTTTTGGTTGCATGTTTGTAAGTAGATGAGTGTTTTTTGGAACTATTGTTCTTTCAAGTAGTTTTTTGCAGTCGTTGTACAAGTTAGTAGTCTCTCTCCTTCAACATGGTTGTAATTTTGATTTGATTTTGTTGTTTTTGTGATTAATTTATGTTATTATTATAGTTAGAGAGAGAGAGAGAGAAAGAGATAATATGTCTGTTGGCTTATTAGTTTGGATTAGTTTTATTGGTGTTGTTATTTGGGGAAAGAAATAGAGAGATGTTTACTTGGTTTATGATTAGTTTATTGTCATATTATTGTTTACTAGCAAGTTTAATTGGTAAGCTTAAGTATATGTTAGTAAGTGTATGTTTATTGTTATTAGTTTTATTAGTGAGTTAGAGAGAGAGAGAGAGAGAGAGAGAGAATGCAAGAATATTTATTAGTTTTGTTAGTGAGTTGGAGAAAGAGACCTAAGTAACCTTTCCAACTTTCATTTGTGTTGGTATTCATTTTGTTAGTGGGTAGGTTAGTTCAAGTTAGAGAGAGAGAGAGAGAGAGAGAGAGAGAGAGAGAGAGAGAGAGTATGTTTGTTAGTTTTTTAGTTTGCTTATTTTATTATTATGAGATGTGATGAGAGAGAGAGTAGTTTCTTATTTGTTAGCTTATTTTATTTGTTAGTGATTGGGGAGAGAGGGAAAGAGAGAGAATGAATGTTCATTTACTATTATTATTTAATTGTTCATTTGTTAGTGGTTAGTGAGTTCTTGGTAAGGTGGTAGGTTAGTTTTATTTGTGTTGCTAATGGGTTGATTGATGTCAATTAGTTTTGTAAGTAAGTTGGTTAGTTAGTTAGAGGGAGAGGGAGGGAGAGAGAGAAAGAGAGAAATTATTAATTATTAGCTAATTATTAGTTTTATGGATTAGTTATTAATTAATTATTGCTTAATTATGGACTCTCTTTCTCTTGATGCAGGTGTGGGGGCAGAGAAAGAGAGATTAATTAATTATTATTAATGTTATTAGTTCTAATTAATTAATTAATCAGGTATGGGAGAGAAGGAGAGGGGGGAGGAAGAGAAAAATTAATTGATTGATTGATTATGGAGAGACACACACACACACACTCTCTCTCTCTCTCTCATAGGGTATGAAGTAGGTTCGTTAGTTTTGTTAGTAGCTTAGTTGGTTGGTTGGTCTTATATAAGGTATGAATTAGGTTGGTTAGTAGGTTAGTTACTTTTGTTAGTAGCTTAGTTTTTTGGTTGGTTAGAGAGAGAGAGAGAGAGAGAGAGAGAGAGAGAGAGAGAGAGAGAGAGAGAGCACATCTTTATCTCTCTCTCACTCTTTGATAAATAGGTTGTAGTGGATGAGACACCTCTCTCTCTCTCTCTCTATCTCTCTCTCTCTCATCCATGAGACACACACACACACTCTCTCTCTCTCTCTCTCTCTCTCTCTCTCTCTCTCTCATATGTAGGGTATGAAGTCTCGGTATTTTGATTTGAGTTTGTGTAATAATTTGGTTTTATAGGCAAAACTCTGTGTGTGTGTGTGTGTGGGTATTTGAAATAGTGGAGTTTTCAATGTTGGATTTATATAGAGAACACACACTGACACACTTTAAAATATGAGGATCTACATTAGATTAGAATAAACATTTTAATATATGTGTTTTAAGACATGGGGTGGCTCTGGGGTGGAAGATATCAACACTTTAAGATATGGAGCAGAAGATTATGTACTAATTTTAAGATATGTATTATATTGTCAACCCTTATAGGTACGAGAATGGAGCCATATATCTTGAACTCCAAAGTAGGGACTACAAATTTCTATACCTATATTCTTCATGGATTATCAAGTAATGATTTTCTAGGGAAAGATATCATGTAGTGTGCACCCTTGGATCATAAGGGTCCATTTTATACATGCGAATGAGATCAAGCAATGAGGCTCTTTGTCCTAGAGAAAAAGTCCCATTCAAATTGAAAAGCCAATTCATTGGTAGTTGTAGCATTCAGTGCACCAAGGGCTAAATGATAATACTATTTATTCCATAAGTTTCATTATTGAGATAGGTCCATCCTTTACTTTGCTCATTGTAATTCGGAAGGTTGGCACGCATATAATACTTTAATGATATAAAAACCCATGTTATTAACATTTTCAAACTTAGGGAGTTGTTTAATGAGTGAGTTATAGTTTTATCAGCATGAATGGAGAATGTTGCATCATCCCACGGCATGATTTTCAAGGGAAGGATGTTGTGTACTACGCACAAGCAATGAGACTCTTTGTCCTGGGAAAACCTCATTCCAATTATTTATCCATGGCTTTCATTGTTGAGAGACTAGATCCATCCTTGACTTTGCTCATTGCAATTCATGAGGTGAGTATAACTATAAAGAACTTTGAATTTGTCCATGGGCTATGAATGAAGACAAATTACCAAACTTAAGGTTGAGAGAGGGGTTTCTGATGCCAGCAGGCATATTCCACGGTGGATTCCATGAGGTTTTGTGGTGGATTTCGTAAAACTATATTTATTTGCCGGGGCTCATACACAAGGTGGATTTCTTGTGCAAAAAGTTGATGGGGATGCCTGTCCTTTTCGGGTGTCACGTTAATTTAATGTGCAAGTGGGTGATTCCATAGCATGTGATTCCTCAAAATATATATTTAAATTAATGGACGTTTATGAGTTTAGAATGCGCACTCGTATTAAATTAAGGTTAGGGCAGAGTTCTAACCTATTTATTTATTTTGTAGTTGAAGACTGCTAGGTATTCACTTTTTTCGGTTTAATTTTATTATTTTCTAACGATTGTGAAGCACTGCGATGGTGGCATTGGGAAGCACTAGGCGATAGTATGTATTCAAGTTACTTATAAGAAATTATCATTTTTGATGGGCACGCATCTTATCAATAAAGGCGTGGTGCTAATATTTATTTAGGAGCGTTTATTTACTGAAGTGCTTGACATATATCTATTGTTTTGTATGCACATGGGTGCACGATTTAAATAATTCATTATTGGACATTGTATTTGGGCACTGCTCGACTCTTGGGCCGCCCAACCGCTTTATTCTTTATTTGAATAAAAGTAAACACAAAAGCAAAAGCATGCTAATTGTAAAATTGGGCTATTTTTTAGCTTTGAGATGAATAAATTTATAAATGCATGCTTTGTGAAGCACTCACACAAGGCGTGGGGGGAGATTGTACCCAATTGGTCTTTTTGCCTCATGTCATGGAAGTCTATACTCTCGAATTTTGAGCTTAAAGTAGAGTTCTTTGTTCTTGGGGACCTTACGACACTCGCTGCGTATGCATACATCATCCGATTTGTGCACCGGTTTCACATCATGATGGATGTATTCATAGGAATGTTCAAATGAATACATCCATTGTGACAAAAACTCTAATCCCTCACCTAGGAAGCCATGGGAATTTGCTTGAAATACTCCAATTGCACCTTGAAGACATATGCATGACCACTATTATGTGAGTCAATGAAAGACCCATTTGAGTCCTATGTGTGAGATAAACAAATTGAAACCTCACTCCAAATTCTACTTGCTATAGCAAATCCTATTCTAATCCATCTTATGGTCTAAAGCATGTGCATTTCACATTTAATGCATTGGAAGGCTAATCTAATGCCATCTAGGATTGGTTCTCTTTTAGAAAAGCATAAATTTAAACAAAAATGCATCTTTTGGGAATCAAAATAGTAGAAAAATGTCGAAAAAGATGACTTGCACCAATAAATTTTTTACTTTGTTCTCGTTTCATGTGAAAGTGATTATTTAATTAGCTTTGAATCAATTTTGAGAACTAGCTTTCTCACATGGCCATGTCCTTAGTCAATTGCATTTTAGAAACATACAATATGAAATATTAAGCCTTTGGGCATTCTCCTATATGTGGAAACAACCTTGGTGTAGAAGAGACTATTGGCTGACCTATTTGGTGGTAAAACCAAATTCCTATGGGACCTCATATCCTCTACTGCTAGGAAGACCATGGATTTTTGAAGTAAGAGCATGAATGGATTGGTTCAAGGGAACCCTGACCTTGGGTAGAGGACCCAAAAAGGTGGTAATGAAGTTGCATGGCTCGTAAAAAAGGTAATGAATCCACCTCTATTAAAGTCTTAATAGACTCCTCCAATGAAGTTATAGATGGTATACATCAACAGAGGAAGAAGCTGTCAAACAAATCTTTTCGTAGAAAACAGAGACACGGTCCATAAAGCCAACTCCCAAAAGAAGCAAAGTCCTTATCGATGGGTGAATATCTTCTATCTAAATCAGTCTACCATGGTAGGGAATAGTGCTTCTTTTGGTGTTAGGTAGTTTGTTTGTGATTTCATGTATTATGATTGCAAGTTGACTCAAAAGGATAGTCCTTTGTAGGCTATGCAAAATATATATGTAGGCTAAATAAGACATTGAAAGAGTGATAGATAAGGATGGTGGTTGGCCAATTGGAGCCATAAAGATGTTTTATTACTTTCCATAGTTATGGTCATTACTAACACATGGCATCTACCTTGCATGCATGTGAGGAACTCAAGCAAGAAATGCCTAAATCATAATGCATAAGATGCTCAGGTGCTAAGAAGCCATAATGCTGCACAAAAGCTTTAGAGAGTGCTCATGGAAGGCATAGAAATAAGTTATGCTAGAATTAATTCTAATCATTGTTTTGATCTTACAAAGTGAGAGAAATCCATTTAAGTCCTTTGAGGGGTCAATGTATGAAATCTAATCTTGAAGGGAAACAAAAGTTATTTGTGAAAGCTTCGAGGTCCATCTCCTTTCTATGTACCAAGATTAGCTGCTCAAGTTTTGTAGCAATAGAGCTCTACTTTTATTTCTCTTGAAAAACATTCTATCTACCAAATTTTATTCTCATTGACTTGGAATTGAAACTCAACTTATTGAATAATTGGTTTTCACTTGGGGATGTTACTTTACAAGCATCAACTTAGGGTAAGGGGGGTGATAAAGGGCCCCCTATACCATCCCAATGCACCCCCCCTTTTAGAGACATGCCAAAGCCAATGAAGAGATAGAACCTCTCCATAAAAGGATTTTCCCAAAGCTAAGCTACAAAAGATTTCATATAGGGCACAAGTTAGGTGCCACCATACTAGCCCTCTCACCTTAGTAAAAATTTCTATATTTCCTCATGAGGCTCTCTCTCTCTCTCTCTCTCTCTCTCTCTCTCTCTCTCTCTCTCTCTCTCTCTCTCTCTCTCTCTCTCTCTCTCTCTCTCAATGCTTCCCCTCAAATTTTACATGATTTCACAAAAACACACACTCACAAATTAGTTTATAAACATAAATTCCATGTAAGAACATGTGTGCATGCCCCCCCTCCCACCTCACGAGTGGCCCAAAACCCCCCAACACACAGTACACACACAAACACATGTGGATAATGTATGTGTCTTTCTCTCACATGGGTGCCTATGAATGGTTTCATGGGTAATGCTTTAGCATGTCAGGTAAATATAACCCAATTGTAAAGTTTTAAGACTTATAGCTTAATAGCCTTTGTAAGACAAATGCCAACAAGTAGTTTCATAGATGTAAGCACGCACACACACACACGCATGTGCACACACACATGTGGGTGCATGTAAATTTTATGTGTCATAATGTGTGAAAGATGTGTATGCATCTTTTGAGAGATAAAGTCATGTGTATGCATGCAATTTAATGTGTGTGAGTGAGAACATATAAAGGTTGGTGCATGTGAGCATGCAACTCAATATGTGTGAATGCACATGGAGATGCAAAAGTTTGTGAATGCTAATGAACTTATGGCCAGTGATTGACTTACTATAGCTATGTAGCTCATCACTATGCATACATGGCTAAGGTTGTGCGGGATATGGAACCCACTTATTTTGACGATATAGTAGGTAATTAGTATTGGGATCATGCTGCTATGGATGAAGAAATGGTTGCACTTATAGATAATGACACGTGGGAGTTGGTGCCCTTACCTGAAGGCAAGAAAGCTATTGGTTGCAAATGGGTTTGCAAGGTCAAGCATGAGATAGATGGATCTATTGGCACTATAAGGTATGACTAGTTGCCAAAGGGTATGCACATACTCATGGTATTGATTATGAGAAGACCTTTGCTCCACTAGGTAAAATGGCCAATGTAAGGGTTGCCATAATAATGGATGTATCAAAAGGTTGGATCATGCATCAAACAGATGTTAAGAATGCCTTCTTGCAAGGGGAGTTGTGAGAGGAAGTTTATGTGGAGCAGCCACCTAGTTATGTGAATGAGAATCATCCACATTATGTATGTAGGCTTCGTAAGGTCTTATATGGACTGAAGTAAGCACCTAGGGCATAGCATGACAGGATTACAAAATACCTTGTCAACATTAGATTTCACAGAGCACATGTCGATCACTCACTCTATATATGTGAGAGTGATACAAGTATTGTATTCATTGCTATATATGTGGACGATTTGATCATTGTGGATGATAGTTAGACAAAGATTGACAATGTGAAAGGCATTCTCAGGAGTGAATTTGAGATTAAGGATTTAGGAGAGCTATGTTATTTTCTTGGCATAGAGATAGTTAGGACTCTAGAGAGTATATGATTGTCACAGAAACAGTATGCATTAGATATGTTGAAGAAGTATGGTATGGCTAATTGCAAGATAATTTCTATACATTTGAATGTTAATGCTAAGCTTAGTGCACATGAGGGTGACTTGATTGAGGATGCCACTATGTATCCGAAGATTGTGGACAACCTTATCTATTTGATGATCACTAGGATGCAATTACAACATGTGAAATATCTTAGTTATGCAAGCTACTTAGTGATTTGCATGCAGGTGGATAAGAAGGTTATCATCTATTGTAATAACCTTAGTAGCATTCAATTAGTTAGGAACCCAATGTATCATGCGCAAACTAAACACATAGAGGTCCACTGCCATTTCATTTGGAAGTGGGTTCTGGTAAGTGATATTGACTTGGTACAGAGGATCAAGTTGCTAACATTTTCATCAAGGCCTTAAGAGCTAAGAAGCTTCAACACTTTAGGACTATGCTTGACATTCACGAGCTCACATTTAGCTTGAGGGGGAGTGTTGAGATATCACACTCTACATGAGCTAGCATCCACTACGTGCCTTGGTGATGTGGCACAATATTATTTAGTGGTGTGCTAAGTGATGGACATGAGAATACACTAGTGATTCTACAACTAGACTACACCCACGTAGTCCATCCTTGGTTATGGCACATTAATTGTGCCAGCTTTTCTTTACTATAGCAAGTTCACACTTAGTAAGTGCATGTACATAGGTTGTGGTACTTTCATATTGGTCTTTTATCATCTTATAGACTTAGTTCTTTTGTGTGAAAGAAGAAAGAAGAAGAAGAAGAAGAAGAATTTGGATTTATCTCTCTATATTATCAAGCCTCCATTGCTTTTGTGTATATGTGCTCTTGGGTGTTTCACCTCTCTTCCCTCTTGTGTATTTTCACAAGGGTGCTCTTCAACCTGTACATCCACTTGCATAGCAAAGTACGCTTTCCATTAGGCAAGGGAGCCAAATCCCATATATGATTTTTTAATAAAGATTCATACTCTCATTGCGTGGCCCTATCCCAAGAGTGACTATCACCTCTACACATGGCCACATCATAGGTAAGAGACTCACCAATATCTATTGCTAGAATATAGTCCATGGAGGGTGGAAACTGATCAAGTTGACATCTTTCCTCTCATATACCATTGCAAAACAAGTTGTGAGACCTGTAAATCATGTCCAACATCATGTTCATGGAGCATTGGAACATTAGATATAGGTTGTCTAGCTAGCTAGATAGTAACATGAGGCTCCTCTTAAAATATCACTCTACGTATCTCAACTATCTACTCATGCTGCTTATGCATATTTTCTTTTCATGGAAAACAACATCATGGCTATAGACGACCTTTCTAGCCTGTAGGTCCCATAAGCGATAGCCCATCTCACTTGTATCCCCATAACCAAGAAAGATACATTTCATTGATTTAGGATCCAGCTTATTGTGTTTCTCCTTAGGAAAATGGAAAAAAAATCCTCATATCCAAAGATACAAAAATGAGCATATGATGGAGGTTTTCCAAACCATACCTCCTCTGCAGCATGACAACCAATAGGAGTGCATGGGGATATGTTTATCAAGTGTACAACAATAGTAACTACCTCAATCCAAAAATACAATGGTAATCCTATATGGCTAAGCATATTCTACAAAAACTCTCTTAAATTGTCTTATTTATGCGCTTTGCAATACCATTCTAGGGTGGAATGTAAGGGGTGATCAATTGATATTGAATATCACACTGATCACAAAACTGCTCAAATGCTTTAAACATATATTCAATCCCATTATATGACCTTAGAAATTTCATCCTATACCTAGATTGGTTCTCAATAAAAGTAAGCTAACATTGAAAGGTAGCTAACACATCCGATTTCTACTTTATAGGATATGCCCAAACCTTATGCAAATAGTGATGGACCTAAAAACGGGCCGGCACTGGCTCATGCACTAGCCGGACCTCGTCACTACACACAAGACAACCCCTCGGCCTCGCGGCCAGGAGCGTCTATCAAAATCTCTGCCTTCCTAAACATTGCGTTTGTAATACGTTGTAGTCCAACTGATCCTAACCCAATATTACTCCTCAAAGGGAGTCCCTTTCACATAGCCAAAAGGCTCGAAACACATACACATGGGGTTCCTCCTACGGCTGAATGCCATCAACCCTCTGCGACTCTCCTACACCTTGGGGATTGGCCCCTCGATGCGTCGCTCAACATTTAGACATTTCACACAAAAGTGTACTCGGGGTACCAAACAGTCGTATCCAGGAATGTACCATTTCCTCACTTGCTGTCCCCTATAACCCTCGTCTATCCTACAGCATAGGAACCTCACGCTCTCAACGGTGGGTCAAGGGCCTACTGAAAACAATTGCTATGCGTGTCCAGGAGCTGACTCTGATACTTTTAATTTCCTCTAAATGATCATGCAAAGAGGTGGATGCCTAGTGCTCAAACATTTTAAAAAACCAGCAGCGTGCAAGTGCAAAACATCTCTTTCATGCTTTTCTTTCTAACCGCTTTGTGCGTCGCTGCAACACCTAGCACCGAAGTGATCTTCGTGCTACTAGGTTTTAATTTTTATCATTATTATTCCGTCCTAGATGCGATGCATATAAAATCAGCAAATTATTCATCATGCTCAGCGGCATTTAACCATTTTTTCCACAACTCTACCCTTCCCCGTTTTGATAGTGCATCGTTGCACTCATTTCTTTTAGGGTTTCCTTGTTATTTTATGTGGAGAAAGGAAGGAAACACGCACTAAAACATATAAACAAGGCTGAACTGAAGCATAACTTCATGCCCCAACCTTGCTATACATCAATAAACATAAATCCTATTTTTCTATATTTTCCGTAGCCCCAAATGTATTTTTTCCCTATTTTCCGAAGGTTTTTTTTTCATTTTTTCGCCATTTTCTTCATTTTCTTGTATTTTTTTAAATTGCTGAAAATGAAAACCAATTTGTGGGCTGTGGCCCTTAGTTCATTTGCAACAAAATTGAAAGATTAGTTGATGTGTATCGACGGTTTTCCCCATTTATATGCTCAAAAAATCCCATTTTTCCCATTTTTCTATGCTTTTGCGTGTATTGTTTGAATATTTACGACTATAAAATGCATATTTCTCTGATTTTTTTTTTCCCTTTTATGAACAGCAAGAAAACAGCAAGAACCAAATTTATCTTCTAATCATACTCCATAGGAACACATTTTGGCAAAGCATTTTGCATAAAAACCATCATTTTCTTCATAAAATTCTTATTACCGGTTTTTTTTTCAGGTTGCGGGTTTTCAATTGCGCACACCGAGACTGATTTCCAGCCATGCCTTCAGCCCGAAATCAGTAAATTATCTTCATCATGGGTGTTGGAGCGATCCCCCTTCATCCGGGCCGTCATCCATCAAGCATTCTCCATCTCCTTCTTGCATACGCGAACTAGGCTTAAGAGGAGAGAGAGGGAGGAGAGAGAAAGATTGGTTTCCCCTCTTCTTCCACGGGCAGCCATTTCGTGCGTGAAGACAAGCGATTGGAGGCGAAAGAAATCAGAAATCGGGCTGTGTCTTCATCTCTTCCTGTCTCTCTCATTGTAGAATTGGCATTTGGGGGGGGGGGGGGGGGGGGCGGCCATTTTTTCCTTGCGCGCGGCCGCCATGGCACTACCTTGAATGGCACGAAAAAATTTTTTTGGGGGGAGCCAAAGGGCACCCCCAATGGCCCCCCTACTTCATGCCTTTTCATATTTGGCCATATTAGGTCCCGGCCGGCCGGTTTTGGGCCAACTCTCGCGTGCGAACTCCGAACTGCGTTCTGAAAATTTTTGTGGCTTCCTCTTCGCGTCCCGCACTGCCTGGCATCTTCAGTGACCACCACAGGCACTCGAAAAAATTACAAAAATTCACAGAGCGTCTCACGGGCGCCCGTCAAGCACTTGACGCTTAAAATCGTCCTGGATCGAGCCGCCGCCTTCGCGATCAAATATTTTTCCCAGCTTTTCCACATTTTTCCGCTATTTTTAGGCACATTTCGATGCCTAAAATTCGCAGTCATTGGCGACCACGGGATAGGATGACTCAGTCCGTCGAACCCACGAACATATCTGCACAGAAAACACCCAAAGGAGCATCAAACTGACATAAACCAAATATGCAATAAAGCACAGCACAATGCTCTCCCTACCCCTGGCAGAACCAAGGCATAACATCCACAAGGAGTAGGCCTAGCATCATCTAATAGAAGATCCGAAGTGAGTCACTAACCAACTGCTCCAACACAGCCAAACTAAAAAGAACTGCCAAAGAGGTTGCCCAAAGTGGTAGTCTGAACTACTTACCAACTAAAGACAACACCACTAGGAGCTCCTACAAGGCGAGGACTCCTATAGCCTGATCAAAGAGTATTTTCCTTCAGTACATGTCTTCTTTTAGGGTTTTTATTTTATTGTCATACTTGGGCATGTAAAAAGGAGGGAGCTGAGCGTAGTGACCCAAGGAGAACAGGGCATCGGTCTCAGGACCTGTCTCGGCACCCAAGAACCTACCAAGCCCTCGCAAGGCGACACTTAATCCTTTTCTAACGCTCACTTTTATTTTCGCTCCAACCTTCCTTGTTTTGGTATTATTTATCCAGCAAGAAGCCACCCCTAGGGAGACAAGGTATCGGCCCCGGGTCTGACTCGTCCCCAGGAACCTACCAGGCCTTCGCAAGGCAATGATCAACTGCTTATATATTTTCATTTCTTTTCTTTTCTTTGATAGGGGTTAGAACCCCTTTTTACACACCTTCGTATTTATATTCATCTTTTAGGATGTAGAGAGTTTCTGGCATCATCAGTATTATCGTCTAGTAGGCTTCCCTAACTGCCTCACTGTTAACAAGAACTCCTAGAACGGCTGCCTAGCAGGCTAGCAGGACAAGGCCACTAGGACTTCCTTCTAAAACAGGTCTTTCAATGCCTGACAATGTCTTTACAGGAGGCAATGACTACTTCGACCTCCCTCAAACATACTCAACCTAAACCTGGGACTTCATGCCTTGGTTGCCGGTCCCCAACAAAAATATATCCCCTCGACAAGTACAGATACACACAGAACAGGAAAGAAAAGTACTCGTAAAGGAGAAATATCACCTGGATTGGCCACAAGAGGCTTCCATCGCAGCAAAGGCTCCTCCAGGCTCCACCAAATTCCACGAACCACGAAACCTGTCCAGCACAACACTTAAAACAAAAACCCGATTAAACGCACCCGCACTAGACAGGGAAATGGCCCTCTTGGCCTAATGAAATCAAACACTTCACTACAAAACTGCATCGGCCCTCTTGGCCTAATGAAATAAAACAATACTATGCATAACATCCTCCTGGAAACAACTATGATAGACAGCAAAGCATACTATTCCCAGGGGAACAGGGCTTGTAGCCCTAAACTAGGTGCAGTAGATTATGACCTATCCCTCCTGCGTATATCTCAAGAGGTGTTCGCATCACATGTTGTCGAATCAGTCTGTGGGTCCGAGATAATAAAGGCAGATGAGTCTCGCTTACCCTCTGCATCACCCAAATCAACCATCGTCTGCCAAAGAGGGCATGTTCAGAAAGCATACCCCACAAACGACCAGGTCCTGTCTCACCATCAATAGATATATCGGGACAAGGGCCACAATTAAAGAAGAGGTCCTCTTCATACGCAAGATTAGCCAATGAATCGGCAAACTGATTCCAATTCCGTGGAATCAGCTGAAAAGATACTCTATCGAATTCGTCTAGCAGGGCTATGGCAGTATGATGGTACATACAAAGGATGGGGTTCCGTACCATGTACGTCCCATTGAGTTGATTTAAAACCAACTGAGAGTCCCCTTTCACCAACAACTGGCGGATACCACCCTTCTTTGCAATATTCAAACCCATGATCAGGGCTTTGTATTCGGCCATATTATTAGTAAAATTCGCCCCGAGATAAGCAGCTAACTTCATGACAATGCGTCGTCGGGGGTCTCGGATGACAACTCCTACACTTCCTTTTTTGCATGGACCCCTGGATGCCCCATCAAAATACAAGGTGTACATCCATAAAGGGTTTACATATCCCGCCATCCTGAACTCTACTCGTAATTATGGTAATTGAAATTCAGCATATTCAACGGGTGGACTGTAGGCTCCATCCCACCATCATCATTGAATTCAACAAGGATGCTCGTCAAAATTTGTAGGCAGTGATGGCAGAAGACCTTGATCTCCCAAATAAATGTCCCGCCTTCTTGCTCAATCACCTTGTATCCTTTGCTCCACCAAATGAGCTTTCCCTGATGATACCTCTGTTCCAAATATGGGTGTTCTAAATAAGGGATCAGACGACCCATCAACCTCTATCACGATTTCCTTGCAGATGTTTGATCGATCTTGCCTAGACCTGCAAGGCAGCCATAGCATTAGTACAATCACAAGTAATAAGGTTTAATCTTATTAAGATTAACCTTATTTTTGAATTCTATCCCCTCAAGGTCAGCTAACAATACTGTAGATTTATTCTTTCCTATCCTAACGATCCTATAGGGCCCATCCCATTTGGGTTCTAGCTTGCCTGGGAATAATTCACGTCGTGCGTCATAATACAGAACAAGCTGTCCTTTCTTGAAGGTGTATTTCTTGGCTTTGAGGTCGTGTAGCTGCTTCATTCGGTGCTTCGCCATTTCTTGGTGCAATAAGCTCTGCAACTTAAGCTCATCTAAATGTGCCAGTGTCGTCAAGCGCTCAAAAAGTGTATCTTCATCGCTCAAAGAATGATTGATGGCAAACCGAATAGTCGGCAGCTCAATTTCTAGAGGCAAGACACACTCCTCCCCATATACTAACTTGAACGGGGTATGGCCAGTGGCTCGTTTGAAAGTCGTATTATAGGCCCACACTGCCACATATAACTTTTTATCCCAATCCCGTTTCTTTTCCGACACAATTTTGGACAGGATGCCCACAAGCTACTTGTTGGTGCTTTCAACTTGCCCATTGGCTTGCGGATTATATGGGGTTGTCTTGTTATGCTTGATGTTCCACAACTCTGTCAAACCTTTGATCACCTTATTCAGGAAATGGGTTCCGCGGTCCGACACTAATTCTTTCGGAGGACCAAACCGGCATATTATCTGCTCTAAAAGGAAACTAGCAGTTTCTTTAGCATCATCTTTCCTTGTTGCACGTGCTTCTGACCACTTTGTGAAGTAGTCAGTTGCTACAATGATGTACCGCTTTTGCGTAGTCGATGACGGAGTAATAGGACCCACAAAGTCTATTCCCCACTTCTCAAATGGAAGTATCGCCATGATAGGGGTGAGTGGTCGTTTCCTATTCTCTCGACTATCATGCCGTTGGCAAATATCGCATCTCTTAACATACACAAACGCATCCTGGAAGATGGCAGGCCACCAATAACCTGCTCTTAAAGCCTTTTGTGCTGTAAGCCGTCCAGCAAAATGGCCACCGCAAGCAGAATCATGGCACTCCTCCAAAATGAATGGTACCTCGTCAGGCATCACACATCGGCGATAGATATCATCAACCCCTTGCCGATATAATGTACCTGCGATCAAGGCAAACTTTAACGCTTGCTGCTTAATTTTCCTTTTCTCAGCTTGAGATAATTCGGATCCCGCCTCTCCTGTTGATAAATAATGCGTTATTGCAGCATACCAGGAGGGAATAGATGCCGTATCTATTTTAAATAACACCTCCATGTCACTACCTTCAGCCACAGATTCTTTCGGCTCCCCAAAGTCCACAAGACATTCCACAATGCCTTGCAACCTTGGTGGCTTACTCTTGATTTCATAATCAAATTTCTGCAAAGTGATCAACCACTTTGCTAGACGATCAGGCGGCTGTAGCTTATTCATCAATAGTCGAAGTCCCTCCGCCTTCGTATAAAGCACGACTTTCTCATAGAGAATGTAATGCCTAAACTTCTTGGTCCCAAAAACCATCGCTAGACACAATTTCTCCATGTAAGTGTAATTGATTTCGGATACCCCTAGCTTCCGACTAGCAAAAGCAATCGGGTGGTACCACTTCTCTTCCCAAATTTGGGCTAAACAACAGCTGATACTATACATGGTGACTGCTGAAAATACATAAAACACCTCACCTCTTTTAGGTGCTTTTAAAACGGGCGCTCTTGCTAGCTCTTGTTTCACATCCTCAAATGCTACCTCACAAGGGTCACCCCATTCAAACGAACAGCTAAAGGACAATAAATTTGTAAGCGGCAACGTTCTTTCTGCTAAGGCGTTAATGAATCTACGGTAGTAACCAACCGAAGACAGAAAGCTATGAACTTCTTTCGGAGTGCGTGGTGGACCCATGGCAACTATAACTTTGACCTTCTCGAGGTATGTCGTAATTCCTACCGAACTGACCACATGGCCCAGCAATAGCCCATAAGGTACTCCAAAAGCACACTTCCGTGGGTTTAGGGCGATGCAAAATTGTCTACAGCGCTCAAAGCATTTTCTCAAAATGATCAACTGCCTTTCTCTCACGGTGGCGGCCCCTAAGTCATCAATAAACACCCTCAACTCTTCAGGGGATATGTCACCGAATGTCTTATCGGCTGTTCGTTGCCACGAACCAGGCGCATTGCATAAACCAAAGGCCATCACATGGTACGCAAAAGTACCAAATACAGTAATGAAAGTTGTTTTCAACTTATCCTCTTCTGCAATTGCCATTTGGTTATACCCTGCAAAGCAATCCATAAACGAATATATCTCCCTACCCGCTAATTGATCCAAAATCTGGTCAATAAATGGCAACGGGTAGTAGTCCTTAACTGTCTGCTTATTCAGCTCCCTAAAGTCTACACATAAACGGATCTGATTATTCTTCTTCTTTCTAATCATAACTGGCAAACACCATTCCGTGTGTTGCACAGGAAAAATCAAACCCGCTTCTCGAAGCTTCTGTAACTCTTCAAACAGGCCGTCTCTCAATTCGAAAGGCATACGCCTTACTTTCTGCCGTACAGGACGACTGCCCTCTTTCAACGGAATTGTATGAACAGCAAGACTAGGAGGAATGCCTCTCAACTCATCATAACTCCAGGCAAAGATATCACGGAATTCTTGGATCAAGGCCACATAGTCCTCCCTTTCTGTTGTACTGAGCATGGACCCTAATTTGATTGGCCGCGAATCATCAAGCGTACCAAGGTCTAGCTCGATAACATCTGCATCTCTTATACGATCTTGGCCCTCTATCGGCTCGTTCAAAGTGACCTGATAGATGTCCTCCGTGGTGGATCCCTCTTTGGACTCATCACTCGATGATGTCTCACTAGCAGATAAATCTTCTAATGTCTCCAATTCTGTAGAAGATAGAGGAGCTCTCTCACTCTGCGGGGACTCAGGATAAGCATCAACCACCACACGCTGGGCACCTCTGCCGAATATTAGCCGACCGACGGGTATATCCACTTGGCAATCCGCTTGCAAGATCCAAGGTCGTCCAAGTAATACTTGGTAACTTGGCCGCCCTGCAAAACGAATCACCCTAAAGTCCAACATGCATTCTACATTTGCAACAGTGACATGGACCTTAGTAATGCAGCCTTCCGGCTGTCTCAAACTGTCATCTGCCATTCTGAGAATTGTGGAGGTATCTTTCTGAATCGCAAGACCTAACCTTTCCATCAGTTCAGAACTCATAATGTTAACAGATGATCCCGTGTCGACAATGGCATAATCTACTAATATCCCATCGACATAGGCTGCAACCCTTGGGCAATGCTTCTCAGCATGCTCAAACCAGTCATCACCAACTCGCGCGATACCCAAAGGTTCTACAATATACCCGGTACGTAGGATCTTTCTAAATTCCTTGCGTACTCCTGGGGAAAGCTTAATAAGCTGTAAGAGGTTCACATCCGGCTTGACTTCGCAAAGAGAGCTTGCCAAATCGAATTCAGGATAGTTCAATAGAGCTCGCTTTTCACGCCAAACCATCCGCTCTTTAGGTCGCTGAACTGGCTTTATTGCCTCTTTCTTAACTTTCACCTTCTTCTTTGGTGCTTCCTTATCAGCTTTACTCTCTACGGGCTTCAAAGGTCCCCCTTCTAGGGCAGGATCCAAAACTTGCGTTCCTTTGTCGCCTTGTTTAGGGTTTCTGTCGACAGGCTTATCCATGTCGGCTTCTCTACCCTTTTTACCTCTTGTAAGGACAGCTCGTAGATTAGAGGTTTCAGCATCATTAACGCGTACAACCTCAATCAAACTAACCCCACTACCACTTGGTAGCTCCTCCACTGTAGTCTTTGGTCGTTGAAGTATTTGTTTAGGCCCGTCCTCTCGCTGGGAATCATTTCCTTGGGCACGATGATTAACAGGCCCGGGTTGCCGACTACCTCGCTGGAGGGAACTAATATTACTCCAGCAAGTAGCTGCTAAATGGCCAGATTTTCCACAAATGTCGCACTTAACATTTGGGAAATTTCTTGGATAGTGCTGCCCGCCACACCATTTGCAACTAAACCTCGACGGTGCACCCTCCTCCGGGTATCTACTTCCTATCAAATTTTGTTGTTTTTTAAGGAAGTTGACATCAACAGCTATTTGTCGATACTGCTCCGTAATCATGTCGATATAATGCTTCATCATGTCCTTAACCTCGCCAAGAACATTGGAAGAACTCGACTCATAGCCTTGGTCATTACCATGTCGCTCCATCGGCCTAACAATTCGATTAGGCACTGGTTGTTGAGCCACAGGCATGGTATTAGAATTGACCGCCTGGCCTCCACCATTTGGAGCCATTTGACTGCCCGTAGGCATCGACATGCTAGGGGGAGCTGGTAATAAAGGGACATTCTGCATCATGTTCCCTCTCCCATTAGGATTAGCCATCTCTATCCCTTGGCCACTACTGCCATTGGCTATTGCCATATTGTTTCCCAATACTAAACCCATGTTCAAATTGCCTCTAGAAGCATAGGCTGCTTGTAGTCGGGATTCCACCTCTTGTGCTCGTGTAATGGCAGTATCTATATCCCCCAAGGGGACACTACTCAACTGCAATTGGATATTGAAGTCCAACCCATGTAGGAAATATTGCAATTGGGCAGCTGCGGGGATAGGAATAGAGGTGTCCAACTTACGGAAAACCTCTTTTATCTTCTTCGCATAAGCACGAATATCCTCGTGTGGTTCTTGGCGGGTCACGTTGAGTACACGCAACCAATATTGCCCACCCCTTTCAGGGGCAAACTCCCTTCGAAAAGCTCCATAAAATGCATCAATGTTCAATATGGTTCCGGCTTCTAAACCATGATACCATATAGCGGCTCTTCCTTTGAGAGTCATATTGAAGAACATCATTAAATGTCCTTCTTCTTGGATGCGACAGTTAAACATCAACTTTTGAAACTCCCTAATGTGGAGTTCCGCATCTTCCTCAACTAGCCCATTAAAAATGGGTAGTGGGTAACCTAGAGCCGGCAAATCCGTCGTTCCTGCTGGAATTGCAATAGGCTGCGCCATGACGAGAATTGGATTTGCACCAGGAATAGGGGACGGTGGGGTTACACCTCCCGCAATTGACGTGGACTGGCTTATGGCAGGAAGGGGAGCACTAGAGCTTCCACCTTCTCCTAACTTGCTGCTTGTGGACCCAAGACCACTAGATCCACTCCCTCGTAAGGGTTCAGCACCGCTACGCTTAGGGGAATATCTCCTAAAAATTTCAGCACGTCGCCTAGCTCTTTCGTCTCTTTCTTGCTTTTGGATTTTTGCTAGACGATGCTTATCAATAAATAACGGATCAATCTCAGTATCCTTTGGCATAAACTGCTAGTTGGTCCCTAAACAACCAGGATTCGAGAACCGCCACTTTTAAGCGGCTCCCGGCAGACGCACCACTGATGGACCTAAAAACGGGCCGGCACTGGCTCATGCACTAGCCGGACCTCGTCACTATGCACAAGACAACCCCTCGGCCTCGCGGCCAGGAGCGTCTATCAAAATCTCTGCCTTCCTAAACATTGCGTTTGTAATACATTGTAGTCCAACTGATCCTAACCCAATATTACTCCTCAGAGGGAGTCCCTTTCACATAGCCAAAAGGCTCGAAACACATACACATGGGGTTCCTCCTACGGCTGAATGCCATCAACCCTCTGCGACTCTCCTACACCTTGGGGATTGGCCCCTCGATGCGTCGCTCAACATTTAGACATTTCGCACAAAAGTGTACTCGGGGTACCAAACAGTCGTATCCAGGAATGTACCATTTCCTCACTTGCTGTCCCCTATAACCCTCGTCTATCCTACAGCATAGGAACCTCACGCTCTCAACGGTGGGTCAAGGGCCTACTGAAAACAATTGCTATGCGTGTCCAGGAGCTGACTCTGATACTTTTAATTTCCTCTAAATGATCATGCAAAGAGGTGGATGCCTAGTGCTCAAACATTTTAAAAAACCAGCAGCGTGCAAGTGCAAAACATCTCTTTCATGCTTTTCTTTCTAACCGCTTTGTGCGTCGCTGCAACACCTAGCACCGAAGTGATCTTCGTGCTACTAGGTTTTAATTTTTATCATTATTATTCCGTCCTAGATGCGATGCATATAAAATCAGCAAATTATTCATCATGCTCAGCGGCATTTAACCATTTTTTCCACAACTCTACCCTTCCCCGTTTTGATAGTGCATCGTTGCACTCATTTCTTTTAGGGTTTCCTTGTTATTTTATGTGGAGAAAGGAAGGAAACACGCACTAAAACATATAAACAAGGCTGAACTGAAGCATAACTCCATGCCCCAACCTTGCTATACATCAACAAACATAAATCCTATTTTTCTATATTTTCCGTAGCCCCAAATGTATTTTTTCCCTATTTTCCGAAGGTTTTTTTTCATTTTTCCGCCATTTTCTTCATTTTCTTGTATTTTTTTAAATTGCTGAAAATGAAAACCAGTTTGTGGGCTGTGGCCCTTAGTTCATTTGCAACAAAATTGAAAGATTAGTTGATGTGTATCGACGGTTTTCCCCATTTATATGCTCAAAAAATCCCATTTTTCCCATTTTTCTATGCTTTTGCGTGTATTGTTTGAATATTTACGACTATAAAATGCGTATTTCTCTGATTCTTTTTTCCCTTTTATGAACAGCAAGAAAACAGCAAGAACCAAATTTATCTTCTAATCATACTCCATAGGAACACATTTTGGCAAAGCATTTTGCATAAAAACCATCATTTTCTTCATAAAATTCTTATTACCGGTTTTTTTTTCAGGTTGCGGGTTTTCAATTGCGCACACCGAGACTGATTTCCAGCCATGCCTTCAGCCCGAAATCAGTAAATTATCTTCATCATGGGTGTTGGAGCGATCCCCCTTCATCCGGGCCGTCATCCATCAAGCATTCTCCATCTCCTTCTTGCATACGCGAACTAGGCTTAAGAGGAGAGAGAGGGAGGAGAGAGAAAGATTGGTTTCCCCTCTTCTTCCACGGGCAGCCATTTCGTGCGTGAAGACAAGCGATTGGAGGCGAAAGAAATCAGAAATCGGGCTGTGTCTTCATCTCTTCCTGTCTCTCTCATTGTAGAATTGGCATTTGGGGGGGGGGGGGGGGGGGGCGGCCATTTTTTCCTTGCGCGCGGCCGCCATGGCACTACCTTGAATGGCACGAAATTTTTTTTTTGGGGGGAGCCAAAGGGCACCCCCAATGGCCCCCCTACTTCATGCCTTTTCATATTTGGCCATATTAGGTCCCGGCCGGCCGGTTTTGGGCCAACTCTCGCGTGCGAACTCTGAACTGCGTTCTGAAAATTTCTGTGGCTTCCTCTTCGCGTCCCGCACTGCCTGGCATCTTCAGTGACCACCACAGGCACTCGCAAAAATTACAAAATTTCACAGAGCGTCTCACGAGCGCCCGTCAAGCACTTGACGCTTAAAATCGTCCTGGATCGAGCCGCCGCCTTCGCGATCAAATATTTTTCCCAGCTTTTCCACATTTTTCCGCTATTTTTAGGCACGTTTCGATGCCTAAAATTCGCAGTCAAATAGTCATCAAATGAAAGTCACAAAAAGTACTTCATGCCACCTAGTGATTGTTTGACAAGGCATGGGACCACAAACATTAGAATGAATAAGAACTAAAGGCTTACCCCATGAATGTAATGCCAAATTTCTTATGAGAAATACGTGTCTACCTATCATAAAGACAATGATCACATGAATCAAAACATTTGTAGTCAAGGGGTGGAAGATACTACAAAGGAGAAAGCATTTTCATTCATTTTAAGGACATGTGCCCAAGATGACAATGCCATAAAGATATATGTGGTATATTGCCACCACAATAGCCAAAACATGGTTAATAGATCTAGATACAAGTAAGGAATAGAGGCTATTAGCCTTGGCACCTTGAGCAAATATAAGATTTCCATGAGTAATGCTCCATGTGGAATCACCAAAAAATACATGATACCTTGCATCATCCAACTATCCAGCAGAGAGTAGGCTTTTTATCAAAGCCGGAACATGGCATACATCATGTAAAACAAAAGTGCTACCTAAAGCAATATGCAATCTAATATTTCCAATACCAATAATATCCAATCTGAATTCATTTCCTAGTCTCATAGAACATATCATACTACAATAGGAATGAAACCAATTCTTGTGCGGAGTAACATGAAAAAAAGCCTCCGAATCAAGCAACTAACTTTGAGAAAAAGTGAATGAGACATCAGCTAACTAACTAGCATCAAGAGAAGAAGCTTCAAAGATATAATCAGTATCAGAATCAAGCTCGGCATTTATCTCCTCAGTTTTAATGCTAGAATTACTAGGAACAATGCTATCATCATTAGACTTATCCTGCACTTTTCCCTTACCTTTCTCCTTGCACTTATCATTGGGCATCTTATGGCAGTATGGCCCAATATGATCCTTCTTTCCAAAATAATAATATGTAAGAGAGGCCTTACAACCACGAGACTTATTGTGAGATTCTCCATGAGATTGAGACCTGTGTGAGTCTCTACCATGGTGGTCATTAGTACTCTTACTATTATGTCTATCCCTAACAATCGATATATGAGAATTGCAGGCTATATCCATATTCTTTCTCTTTATCTTCTTTGTGAGTAAGTCACCCTTGTTAGATATGATCAATGCCCCACCCTCATTAGGTGCTACCAATGATCCATGGTGCTCAAAGTTATAAGGCCCCCATTATGAGGAGAAGCCAAATGTGAGCCCGGACATTGGTTGAGTCCTAACTTGTATATCAAATGAGGCCTATGTGACCGGATGGCAAAAAGGTGACCATTGTGGGTCTAATCTTTGGGTTAGACAGAGTGGTTAAGCTGGTAGCAACTCGAGGCACATTGCATCGACTTGCAATGTAAGGGAGTTAAAAGGGGCCCCTATTGTGGGGTCCGGGGGCCGCGGAAATGGCCCCTGGCTGGGGGGTCCGGGGGCAGCGCCCCTGGCCCGATGGTAAAGGGAATATTCCCTGGAATATTCCCTGGCCGACTAGTGGAGGCTCATATGGTAGGTCGGTTAGGCCGACCTAACAGCCTTCGCGGGCTATAAAAGCTAAACCCCTTCACAGCCGTCTATCACTCATCTTTCACCCAGTCAGAGTTGTTGTTCCAGCTAGCCTTAAGCTCTTCACCTATCTTCTGTCTAGATCGCCATCTAAGCTTCACACAGTGGAAGCGCACGGGTGGACAAAGCCATCTTTGTATCAGTTGTTTGGAGTTAAAGAATTTACTGATTCTTCTCTTATCTGTTGTGTACTCTCTATCTCTTTCTTAGATTCTGTTCGCTGTGCTGTGTAATATTTTACAACCCTCAACATCTTGGAGTTTCAAACCATCCTTAGGTATGTTAGCACATATGGCAATAAGAAAATTGTCCAATGACTCAAGAAGTATCATGAGTAAGAACAAGGGAGGAAGATTAACCTTAAACTCAATGGCATGCAAATTCAACTGGTTAATTATCGAGTGAAACTCATTCAAATGCATAGATACACTAGTCCCTTCCTTCATGTAAAGGTCCATGAGCTATTTCAACCAATACATATGTGAAGCAAGACTTTGCTTGTCATTAAGATTATATATCTTCTCCCATAACTACTAAGCATTATCCTTAGGTGTCACAATATTAAAATAAACTTGTTTTGACAATGAAAATATGATAGTGGATTTACATAGCTCATCCCAACTCATCCCAAGTAACTTGATCAATGCCTTTGGGTTTTACACTCTTTGTTTTCAACAGCTTAACATGCTTCTTATGAACCAATACATGCCATATCTACATCTTTCAATAGGTGCAGTTTATGCCATCAAGCTTTTCAATAATAAAACTAACACTATCATTCAAAGAACGTCATAATGCCAATATACCAATGTAAAATCCAAGAGAATAGGCTACCTTAAATGATTGCAAAGCAGTCCCCAAAATAGGAGGGAATACCAAAGTATAGAGATGTCCACCAACTACAAGCAATAGACTACCAATTTATAATGTCTACTCTCTAAGACAATGCTGAAACTTGTAATTATGTTGGGACCTAAAATGGGCCCGACACTAGCTTTAAGGCACTAGCCAAGCCTCTACTACCACCCCATATGGCCTTGTAGCCTAAAGTGTCTAAAACTTTAAGTTTGTCTGATTTTGTAGTTCGATGAATGCTTCTTTCCCCACTCCCTAGAGGGAGTCCCTAAACATGCTGGTGTTACACACCACGTAGCACACACATAGGGAGCACCCCTCGGTTGATCACTACGAGGCTCTCCTACACCTCGAGGATTGATCCCAAGATGCACTGTGAACATAAAACACATTGGAAACAAAGTCTGCTCTTTCAATTGAATGATCCAGGAGATGATAGATAAGCCTCACCAAATAACTCCCAAGGAATCGAATATCTAGCCCTACGACTTGGGATACCTCACATTCTCAGCGTCAGGTCATCACTCATACAAACAAGTACTATGCATCCAGGATACAATACCATGTGGTGTATCAATGCAAGTGTGAATATGACCATCATGCTCAAATAAATATTCATTAAAAATCAACAATGTGATAGTGCGAAGATAATTCTTTTCATGATTTTTCTTTGCTACGCGTGTGCTTTGTTGCTTAGGGCTGGCGCTGAGCTTCCTCGTGCTATTAGTCCCTTTTTAATTTTAAACAATTGGGAACCCTATATGATATGCACCATGAATCATCAAAATTTAATGTACTTTATCCACTCAACAACCCCCTACTCCCTACTGTTTAAAATTTTGCATACGTTGATAGGTGTAAGGCATGGTTTTTTAAATGTATTTTTCTTTATATTGAAAGTGAAAAAAACTCACTCTAACAAAGAAATAGGGCTGAATCTTATGCTTTATCTGTATCAAACATCCAAACACATAAATCTTATTTTTTTTATTTTTATGATGCAAGAAATCTAATTTTCTTTATTTTTCCTATTTATTTGTAGAAAAGTACAGATAGTTATTGACTTTTAGGTGTAGATTGATTACTAATATGAAAAAGGATTTTCTTAGCATGTGTCATTCCATAGGAATGGCAAATGCACTCCAAAAACCTAAAAAACTGCATATTTTTTCTTAAATCGCCTAGTCTCAGGTTTTGCATGTTTTGCATAAAATATTATTATATGATTGATTTTTTCATGATTCTTTCAATATGACTGATCAAACAAAGGATTGGCAATCAAATGCAAGAATTTCTAACCATTTCAAACAACAATTGATCATAAAACATTAAAATCTATTTTTTTATCATAAAACTGCTCATTATGATGCATGTTTTTCGACGTTGGAGACCTGTTGATGCTCTTTCATGGCCATTATGATCCATCCAACTCCAATTCATGTCTCTTTCCACTCTCCCATCATTGTTTGACCAAAAACACCCATCTTAGCCCATCCCCCTCTCTTTTACATTGATCTATGAGAACAAACCCCAAGAGAAGAGAGGAGAGAGAAAGCGTAAAATTAGATCTTGCTGTAGAATGCATCAATTTCAATACTCTTTGTTGTGATGGAGGGTGAAGAATTGATGGAACTTGCTACCACCCCCCCACGTTGTGCAAATTGTGACTTTTCAAATCTACAAAGCTAAAACAAGCTTAAAGCTTGGTTTTTAAAAAACCGGTTCAAGTTTTTGTGTTCACACTTGGGCCAAAGTGGTTTTTTTTAAATTTTGAGGGACCAAACGCACTCGAATTTGATATTCATTTGGAGGACTGACTTCGTGACGTAAAAATCTATAAATCTGGCCACTGTCACATACTTTTCGGCTTCGAGATGATGTAGCTACTTCATAGTGAAAAATCTTGTGAGGATTAAATGGGGGGACAAATGGACTCCCATCAACTAACTGAGACTTGTGTTGGGTTCCTAGCATCAAACTCCATCTAGAAAACTCCAACTTATCGATCTGCAATCATTTCATTTTGCATGAAAATTTGGTCTTTAATGGTTTCCCAGACTTTTTTCTGCTGCAAAAATAGCCTTTAAAATCCACTCTCATTGGCGACCACGAGATAGGGTGACTCAACTCGTCAAATCCTATGAACTGATCCACACAATAACAACTATAGAAAGCATCAAGCTGCCAGAAAAAATATACTCAACAAAGCATAAAAATAGCTCTCACCCTACCCCCTAACAAAACCAAGGCTTTAAGATCCACAAGGGATAGGCCTAGCATAATCATATAGAAATCCAAAGCAAGTTGCGAACCAACTACTCCAACACGGACTGGCTAAAAAAAACATCAAAGTGGTCATCCTAGTGGTGGCTTGAACTACCAATCTAACTTAGGACAACTGGATCACGAACTCCTACGAGGCGAGGACTCCTATAGCATGGTCATTAGATATTTTCATTGAACACACCTTGCTCTCAAGAATTCCATACTCGAGTGTGTAAAAATGAGGGAGCTAAGTGACCCAAGGAGAACAGGGTATCAATCTTAAGTCTTGGCTCATCGGCACCCAAGAACCTACCAAGCTCTTGTGAGGCGTCACTTAATCCTTTTCTTTTCCGCTCACTTTTATTTTCGCTCTAACCTTCCTTATATTCCATTTTGGTTAGCTACTACTGCTAGGAAGACAGGGCATCAACCCTGGGTTTGTCTCATCCCTAGGAACCTACCGAGCCTCTAGAATGCAATAATCAACTGCTTTTAGGATTTGTCTTCCTATTCTTTTTTTTTTTAAAATGAGGGGTTAGAACCCCTTTTTACATACCTCTATATTTCTTTCTTTCTCAAATGTATTCAAATATTTCTCTCCTTTATACTTCGGTAGGCTTCTGTCTCACACTAGCAAGGACTTCCTAGAACAATTGCCTAACAGGCTAGGAAGGACAAGGCCACTAGGACTGCCTTCTAAAACATGCCTTTCAATGCATGACAATGTCTTTATAGGAAGTAGACAACTCCTTGAACCTCCCTCAGACATACATAACCAAACCCTAGGACTTCATGCCTTGATTACTAGTCCCTGAAAAGAAAATAAACCCCTACATACACATATAACATTGTCAACTTAAGGGAAAAACTTAGAAAGGTGACAATACCACCTAGAATGGCCATAAGAAGTTCTTGTGCAGCAAAGGCTCCCTCCAAGCACAATTCGTCAAACCTGTCTGATGTAATCACTGAAATAAAAAACCATTAAATGCACCTACGTCAAATAGACATATGGCCCTCTTGGCCTAAAGGAATATAACAATTCACAACCAACAAATTGGCCCTCTTGGCCTTATGGAATAAAGCATGAGAACCTAATTGAAACGACCCTCTTGGCCTTATGACATAATCTACTTTACTACCATTCAACAACGTACTACTGAAACAAACACTTGATCCTGAGATAACTCTATGACGGCACAAAATCAACTAAGGATAAGGGCTTCTTAGGCCCTATACTAAGTGCATGAGATTATTAGCTAACCCTTCTACATAGATAGCAAGGGGCGTTGTCAAAGGGTTTCGAAAGCAATGTCGCAACTTCAGAAGTCCTTGATAAATTTCAGGATAAAAGATCAAACAAATGAATAAGCAAGATGAAGAAATAATGTCAGGACTCTGTTTTATTTCTGTCAATAAGAAATTCAAAATTCAAGATTCAAGATGAAGAAACCCAAGCAACCTCTGATTTGCATAGATCATCTATACATTTCAAAGAAAATTTTCAAGAGTATGGTTTTCATCGATGAATAAGAAAGTGGATGAACATGGATAATTTTCTCATTCAAGTTCCATCATGATAAACAGTTTTCAAATTTTCCATTTGTATATATAATGTTAGCCTTCAATCTGCCCTGTTCCTGAATTATCATCTGTTGCCTTTCAGTTCTTTCAGCCATTAAAGGTCACAATCCATGTCCCAGTGCTGTCAACAAATATCCTCAGCTATCCAATACCTTGTAGATGAGTAATCAAGCTACGAACATAAGCTTCAGAACCTCCCTTTTCCCATAAATGGAACAGGGAATATGAAACCCATAAATTGACCTTTAATATTCCAAAGGTGAATGTATCCAACAGCTATTGCAAGGATTCAGACATTGTGCAAACCACCAAATTTTTGTTGTGCTGGGCATATGCTTGTTTCTGAACAACATATACCCAACAAGTAGACCACTTCCAGCATCATCACAATTACTCCAAACAGGTAACATGTAGGTTCTGGTGGTTCAACTTCCAGAAGGCATTGGAACAGCATGGCTTTGTCTTCTCCTTTTACGTGTATAAAACAGAAATTGCCTTGCAATTGAAGATCAAAAAGAGACAACGCATGAGGGAAACCAAGTCATCATTCACAGAGACAGTCTCCTGTGAGAACCCATGACACAAATGGCCCAGAATCTTATCTAGCTTCGTCTTCTCCTTCTCTTCCGTCAAGCTCTTCTGAATAGCGGAATAAAAAATCTCTTCTCCCTTCTTCAGTAGTGCTGCAACTTGGATTCTCCCGTTTCTTTGATGCTCCACACAGAAGCACTTTGAGAGCCGTTAATTCTGTATAGCGTACTCATGAACTCCCTTCCCAGACAAGTGTTGCCATGTGGTTTCTGCAAGAAGCTTGAGAATTGGATTCTAATGTCGATACTCCCAATCAATGTATTTGAAGGACTCTTTGAATCATGACGAACGTTCGATAATTTGCTGGCCTGTGGAGGTGTGGCAGCTTCTATGCAAACATTGGCTGTTTTTAGAAGGATCTTCCCCCCCCCCCCCCCCCCCCCCCGACTAATCATCTTCGATTTTCCCTTTTCGTCAGTAAAGCTCTCCGTTTTTGTGTTTTCCACAAGCTTTTGCTTTTCCCCTATCGTCTTTTTCCAGCGTCGTCCCTTCTTCCTCCACAGTCGATCTTCTCCCCAATTAGATTTCCTCCCCAAAGATCTTTCTCTTTCCCTCAGCGCTTGAAATTCAATACTTCCCAATCATCAGCGTCCGAATCTTGCTCGACAGGGTTCACGACAGGCCTCCCTCCTCCGTTCCAACGTTCAAAACTCCCCCCAGTCCGGATTTCCCCAATCATTTTTGGTACCTTTTGCCATAATCAATCCTAAAATAGACCGCCTTTGTTTTTAGCATACTCTATATAGAGAGTATTCACCGCAGCATACTCTATACAAAGAGTTTTAACCAAGTTTAGTTTTTACTACAATACTCTGCATGTGGTGTATTGCACACAAATGAAAAGGAGTAGGGTTAATGTTGTTCCCACTTGCCACGCCAAAATCCTAGTAAGTCCACCATAATGCCATATACCCTCATCATGGACGCAAATAGCTGAATTCCCTTGTCAACATAGCCAAGGATAAGGAAACTCCAAAAAATACTCATTACGTTGTGGTATGCAGTCAAACATGTGCTGAACATCAAGCAAGCTCCCACATTTGGCATATTTATCCTCCAATGTACTTCGATTTGCATCTCTTGGAAATAGTTTAGTACTTCCTCACAAAACCCATAATCGGCATATCTTAAAATATCAAAAACTCCCTGTTCTTCTCCGTCTTCAGCATAGAATGAAAGAGCAAACATAACAACTAAGTATGTACAAAGTATCAAATCACACGCACAACTTTTGGGTGATTTTCACACCTCGAATGCGCAGCAATACGACATCCACCCCCTCTAATCATGCGCATCCTCCGGAGGGGCCAACTGCCCATGATCATTATCATCAAGATCCACAAACAGATGAATCTCTTCATTATGCATTTTCGGTATATCAACAAGATTATCTGTCATATCATCTGTCTCTTCCTTTGGAGTTTCTTCTCGTTGCTCTTCTCTTGAAAATTCTTCCAATGCATAATCCTCATCATCTCTTTTCTTGAAAATCTTGATTCTTTTTCCAGCAATATGCACTCTAAGCACTGTCCCATCCAATTCTGTCAGCTCATATGTTGCATTATCAAAGACATGTCTGACTATGTACGGCCCAAACCATCTCACCATCTTCCGAAGTGCAGTATGCTGATTTTCAAGGCTGCTATCAAAGACCAATACCCAATCTCCCTCTTCTATTGCTCTAGGCCGCAAGCGATGCCTGATGTCAAACCTGTCCTTATTCCTTAGTCTAGCAACCTTCAACCTGTCAATAGCTAGCTGAATATCCCTAGGTCTCCTCTCCAACTGTCGAATCCGAAGAGCTAAGAGCTCCTCTCTCGTCAAATCCTCCTGCCAAGGTAAAACTGACCAAGTCAAAGCACAAGTCTCAGTCGGCATAACCGGTTTCTGACCATACATCAACTTTGCATGCATATATCCTGTGGTAACACTATGAGTCATACGATCAGCCCATAAAGCAAATGGCAGAAGTCTCTGCCATTCTCCAATCCGTCCTCTGCATGCTTTGGCTAATGCTTTCACTATCCGTGGATGCCCTCTTTCACTCTTCCCATTTCCCTCTGGATTATATGCTGTAGTTAGAGCCAACTTGATTCCTAGCTGAGAGAAAAACTCCCTAGCTTCATCTGCATCCAATTCACCACGATCCGCAGTGATCTTTCCCACACAACCATACCTGCAGAAAATTTCCTCCAATAAGAACTTACACACTGCACTAGTGGTCTTCGTTCTCAAAGATCTGCCCTCAACATGATTGGTAAGATCCTCTCTAGCCAAAAAAATGTACCTCATCTGCCATAGACCCATAGGCATGGTAACCAAATCAACTACCCACTTATAATGAATGCATAGCGGATAGGTCGGATGAAGCTCATCTTGATGACGCACTACCGAATACATCTGGCAGTCTCTGCAAGTCTCAACAAAGTGAGAAACATCTCTATACATGCCTTTCCACCAATATTTCTCCTTGATTTTCTCATAAGTAGCCCACACTCCTCTATGACCAGCCCAAGGACTCTCATGAAACTCCCTCATCACCTGTAACTGTGTCTCTCTATCGCAGACAACCCGCAAAGGTAATCCGCCTCTTTTCTTCGGATGCTTCCAAAGAAATCAGTCCTTGAGAAAATAACCATAGGATTTCCTTCTGATCTTCTTGAACTCTTCATCTGTCCATTCATCTCTTTTGCTTAGTGTACTAAGGTACCTGCCAATCTGCAACCAATCTCCAACATAGAGTTCTTCTATGAAAGCCACAATATCATAGACATGACAAACATGATCAACCATAGTGGCTGAAATTTCTGCATCATCCTCTTCTGCAAGTAGAGTCTCCTCATTATCATATCTGGCTCTAGACAACATATCTGCCACTGGATTATCCTTCCCTGCTATGTGTTTAAATTCCGGATTTAATGACTTGATGTATGCAATCCATCTCAGCATGGCTATATCCGAAGTAGAGCAACTCGTGATCATACCAATCAATGGCAAGCAATCTGTCTCTACCACAACTGAAGCTCCAATAAAGTACTCCTTATTACATTTGAGAGCCATGACAATCCCCAATAACTCCCTCTTGATTTGCGGATATCTCCTCTGTCTCTCGTTTAGGACTTTCGCCCCAAACCGAATGGCATACCTATTTCCATCTGCATCATCTTGACCCGCAGCCCAACCTATGCCAATTGGACTAGTGTCAACTGTCAATACAATAGGCTTTCCACAATTATAATCCGCTTTCCTGAGAGTAGGAGCATTCTGCAATAACTTCTTCAGTTTCCGCATGGCTCTAGTGTGGCTCTCATCCCAATAGAATTTCTGCCCCTTTCGAAGCAGCTGATACAAACAATCTGCTATGTGTGCAAAATGAGGTATCCAAATCATATAAAACACACAAGCTCCAATGAATCTCTGTACCTCTGAAGTGGTAGAACAATACTCCGCAATCTTGCCTATAGCATTCACCTTATCAGGTGAGGGTTTCCTGCCATAATATCCACACATATGTCCAACAATGACAACCTCATTCACTCCAAAAACAGATTTTTGCCCTGAAAGTGTCAAGTTCACTTCTTCTAACCTGGCCAAAATCTTCTCACATGCTGAAATATGATCAGCCACAAAGTATCTGCATCCCTGCTCATTTAGACTCTGATTCTTCTCTTCTTCTGCACACCCCTTAATGGGCACATCATCCAAGAAAGGCATAGTAAGCTGAGGTATGTAATCACGAAGGACCTTATGCATGGCATTCATCATATGCGCAACAGAATTAGTGGCACCTTGAGGCAAGGTACACATCCTGACAAGCCCAATAGGAGTTCTCATGGTGGTTATGTCCCTGCTTTCCAAAGCCAGTTGAAACTAATCATATCCTGAATACAAATCACCTAAAGAATAGATGGCACGTCCAACAAATGCCTCTGCAAACTCATCCACAACTGGACCTATACCAACATTCCTGATAGTAACTCTGTTCACTGGCTACATGTCCTGAATAAATCGGAGAGTACCATTCTTCTTTGGAACTGTAAACCACCTATTTGAGTATGGTGCAGATGAAGGCTCAAGAATTCCCATCCTGATTTTCTCATTCAATAAATCAATCAGCTTTGGCAAGTGTGCTTTAGGCACTGGAATAGGTCGGAGATTCCATGGGATATGAGGAATAGTAAAAATGACCATAGGAGCAACAATATCAGGATTCACACATCCAATCTCATGTGGGAAAAAAGCAAATCCCCTTCCATGTTGCTCAAGCATCTCCTGAAAGCATTGCTTCTCTATGGGTAACAAAAACTCATCATTTCCAATTTTCAATTTAGCAAGAGTCTCTGCTGAACATTTATGACCAATATGCTCCGGATTCCTCAAAATTTGCTGTTTAGCAGCCCTCTCTATTTGCTAATCACTGTCAGGTGAAAGCGGTACAGCAACTGGCTTCACCTTCTTATCCACAGTTTTGTATTTTGTGTCAACCCTGGCTTCATTATGCTCTTTTGCATTACTCAAATCTTGCTGTAAATTAGCAATTCTGCACTTCAATGGCTGAATATTCTCAGCCCTCTGCTCTATGGACTGCATAGAAACAACCCTAAACTCTGGATGCTGAAATATTTCAGCAGTAAAATCTCTTGGCTGAATGTTTTCAGCCCTCTGTGTCTCTGAAAGCTGATCATAACCAGCTGGAAACTCTGTTTACTGAATTTCTTCAGCACTCAACACTCTTTGTTGAATTACCTCAGCCTCTGACTCAATCTGTGATACAAAATCTGCAATTTCATGAAACATGTCTAGGGACTGCACTAATACATTACTGTGACAATTTTGCATATCAGTTTTCAGCATATCTCCCATCTCTGTCATCGTATCTGCACAAATCACACTGTCATACATCCCATCTATATGCTCATCATCCTCCAAAATTCCTGCATTTTTCAAAATTTTCTCCTTCCTGCATATATACTGCCTGGTAGCTCTAGGCAACCTAGAAGTCTTCTGATAGCTCATCGAACTGTTTGCTGAAATCCCAACAAAACCGGAGGAGAAAACACTGCTGCCAGGAGGCGAGAACTCCAATCTCCTCTGCTTTGTACCACCGTCGTCTCGCAAAACGGCGGTACCTAATGAAAACCCGAATCCCTCACAGTGGGCAAAGGTGCATCTCTGAGAGTATCCCTGTTTCTAACATGGTTCACACACACAATCATAAACTGAACTGCTCTCATACCATCTTTACTGCGAATCCGTGCATAAGCAGATCCATCATCCATGACCTTTGTTTCCATGCGCATCTCTATGATGAATGGCTGTCCAAGAATTATGGGATAAGAGCATGAATCCTGCACAAAGAAATGAAAATCCTCCTCTACATCACCAATAGAAACCCTGACACTAGGACATGCAGCATACAAATCACCTGCAGTGTTATTGCCAGCTCTCATACGCCACCCATGCTCTACATCCATAGGCCATCTGTTACTCTCATAAACTCCACGAACTATGAGATTAATCTCTGAACCATGATCCACCAATGCAACATAAGGCACCTGTTTCTCTCCAATCTTTACCATCGTCTCTGTAGTTGCCCTAGCCCAATGGCTCCGCGAAAAGTGACTACGCGGTATCAAGACAGGCTCATCAATTTCAGCATAATGCATAGGCTGAACCCTCTTCTCTACCTGCGGAAAAACAGAAGCATTTTCAACCATAACCTCATCCTCATCCTCATCCAACTCCCCAATCAAAACTCCCTGTGTATCGGTGGTAGACAATGCATGTCTTTTCCTCTTCAAAACCTCCTGAAATTGAGCCTGAAACTCTCTTTTTGAGATGCCCAAAATCTCAGAAATAGTGAAAGTCACCTCACTGCCAAGTATCTTGTCATTAAAGATTTTCTTCATGTCTGTAGATGTCTCAATATCGGACATCAATCTAAACCCTGGCTGCTTTCTCTCTCTAGGCTCTTGCCTCTTTTCTCTCTTTTGAGCATCTTCCATCTGTCGATCTGGCCCTGGTCTTGAAGACGACGGTCCTGCAGTAGGTGGAGTAACAAACTCACCCCCTCTAGTCTTCTTAGCTGCACTTGGATTTTCTTCATCCCTCTTACGCTTCTCCTCAACAAGTACATCTGCACCATGAGACTTAGCCAAATATGCATAAATAGAGTACCTGTCAATAGGCGAGTCCCAACCTGTCTCTGATCTGATGCTAGAGCCTGCACTAGTCAAAACAGTTTGCTGTTTTTTCCCTTGTTTGCAGTCTCCATAACATAAGTCCATAGTGCTGACTGAGTCTCTGATCCCTTCTCAATCTGGACTCCATATGCAGAAGCATCACCTCTAGCTGTCACATAAGAAGTACGCGTAGCCATGTCTTCCACTAACTTCTTCATTCCACCTTTACCAAAGTTGGTAGCAAGTGGAGCTCCTAACTCAGTCAACCAAATCTTACCATCTTGCCCCCAATATACCAAATTCTTCCTCCTTGCATCCTGAAAAGATTCACAATCCCTGCAATGCTGATGGTCCGTACTATCGCACCAAATACATCTCCGATCTCTCCTAGGTGCACTGGGAGCACTCCTAGGTGCAGTAGGAGCACTAGAAGAAGTAGTAGGCGCAGTCGAAGCAAACTGCTCCTTCAACTTTCCCACCAACTCGGCTTTGACTGACTCGAGTGTCAAATCTGTTATGCCTTTGATTATGTCATCAAGAGAGGTAGGCACCGATGGAGCAGATGGTTTTGGAGCAGAAGGTGTAGGCATCGGTCGTGGAACAGGAGGAATAGGTGGAGTGGAAACAGTAGGCACTAGCATAGGCCAAGAAACTGGCTAAGGAGGAGAAGAAATAACAGGGATAGAAGCAGGCATAGGAGCTGATGATGGTGTAGGTGTCATGGAACCATTCTGTAGGCAAGTCTTCCATATCCTCCTCTTGGTCAAAGTCGAGACTGCATCCTGAGCATCCTGCCAATCCGTTTTAAGACCCATAGGCTTCGTGCGATCCTCAAGAAGCTCACCCAATTCTTCTTGAAGAGAAGGATCTGCAGCTTGCAAGAAAAGCTCAACTTTTTCAACATCCAATGCTCTTTGTTCAATGGCATCAAGTTGACTATACCTCTCTTCAAATTCTTGAATCAACTCCGAAGCAGCTAGTCCTTTGTTTGGCATGTAGACCCACTCTCGGAATGACCGTCGAGTAGCCATACCAAAGTCCTCAAGGAAGTATTCTTCTTTCAAGGCCTTCTTAAAATCTTGCCAATGTGTATTTTGAATAAAAAGATCAGTCACTTTTGCCCTCAAAGCGGGTGTGACAAGACGAAGGAAGTACTTACTCATAAGTCCAGCTGGAACTCCGAAAAATCCCATCTTGATCTCATATGTCTTCAAATATGCTGAAACATTACGCCCGTCAAATAGCTTCTTCTCATTCTCAACTGCTTCAATAGCCTTAGTCACGCTGTTTGCATTCTCCTGCTTCGAATAGAGTTGCCTTTGCTGAGACAACTACTGTTGATGCAATTGTTGCTGCTGCTGCATATACAATTGTGTTTGCTGATTTTGGAGCTGCATATACATGGACATATTCTACAAAATCTGCTTTAGATCCTCTGTTGAAGTACTTGACGCAGCAGTCATTGATGGAGCTGAAGTAGACGCAGCTGGAGTTGTAGAAGAGGCTGAAATAGACGCTGAAGTTTCTCCCATCCTGAAACTTCTGCGACGCTTTCACGTCGGGTTCACCAAAGATGTCAAAGGGTTTCGAAAGCAAAGTCGCAACTTCAGAAGTCCTTGATAAATTTCAAGATAAAAGATCAAACAAATGAATAAGCAAGATGAAGAAATAATGTCAGGACTCTGTTTTATTTCTATCAATAAGAAATTCAAAATTCAAGATGAAGAAACCCGAGCAACCTCTGATTTGCATAGATCATCTATACATTTCAAAGAAAATTTTCAAGAGTATGGTTTTCATTGATGAATAAGAAAGTGGATGAACATGGATAATTTTCTCATTCAAGTTCCATCATGATAAACAGTTTTCAAAATTTCCATTTGTATATATAATGTTAGCCTTCAATCTGCCCTGTTCCCGAATTATCATCAGTTGCCTTTCAGTTCTTTCAGCCATTAAAGGTCACAATCCATGTCCCAGTGCTGTCAACAAATATCCTTAGCTATCCAATACCTTGTAGATGAGTAATCAAGCTACGAACATAAACTTCAGAACCTCCCTTTTCCCATAAATGGAACAGGGAATATGAAACCCATAAATTGACCTTTGATATTCCAAAGGTGAATGTATCCAACAGCTACTGCAAGGATTCAGACATTGTGCAAACCACCAAATTTTTGTTGTGCTGGGCATATGCTTGTTTCTGAACAACATATACCCAACAAGTAGACCACTTCCAGCATCATCACAATTACTCCAAACAGGTAACATCTAGGTTCTGGTGGTTCAACTTCCAGAAGGCATTGGAACAACATGGCTTCGTCTTCTCCTTTTACGTGTATAAAACAGAAATTGCCTTGCAATTGAAGATAAAAAAGAGACAATGCATGAGGGAAACCAAGTCATCATTCACAGAGACAGTCTCCTGTGAGAACCCATGACACAAATGGCCCAGAATCTTATCTGGCTTCGTCTTCTCCTTCTCTTCCGTCAAGCTCCTTCTGAATAGCGGAATAAAAAATCTCTTCTCCCTTCTTCAGTAGTGCTGCAACTTGGATTCTCCCGTTTCTTTGATGCTCCACACAGAAGCACTTTGAGAGCCGTTAATTCTGTATAGCGTACTCATGAACTCCCTTCCCAGAAAAGTGTTGCCATGTGGCTTCTGCAAGAAGCTTGAGAATTGGATTCTAATGTCGATACTCCCAATCAATGTATTTGAAGGACTCTTCGAATCATGACGAACGTTTGATAATTTGCTGGCCTGTGGAGGTGTGGCAGCTTCTATGCAAACATTGGCTGTTTTTAGAAGGATCTTCCCCCCCCCCCCCCCCCCCCCCCCCCCCCGACTAATCATCTTCGATTTTCCCTTTTCGTCAGTAAAGCTCTCCGTTTTTGTGTTTTCCACAAGCTTTTGCTTTTCCCCTATCGTCTTTTTCCAGCGTCGTCCCTTCTTCCTCCACAGTCGATCTTCTCCCCAATTAGATTTCCTCCCCAAAGATCTTTCTCTTTCCCTCAGCGCTTGAAATTCAGTACTTCCCAATCATCAGCGTCCGAACCTTGCTCGACAGGGTTTGCGACAGGCCTCCCTCCTCCGTTCCAATGTTCAAAACTCCCCCCAGTTTGGATTTCCCCAATCATTTTTGGTACCTTTTGCCATAATCAATCCTAAAAAAGACCGCCTTTGTTTTTAGCATACTCTATATAGAGAGTATTCACCGCAGCATACTCTATACAAAGAGTTTTAACCAAGTTTAGTTTTTACTACAATACTCTGCATGTGGTGTATTGCACACAAATGAAAAGGAGTAGGGTTAATGTTGTTCCCACTTGCCAAGCCAAAATCCTAGTAAGTCCACCATAATGCCATATACCCTCATCATGGACGCAAATAGCTGAATTCCCTTGTCAACATAGCCAAGGATAAGGAAACTCCAAAAAATACTCATTACGTTGTGGTATGCAATCAAACATGTGCTGAACATCAAGCAAGCTCCCACATTTGGCATATTTATCCTCCAATGTACTTCGATTTGCATCTCTTGGAAATAGTTTAGTACTTCCTCACAAAACCCATAATCGGCATATCTTAAAATATCAAAAACTCCCTGTTCTTCTCCGTCTTTAGCATAGAATGAAAGAGCAAACATAACAACTAAGTATGTACAAAGTATCAAATCACACGCACAACTTTTGGGTGGTTTTCACACCTTGAATGCGTAGCAATATGACAACGTTCGATGAATATGATGATACACAATCCTATGCATCCATGACAGAGTAGAAAGGTGCTCACTTGCTACCTGACTCGTAACCCAAACTAACCATCATTAGCCGAAATAGGATGTGTCAGCAAGAAGACCCCAAAGAAATCTAGGGCTAATGTTAGGAGGTAATTTTAAGAGCTCCCCTCTAGACCACAATTGAAAAAGACATCTTCAACGAAAGCATAACTAGCCAAGGAATCCGCAAAGCAATTCCATTGTCGAGGAACTAAGTGATAGGTCACCGTCTCAAAGATATGCAACATATCCAAGGCTCCACAACAGTACATTCGTAGGATGGGATCCCAAATACTATAGGTCCCATTCAGCTGATTGATTATTGATTGCGAGTCACCTTTAACCAATAATCGACGGATACCATCACATCGGGTTACATTCAATCCCATGATCAAGGCCTTGTATTCTGTCATATTATTAGTAAAAGAAGGTCCTAAATAGACACCCATCTTCACGACAACCCTATGTCGAGGATCTTTAATGACCACACCAATGCTGGCATGTTTAGCGAGCCCTCTAGAAGCTCTGTCAAAATACAAAGTATAGACCTAGTCTTTAGTGATAGGCCATGCCATGCTAATCAGCTCACTCACACTTATGATAATTAAAATCATGTCGAGAGAGAGGATGTACAATAGGTACAATCCCGCCTTCCTTACTGATGAACTTGATAGGAACGCTAGTTAGAATTCTTTGACAATGGTGGCAGTACACCTTAATCTCGCATGTAAAAGATATGTCTTGCCACTCAGTAACCTGATAGCCCTTACTCCACCAAATCACTCAACCTTGGTGGTAATATTGCTCTAGATACAGATGCTCCAAATAGGGAATGATTCATCCCATTTGCTCATCTTGGTACCTATTGCAAGTTAAAACCGAATCTCCTAAAGGACCTGCACAGGCACCAAGCCCCATGTAAGTCCTTATATGTAGTAAGGCTTCAACTTATTAAAATTAACCTTATTCTTAAACTCTACCCCCTGAAATTTGTTAGAAGGGTTGTAGATCCATTCTTTCCTAAACGTACAATCTTATATGGTCCATCCCACTTGGGTTCTAATTTACCTGGGAATAGCTCACGATGAGCATTATAATATAGCACCAACTGATAAATTTTTACTTCTTAGCCAGAAGGTCATGAAGGGCTTTCATTCTCTTCTTCCCTACTTCTTGATGTAATAAAGCATGCAACCAAATCTCATCAAGATGTGCAAGAGAAATATATCTTTCTTGTAACGCTTTTATCTCACCCAATGAATGATTGAGAGAAAAATGCATAGTGGGCAGCTCTATTTTCAATGGCAAAATGCACTCCTTCCCCATACACTAGCTGAACGGGGTGTGGCTGGTAGCTCTCTTGAATGTCGTGTTGTAAGCCCACATTGCCACATATAATTTCTTATATTGACCTTTCACAAATTTGTACTTCTTAGCTAGAAGATCATGAAGGGCTTTCATTCTCTTCTTCCCTACTTCTTGATGTAATAAAGCCTACAATGAGATCTCATCAAGATATGCAAGAGAAGTATATCTTTCTTGTAACACTTCTATCTCACCCAATGAATGATTGAGAGCAAAAAAATGGAAAAATGCACTCTTCCCCATACACTAGCTTGAACTGGGTGTGGCCAGTAGCTCTCTTAAATGTCGTGTTGTAAGCCCACATTGCCACATGTAATTTCTTATCCCACTTGAACTTGCTTTCAAATACTATCTTGGATAAGATTCCCACCAACTGTTTATTTTTACTCTCAACCTGACCGTTTGCTTGAGGATTATATATTGTGCTTAATCTTCAATGCTTTAGTCAAGGCTACGATAATCTTATTCAAGCAGTGTATTTCTTGATTAGACACTATCTCCTTCAGTGGACCAAAATGACAAACAATTTGTTCCATAATGAAATTGGCCATCTCCTTAGCATTATCCTTCACCATGGCTCAAGCTTCAGACCCTTTGTAAAGTAGTCCATCACTACGATATTATACCACTTTCACGTAGTCGATGAAGCGTATATTGGTCCCACACAATCAATAACCCATTTCTCAAAGGTTAATGTAACCAAAATAAGATTTAGATGCTACTTCTGATTCTCCCTCACATTGTGTCTTTGACAGACATCATAGCACTTAACATAATTGAAAGCATCTTGGAAAATCAATGGGCACCAGTATCCAACACAGAGAGCTTTTTGGGCGGTAAGCCATCCAACAAAATGTCCCCCACACGTTGAATCATGGCACCCCTCAAGAATGAATGGTACCTCATTAGGTACTATACAATGGTGATAAATGTCATCTACTCCTCTCCAATATAAAACACCCGCTATAGTAAAAAAGCATAATGCTTTTTGCTTGATCTTTCTTTTTTCAAACTTTGATAAAACAGTCCCAAATCCTCTTGAGATAAAGAATGTGCTATAGTTGCATACCAAGAAGGAATGGAAGCTGTATTAATCTTGAATAAGCCTTCGATGTCATTTTCTTCAACCAAAATTTCCTTTGGCTCCTCGAAATCCACATGTTCCACAATGCCCTACAGCTTCGATGGCTTACTCCTAATCTCATAATTGAACTCTTGCAAAGTGATTAAACACTTTGCTAAACGGTCAAGCGGCTAGAACTTGTTTAACAACAATCTAAGTCCTTTTGCATTTGTGAAGAATATCATCTTCTCATAGAGAATATAATGCCTAAATTTCTTCGTGGTGAAAACCATTCCAAGGCACAATTGCTCCATGTATGTATAGTTGACATCAGATATCCCCAAATTTCTACTAGCAAAGGCAATTAGATGATACCATTTCGATTCCATTTCTCCTCCCAAATTTGGGCTAAACAACAACTGATACTATGCATTGTGGCTGCTAAAAATCTATAGAAAAATTCACCTCTTCTAGATCCTTTTAGAATCGGTGCTATCACTTGTTCCTGCTTCACATCCTCGAAGGATACTTGACAGGCTTCATTCCACTCAAAAAAATAATTAAAAGATAGGAGATTTGTCAATGGTAACACTCTTTCAACCAATGCATTGATAAATCTTTGATAATATTGCATTGGATGACAAAAAGTTGTGTACCTCTTTTGGAGTACATGTGGCAGGCTCATATCAACTATAAGATTTATCTTTTCATGGTCAGTCACAATACTAGCCGAGCTAACCAGATGGCCTAGAAACAATCCATAAGGCAGCCCAGAGATGCATTTTCATGGGTTAAGAGCAATGCATAACTGTCTATAACACTAAAACATTTCCTTAGAATGATCAACTGCATTTCCATTCTCGTAGCTACCCCCAGATTGTTAATAAAGAATTTTAACTCCTCTAGGGAGATGTCACCAAAAGTCACTACAAGATATAGACCTTATACCGATGTTTAAAGCGACAAAAATGCAAATAACAAAATTTTCCCTCGTTGTCGCAAAAAGAGTCATTATTGGCGACGCCATAGAAGAGTCGGTATCACCATTGCTATCGATGTCGGTATTGGCGTCGATACCGATGCCAATACCGATGCTGATAGCGATGGTTGGCGACATAAATAATGACGCCAATAACGACATGAGCAGTAAAATTTGCGACGCTAATAGCGACGGTAACAGGGAAAAAAAATTTTGGGGTGCTATATGAGAGCCATACAAAGTAGTTTCTGCACTGTGTACAATGCGCTTGCAAACAAAAACAATGTATATTGAAATCATAACACTGATACATGAAATAAATACATGATCACATAATAAGAGATTGGTACAATCATGACAAGATATCATTAATACATAGAAAATGTCTACATAGATCAGGCGACTCAAAAGTAAAGGTGTGTGAGCTCCAGGGATCCAAGGGCGAGCTACATATCCTCGTCCCCCGAAAGCTCGTCTCGTCATCGCAAAGGAGCATCGAATGGACTTTGCAGAAAAAGAAACAACACATCAGTCCACCATATAATAATGCATTCAAATATCTCATGGTAACTACGGACAAGAAAGATGAGTGACTTACAGGGCTGTCGCATCTATACAATCGGTCGATCAATGAAGTGAGACCATGCCTCTCTGCATATCGAGTCTCAAGGCCAGTCGGATCACGATTTGTAATGGAGTGCTGTAAAGAAAATGAAATGCTAACTGTTAGAAACATGATTGCCAGTATAAAGAATATTTTAAAAAAATAAACAAGCAAAACAAAAGAAAAACTTACAAAGTCCTCCAAATATGTCCTGTGGCCGTCACTCCCAAGATGATGGACCACTCTGGTCTCGAGTCGTGCCCTCGCCGCCTCGCGCTGCTCACTCCAACGTCCTGGAGAATCTGTAGCCTCCTCCCTCAGTCAGTGCTAGTCGTCTGTATCTAAATACTCGAGCTTTGCAGCGCCACTCTTGATTGCCTTGTGTGCATCGGATCATCTACGTGACATGTATGCACACATGCAATCCATCATCCAACTCGTAGAGAATCTATCTACTGAGGCTGGCATTGGAAACTCCTCATGCAAGAATGCTACTATATAGTCCTTTCTCCCCTCCGGTATGTTCTTCAAATGATCCAAGACGTTGTGCCAAAAAACTTGTTGGCACAACTCTCTCATGCGAGTCATCACCCTCCTCCCCTCATCATTCATGATGATGGCTCCTGACCTACTATTGACTAGATATCCATAACCCCCTGGAGTCTGCCTAAGATGGGTCCTCTCCCATCTGCGTCCATGCTCCTGGGCATAGTTAGGAGACCCCTGTGCATCCAGTGTACCGACCGGGGTAATATCTCTCGGAGTGGCACTCACAGGGGTGCCACCTGCTGTGACGGGCTGACCAAGTAACTAGAGTAGACGTCCCCACAGGTGTGACAAATCCCTGAGGTGACGCAGCTCCAGCTGAACGATGAGACAAAGATACCGCATACGTGTCTCCATAACATCCACGTGAGCCTGAGCCACGCTCCCTGGAAGGGCCACGAGAGCGAGGAGTCACACCTGTATCCCGTGTCGACCGTGGACTCACTGCCTCTGTATCTCTATAGCATCCCCGTGATCCCAATGCACTCCCCCCCTCTGGCCCAAGTCGTGAGCGTCGAGCTCGTCTACTTGAAGCTAAAGCATCCGATCGTGCTGAAGTAGATCTAGCAGAGCGCCCTGACGAAGACCGAGACAGCTCTTGGTCTGTGAGATCCATTGCACCAAAGTCGACAACCTGTAAATGGCCCCACGTATTTTTGGAGTAAGACATCCTGCGATCGCGATCGGTAGTACAAACTGCCACAAATGAGAAAGCGTGATGAATAATGGTTACATTCCAAATAGCAAAATGCCCACGCCAATTACAATCCATTCGTAGTACAAACCTGACATATCTTATGCCAATCATGGGATTTTAGCCCTGAGAGAACACATCATACCCATCGGAGTGCAGATAGACTTGATTACTTGCTTCACAATGCGCTCTTCTTTAGTGGACAAAACACAAGGAGCGCGAGAAAGCTACACACGACCATTAGCACTCGACTGCGGCCAAAGCGTCTCCATCTTACCTACTTCCTTCAAATCCATTCATGCCCCTATAGTGTCTCTCTTTCCCATGATGTGATCCCATAACAAGCTACCCACATTCTTGAAAATATGCATGTGATCCAACAAGTGGTTGACTTGTAAGTGGGTCCAATATGGCAACTCGTAGAAAACTGAGAACTGCCACATTTCATTTGGATGTGATTTCACATTGAGCATTTTCAACTCGTACCAGCTTGCGGCATTCATACATGTTGGAGGTCGTCCAAGGAAACCTTCCCTGAGTTCATGATCCTCTGGCAAGAAAGCGGCGTGTCCTTGATATACCATCTTCTTCATGGTTTGTGACCTTCGAGAGTCTAACTGTGGCCTGCACAATGGACATGCATGATAACTTGAGGTAACCAGACGTGTTCCAACACCATGACCTAGTGAATACTTGCTTGAACGGGATAAAATATAGATATTACCAGCGAGAACGGAGGCCTGCTCACCTGAGCACTCTCCAAATCCCGGAAAGTCATGCATCGTCCACATGAGAATGGCTCGAATATTGGCTAACCGCCAACCATCGCACTTGCTGATATCTTGCACGATGACCCCCTCCTCCCACAAAATCTTAAGCTCATCGACTAATGGACGAAGATATACGTCCATATTTTTGACTTTGTAGCAGCCGGGGACGAGTAAGCTAAGGATGAGATGTCCTTTCTTCGTAGAAAGCCATGGAGGGATATTGTAGTTGACAAGGACTATAGGCCACACACTATAAGAAGTTGAGTGTAGACCGAATGGGTTCACGCCATCCATTGCAAGACCGAGCCGAAGATTCCTTGGCTCTCGGGAAAAGCTTGGGAAGGTAGAGTCAATGTGGCTCCATGCACATGAATCCGCTGATATTCGTTGAACTCCATTCGTTGACCTATTCTGCGCATGCCACGTTGTCAAGCTCACCATGCCAGACGTACGAAACACGTAGTTTATGCGGGGGGATAAGCGGAAAGTGTCTGAGAACTTTTTGAGGGATGGTTTGCCCTTGCAAGTCCTGTCGATACCTGTGAGCACCACACTTTGGACATGTCTCCATAGTCTCATATTCTCCTCGAAACAGTATGCAATCGTTGATACAGACATGGATGTTATTGTAGTCCATGACAAGCTTCCATAAAACATGTCGTACTGTCAAGATTGTGGGAGAGAAGGAAGGAGTCTCACTTGTAGCTTTCTTGCTTGCACAATGGGGGAATACACACAAGGGTGGAGGCTGAAAACAGTTTTCCTCTTCTTAGTTGTGTAAGCCAAAAGAACTCTAGTACAAAGAAATAGAAGAACCCTATATATGGGTCTCAAACCAAACTCAACTAACTAAGGTGGCATACTAACTGAGCCACGAACTAGAGTAGATAAGGATAGCTATCATGTAGCTATTATTCATGGGCGGTGTACCAACCGCGTCTGCAACTGACAAGTCGGTGACATAAATACACAACGGTCACCCTGGCGTATCACGAGTGGAGCTCGATATCTCAACACTCCCCCTCGAGCTCAATCCCAATTCCTGCACACCAAGCAGGTCTCTGAACTTGCGCAGCTTCTCTGCGCCCAATGCCTTCGTGAATATGTCAGCTACCTGATCCTCTGTGCTGACATAAACTAGATCAATAAGACCTAGTAAAACCCTCTCTCACACATAGTGATAATGCACCTCAATGTGCTTTGTTCTAGCATGATAGACTGGGTTATTTACCAAGTGTATACTACTCATGTTGTCACAATAAATGACAACTGGTCCATCTGTAGACTGATGCATATCATAAAGTAGCTTATGCAACCAAGCTACCTCACATGCAGCCATTGCTGCACCCCTGTACTCAGCCTCTGTGCTCGACAAGGCAACTGTAGGCTGTTTCTTGCTGCTCCAAGTGACTGCAGCACTCCCAAAAGAGAACACATATCCACTGGTAGATCGTCTATCAGAAATACTACCAGCCCAATCAGCATCAGTGTATCCATGCAACTGTATCTGAACCCCAGTCTCATAAAATAGTCCATACTGCAATGTGGACTTCACATACCTGAGTATGCGTCTAGCCGCATCCAAATGTGGTTTCCTTGGAGCCTGCATAAACTAACTTACCAATCCAACAGCATAGCTCAAATCTGACCTGGTAATAGTTATATAAATCAAACTTCCTACTATGCGTCTGTACATAGTAGGGTCTTCTAGAAGCTCACATGCATCTGTGCTCAGCTTCACATTTTGCTCCAAAGGAACTGAAATAGGCTTATAGCCTGTCATCCCATATTTGGACAGCATGTCCAATCCATACTGCCTCTGCAAGAGCTGTATCCCACTTGGTGATCTAATCATCTCAATGCCCAAGAAATAACGCAGCTCTCCCAAATCCTTCATCTCAAACTTCTGCTTCAATAGCATTTTCACATGAAGGATATCTTCATCACTGTCACCTGTCATAATCAAATCATCAACATAAATGTCAAGTAGCATAATACCTTTCTCTGTTTTTCTCACATAAAGTGAGAAATCTGCCTTGGAAATTTGAAAGCCAATAGTGACAAGATACTGTCCTATCTTGTCAGACCATGCTCTAGGTGCTTGCTTCAAGCCATACAAGGCTTTCTTCAACCTGCAAACAAACTCAGGATGAACAGCATGCACATAACCTGGTGGCTGCTCCATATAGACCTCTTCTTGCAAATCACCATGCAAGAAGGCATTCTTTACATCCATCTGATGTAAAGACCATCCCTTTGATGCAGCCATAGCAATGACTGCTCTCACGGTTGCCATCCTTGCAACCGGACTGAATGTTTCTTCATAGTCAATGCCATATGTTTGTGCATACCCCTTGACTACTAATCTTGCCTTGTATCTGTTCACAGAACCATCTGCATTGTGCTTCACCTTATAAACCCACTTACAGCCAATTGCATTTTTACCTTTAGGCAAAGGTACCAATTCCCATGTAGCATTTGCTTCCAAGGCATCCATTTCTTCATCCATGGCTTTCTCCCATTTTTCTTTTCCCATGGCTTGCTCAAAAGAAGTGGGTTCTGGTTCCTGTATCACTTTGACCATATATGCATAGTGAATGGTTGTAAATCCATCATATTTCAGCCTATCCACAGGATACCTAGCTCTCGTAGACCTGCGCAAAGTAGGTTCACTCCCAGGTGCTCTCAAAACATCCCTGGTCTTCCTTACTCCAAGTGTAACAATAGAAGGAATACCCAACTCATCATCAATGCTCTGTTCTGAGCCACTGGATTCACCATCCACATAAGAGTGACCTACATTCACATCAAACATGGGCTGATCAACCTTCTCTTTTCCTTTTCGTGATACCTGCATACCACTATTTGCATTACTTTGAGAAGATTATCCTAATCTCAATCTGCCTGTCCATGGCGAAGAATGTGAACCACTGCTAGAGGACGCTCCAGGTCCACTAATATTTTGTGACTGCTCCTGTGAATTCTGTGCAGCATTACCATTTTGTGCATCTACATCATCAATCACATTTACTGGTTTATACCAACTACTCATCTCATAAAAAACAACATCTCTGCTCACTGTAAACTTACGAGTAGAAGGGTTATAGCATCTATACCCTTTTTGCTACAGAGAGTAACCAATAAAGATGCACTTCTCAGCTTTTGGATCCAACTTGGATCTCAACTTATCTGGCACATGTACATAGGCAATGCAACCAAAAATTTTCAAATGAGAAATATCTGGTTTCCTACCAGTATACCTCTCCTCTGGAGTCATTCCATGTATTGCTGCAGTGGGAGTCCTGTTCATTATGTAGACTGTTGTAGCAACTGCTTCAGCCCAATAAAAATCTGGCAAGTCTTTTTCATTGAGCATGGCACGAGATACCTCTCCAATATGCCTGTTTTTCCTTTCTACAATTCCATTTTGTTGTGGGGTATGACTGCATGAATATTGCTGCTTTATGCCATGCTCCTGCAAGAACTTTGCAAACTCATTTGAGAGGTACTCTCCCCCTCCATCTGACCTTAGGCATTTTATCTGCATGCCTGTTTCTTTTTCAACCATAGCTTTAAGAGTTTTGAAATGCCCAAAAACTTCACTTTTCTTTTTCATAAAATACACCCAAACTTTTCTGCTATAGTCATCAATAAAACTGACAAAATAATGACAGCCTCCAAGAGATGCAGCTTTAGTTGTCCACACATCAGAGTGGATTAATTCCAATGGCTTCTTACTCTCTTGAACATGTCTAGGAAATGGTTTCCTTGCCTGTTTTCCAAACTGACAGGCTTCACATACCTTATGCATTTCTGCAACCTTGAATTTTGGCAAACCTGCAACAATATTTTGGGCCTGCATTGATTTAAGTCGCTGTACATTAACATGACCAATGCGTTTATGCCAGATATCAATATCTGCAACTACACCGGTCCCATGTGCAAACATTGCTGCACTCAATTCAGACATGTCTGCATCCAATGTAAACATTCTGCCCTTCTTCTTTCCTTTTGCTATCAAGCGACCTTTATTTTTCATATCCTCAACAAAGCATCCATGAGGATTAAATCTGACCTGCAAGCCCTGCTCAACCATTTGACCAACAGAAACTAGATTCTTGGTGATATTCGGGACATGAAATACATCGGACAGGTATTTCTTTTTCCCATCCTGCATAGACAAGGGAATTTTTCCAATCTGCACAATAGGATGTGCAGTATCATCATCAGTCTCCACAAATCCTGGTTTTTCCATTTTTCTTGCATCCTCCATCCATTCTGCATGACCTGTCATGTGGTTTGATGCACCTGAGTCAACATACCATACATTATTGCTTTCTTCTACACTTGTCACAGAATTGTTCATGTGCTGCACCATAAACAAGTGCTCATTTCTGTCATCACCCTGTCTACTAGAAGATGCATAATTCCCTTGTTGCAGTTTTCCATTCATGATGTCATTCTGCTTTTTATACCAGTCTTTAGCCATATGCCCCATTTTACCACAGTAGTAGCATTCAACATTACTGTTTGCATTTTGGCCTCTTTGCCATCCACCACGACCTCTTTGGCTCCCCCTGCCTCTAGAGTTACCACGTCCTCCTCCATAGGACTGGTTTTCTTGAGTTTGCTGCGTATTTTGATTTCTGCCACGGCCTCCAAATCGGCCTCCTCTACCTCTGCCTCTACCTCTTCCAACATTTGAGTAGAAGACAGCTTCTTTTGAAGTTCCTCTTGAAGAAGATGCACCACCATTTCTCTGCTCCTCATAAATTAGAAGAGCAATCAACTCCTCAAAATCAGGAAATCTTTCACGGACAGAAATAGATGTCCGAAACTGCGCATAATCCTTTCCTAGACCATTCAAGGTCACAGAAACTAAATCATCATCTTCCACTGGCGACCCAATGGAAGCAAGTGCATCTGCAATCTTCTTCACCTTCATGTGGTAGTCATTGATGCTCATATTTTCTCTTTGCACATTATGCAACTCTTGCTTGAGCTGCATTTTCCTGGCTTGAGTATTTGTGCTATACATTTTTGACAAAGTATCCCATGCCTCCTTTGGCGTACTTGCATCCTGAATATGCACAATCATAGAGTCTGAAATACTGATAGACAACCAATACATAACTTTCCTGGCTCTCTCATGCCATGCTTTAAATGCCTGCATTTGCTGCTGATTGGAAACATCAGGAAGAACTGGTTCTTCTTCATTTCCTGCAACAAATTCCCAATATCCTTTTCCCATAAGGAAATTCGTCATTCTAAACTTCCATGCCTGGAAGTTGTTCTTGTCAAGCTTTTCAGTTACAATCTGTGAAAGAGAATCAGACGCCATTACAGAACACTGCGAAAAATTATGTCACTGCAAAAACTCAGCTTCACCCTCACAAGGGCAAATCTGCAAAACTGGCGAAAGTGGTATTTGACCACACAGTCACTTCCTAGTGACGATTTTGCATAAACATGAACCAAGGATGATTCTGAAACTCCCTATGTCTGTGCATACAAGCATACGATGCAATTTCTGTGGTAACTTTTCACCGACCTGTAGAATAGTGGTCGCACAGCATAAAACAGGGCTTTTTTCTGAGTGTGTGCAGAAAACTTCCGCCTCCAAAACAGGCCCCGAAATGGCCTCAAATCAAAAAAACAGGGTCGCCAAGGGCTAAAGCCCTTACCCGTAGCATATACTGCCCTCTTGCTTCACCGCGAAGGGCGTCTCAACCTGAGACAATGCACTCCTGCAATTTCCGGCTGTGCTACCTGCAGAGATCTGCTCCCAAAACAGAAAATGAAAGCAACACTGCTCCTCTTACCAGAACATTGCTCCTCTTACCAAAACACCGCGAGCTTGGCTTGCTTTCTTGAGCTCCTTACCACGAACAAGGCTCTGATACCATGTCAAGATTGTGGGAGAGAAGGAAGGAGTCTCACTTGTAACTTTCTTGCTTGCACAATGGGGGAATACACACAAGGGTGGAGGCTGAAAACAGTTTTCCTCTTCTTAGTTGTGTAAGCCAAAAGAACTCTAGTACAAAGAAATAGAAGAACCCTATATATGGGTCTCAAACCAAACTCAACTAACTAAGGTGGCATACTAACTGAGCCACGAACTAGAGTAGATAAGGATAACTATCATGTAGCTATTATTCATGGGCGGTGTACCAACCGCGTCTACAACTGACAAGTCGGTGACATAAATACACAACGGTCACCCTGGCGTATCACGAGTGGAGCTCGATATCTCAACACGTACATCGTCACGAGACTCAGGCATGGTATTTTCAGGTGGTAATATATGATATTTCAATAACCTGAAAAAAATCATAAAACACCTTGAAAAAGAACAAATGTTTGTAATAATAGTGCCAAAAAAAATAAATCAATGAAGCGTATGTACAAGGTACCTAAACAGCTCGGTCACACTCGTATTGCTCTACGCGTATTTTGCTTGCATACTTAAGAGTGCAAGCAGTGTCTTCAGCCGAGATACTCGGCACCCATCATATAATGGTATGGATGCTTCCTCTCTAAGCGGATCATAAGTCTTGACATCCATGGGAATCAATGTACCAATCATTGCCTCCATCTCAGGCTCCAAGATTGTAGGTAGGTTTGGAAGGTTGCGTATCTTCTATGGCATTGACGGTATAGATTGGCCTTGCGAGTGATGGATTGGCTCTTGCACTCCATCCATCGCACACCCACGTACTCTTCTAATTGGCCGCAAAGGGTGCACTCCTCCTTGGGACGAGACATCACCTCCTTGGATAGAAAATTTGCCAGCGAGACCCAATCTTATTGTATATGGTATTCAATTAGCTTGCGAGTACAATGCATGATTGATATTAACATCAAATTACCGTTTGCTGAAAATTCGTAATCGCTTGATCAATGATCTCAGATTGAAACTCGCCAAATCGTCGTATGTGTTCTATAGACAATCGGCACTTTCGTCTAATTACTAGCTTGCATTGAGAGCAAGGAAATGGAACACGCTGATTAAGATATGCCTCGCGATCTTGAACAACAGGACCTTCTTGGTTTTCCATTTTGTCTACGTTACAACAAACTATTTGTTTTTGTTATCATTCTTTTCTTTTCTTAGATTGTTATCCTCTCCTTCCATCTCTCTCTTTTTCTATGACCTAGCATATAATATCATAGAACACTAGTATTTAGTACCTAGTACTCAGTACCTAGCACATAATATCATAGCATCTTAGTATCTAGCACCTAGTACTCTAGTATCATAGTGTCAAGTACCCAATACTATGATACTATGTAGCAGGTGCCAGGGTACCCTCTCTTTCTCTCTTTTCTGATTAGGTTTAATGATTTTTTCTCTTTTTCTCTCTCCTCTCCTCTCCCTTATTTTTTCTCTCTTCTCTCCCTCTCTCATTTCCCTTTCTCTCTTTCTCCCCCTCTCTCATTTCCTCTCCCTCCCTCACCCTAACCATCTCTTTCTCTCTTTCCCTATTAGGTTTAATGATTTTTCTCTTTTTCTCTCTCATCTCTCTCTCTCTCTCGTTTCCTTTTCTCTCTCCTCTCCCTCTCTCATTTCCCTTTCTCTCTTTCTCTCCCTGTCTCATTTCCTGTCCCTCCCTCACCATGACCCTCTCTTTCTCCCTTTCTTTATTAGATTTAATGATTTTTTTCTCTTTTTCTCTCTCCTCTCCCTCTCTCATTTTTTTTTCTCTCCTCTCCCTCTCTCATTTCCCTTTCTCCCTTTCTCCCCCTCTCTCATTTCCTCTCCCTCCCTCACCCTAACCCTCTCTTTCTCTCTTTTCCTATTAGGTTTAATGATTTTTTCTCTTTTTCTCTCCTCTCTCTCTCTCTCTCTCATTCCTTTTTCTCTCTCCTTTCCCTCTCTCATTTCTATTTTTCTCTTTCTTTCCCTCTCTCATTTCCTCTCCCTCCCTCACCCTGACCCTCTCTTTCTCTCTTTTTCCCATTAGGTTTAATTATTTTTCTCTCTTTTTCTCTCTCCTCTCTCTCTCATTCCTTTTTCTCTCTCCTCTCCCTCTCTCATTTCCTTTTCTCTATTCCTCTCCCTCTCTCATTTCCTCTCCCTCCCTCGCCCTCACCCTCTCTTTCTCTCTTTCTCTATTAGGTTTAATGATTTTTCTCTTTTTCTCTCTCCTCTCTCTCTCTCTCTCATTTTTTATCTCTCCTCTCCCTCTCTCTTTTCCCTTTCTCTCTTTCTCTCCCTCTCTCATTTCCTATCCCTCCCTCACCATGACCCTCTCTTTCTCCCTTTCTCTATTAGATTTAATGATTTTTTCTTTTTTTCTCTATCCTCTTCCTCTCTCATTTCCCTTTCTCCCTTTCTCTCCCTCTCTCATTTCCTATCCCTCCCTCACCATGACCCTCTCTTTCTTCCTTTCTCTATTAGATTTAATGATATTTTTCTCTTTTTCTCTCTCCTCTCCCTCTCTCATTTTTCTCTCTCCTCTTCCTCTCTCATTTCCCTTTCTCCCTTTCTCCCCCTCTCTCATTTCCTCTCCCTCCCTCACCCTAACCCTCTCTTTCTCTCTTTCCCTATTAGGTTTAATGATTTTTTCTCTTTTTTTCTCTCTCCTCTCTCTCTCTCCTTTTTCTCTCTCCTCTCCCTCTCTCATTTCCCTTTCTTTCTTTCTCTCCATTTCTCATTTCCTCTCCCTCTCTCACCCTGACCCTCTCTTTCTCTCTTTTCCCATTAGGTTTAATTATCTCTCTCTTTTTCTCTCTCCTCTCTCTCTCATTCCTTTTTCTCTCTCCTCTCCCTCTCTCATTTCCTTTTCTCTCTTCCTCTCCCTCTCTCATTTCCTCTCCCTCCCTCGCCCTCACCCTCTCTTTCTTTCCGTATTAGGTTTAATGATTTTTCTCTCTTTTTCTCTCTCCTCTCTCTCTCATTCCTTTTTCTCTCCTCTCCCTCTCTCATTTCCTTTTCTCTCTTCCTCTCCCTCTCTCATTTCCTCTCCCTCCCTCGCCCTCACCCTCTCTTTCTCTCTTTCCCTATTAGGTTTAATGATTTTTCTCTCTTTTTCTCTCTCCTCTCTCTCTCTCATTTTTTTCTCTCTCCTCTCCCTCTCTCATTTCATTTTCTCTCTTCCTCTCCCTCTCTCATTTCCTCTCCCTCCCTCGCCCTCGCCCTCTCTTTCTTTCTTTCCCTATTAGGTTTAATGATTTTTCTCTTTTTTTCTCTCTCCTCTCCCTCTCTCATTTCCTTTCTCTCTTTCTCTTCCTCTCTCATTTCTTGTCCCTCCCTCACCCTAACCCTCTCTTTCTCTCTTTCTCTATTAGATTTAATAAATTTTTCTCTTTTTCTCTCTCCTCTCCCTCTCATTTTTCTCTCTCCTCTCCCTGTCTCATTTCCCTTTCTTTCTTTCTCTCCCTCTCTCATTTCCTCTCCCTCCCTCACCTTGACTCCGATTTGGGCCAAATAGCAGCTGATACTATACATGGTTGTTGCTGAAAATATATAGAATATTTTATCCATTTTTTGTGCTTTTAAAACAGGTGCTTTGGCAAGCTCCTGCTTCACATCATCAAAAGACACTTTGCAAGCATCACTCCATGTAAACTGACAATTAAAGGACAATAGGTTTGTCAGTGGCAACATTCTTTTTGCCAAGGCATTGATAAACCTCCGATAATACCCTACTGATGACAGAAAGCTATGCACTTCCCTTGGAGTACGTGGCAGACTCATGGCGACTATGACCTTGAGCTTTTCAGGATCAGTCGCAATCCCTATGGAACTGACCACATGGCCTAACAAGAGGCCATAAGGGACTCCGAAGACGCACTTTCGTGGATTAAGAGCTATGTAAAATTGTCTGCAATGCTCAAAACACTTCCACAAATGATCAACTGTCTATCCCTTACGATGGCTGCCCCTAGATCGTCAATGAATACTTTGAGCTCCTATGGGGAGATGTCACCAAAGGTCTTGTTGACTGTTCTCTACCACGAACCAGGTGCATTACACAACCCAAATGCCATCACATGGTACGCAAAGGTACCGAAGACTGTAATAAACGTCGTTTTTAGCTTGTCTTGCTCAGTGATCGCCATTTGGTTATACCCTACAAAGCAGTCCATAAACAAATATATTTTCCTACCCACTAGTTGATCCAAAATTTGGTGAATAAACAGCAACATGTAGTAATCTTTAACCATCTACTTATTCAACTCTCTAAAATCTACACAAAGACGGATTTGATTATTATTCTTCTTCCTAATCACAACTGGTGAGCACCATTCGGTATGCTGAATAGGGAAGATAAAACCTGCTTTACGCAACTTTTGTAATTCCTCGTACAACCCGTCCCTTAATTCAAAAGGCATACGCCTTACTTTCTGACATACAGGGTGGGTACCTTCCTTTATAGGAATAGTATGCATAGCTAGACTGGGACGCCTTACTTTCTAACGTACATGGTGGGTACCTTCATTTACAGGAATAGTATGCATAGTTAGACTAGGAGGAATACCCCGAAGTTCATCATAGCTCTAAGCAAAGATATCGCGAAACTCTCGAATTAAGAACACATAATCCTCTCTTTCTTCTACAGTGAGCATGGATCCTAATTTAATTAGCTGTGAATCATTTAGCGTACCAAGATCCAGCTCAATAACGTCCACGTCTCTTATTTGATCATGAGGCTCTATCAGCTCATTCAAGGTTATCTGATAAATATCCTATGTAGTGGACCCTTCCTTAGATCCATTGCTCGATGACGTCTCACTACTAGATGGATCATCTACTGTTTCTAGTTCAGTGGAGGATAGTGGAGCTCTCTCACTTTGAGGAGACTCAGGGTAAGCATCCACTATTACACGATGGGCACCTTGACCTAAAATCACTCGATCAGCGGGTATATTGACTTGACAATTTGTCCATAGAATCCATGGCCTACCTAACAAAACCCAATAGCTAGGACGCCCTGCAAACCTTATCACCCTAAAGTCTAGATAGCATTCCATGCTTGCAATATAACGTGGAACTTAGTAATGAAACCTTCTGGTTGTCTTAGACTGTCATCAACCATCCTAAGAAGTGTGGAGCCATCTTTTTGGATCTCTAGACCTAACCTCTCCATCAAGTCTGAACTTATGATATTGACAAAGGATCCAGTGTCCACAATAGCGTGCTCCACTAATATTCCATTCACATATGCTAGAACCCTAGGGAAATGCTTTTCAACACGATCGAACCAATCCTCCCCCACTCTAGCTATACCCAAAGGTTCTACTATATACCCTATACGCAGGATTTTCTTGAATTCCTTGTGTACTCCTAGAGAAAGTTTAATCAATTGCAGGAGATTCACGTCTAGTTTGACTTCGCAAAGGGAACTTGCTAGATCAAAGTCGTGGTAATTAGCCAAAGTTATCTTCTTGCGCCAAACCATTCTCTCCTTTGGTCTTTCCATCGGCTTTGGTGCCTCTTTTTTAGCCTTTACCTTCTTTCATGGCAATCCTTCATCCTCCTCGGGATCGACTTTACTACCAGCAAGTCTTAACGGTCCACCTTCCTTATTAGGATTCAAGACTCGCTTTTCCCTAGCATCTTGCTTAGGGATTCCCTCCATAGGTTTTGCATTATCTTTTTCACCCTCTTTAGCCTTTTGGCCTCTTGTTATGGCTCGTAGATTAGAAGTTTCAACATCATTGACATGTACAGCCTCAATAAGGCTGACTACACTGCCATGAGGTAACTCCTCTACAATAGCCTTTCCTCTTTGCAGTATTTGCCTTGGTCCATCGTCTTGCTTGAGATTGTTTCCTTGCGTGCGATGGTTAACTGGACCCAGTTGTTTACTCCCTTGTTGGAGAGAACTGATCTTACTCCAACAGGTAGCAGCTAAGTGGCCAAACTTCCCACAAATATCACATTTGACATTCGAGCAATTCCTAGGGATATGTTGGCCACCACACCACTTACAACTGAATCTTGAGGGGCCACCCTCTTTAGGGTGTTGGCTCCCTATCAAATTCTGCTGCTTCTTAGGGAAATTGACATCCACAGCTATTTGTCGATATTGTTCAGAGATCATATCAGTTTAGTGCTTCATCATATCCTTAACTTCACCAAGGACATTAGAAGCACTTGACTCATAGCCGCGATCGTCAGTCTATCGCCCCATGGGCCTAACCACTTGATTAGGAATTATCCGTTGACCAACTAGGTCAACATTAGGATTCATTTTTTGGTTTCCACCACTATTTAGTGAGGCCGTCTGACTAGCCATAGGCATAGTCATGCTAGGAGGAGCTGGTAACATAGGCAAATTCGACATAATATTCCCTCTACCACTCGTATTTAACATGGGGTCCCCTTGACTCCCATTGGTCGAGGGCAAATTATTACCATTCCAATTTATCCTTGCTGCATAAGTTGCTTGCAAGCGCGACTCTACTCCTTCTGCTTGGGTAATGGCAATGTGAATATTGGCCAAAGCAACACTACTCAGCTGCACCTGGATATCAAAATCCAATCCATGTAGGAAATATTGCAACTGTGCAGTTGCTGGAATGGGAATATAAGTGTTAAGTTTGCGAAGAACTTGCTTTAGTTTCTTGGCATATGCCTGGACATTCTCATTTGGCTCTTGGCGTGTTACATTCAGAACATGCAACCAATATTGCCCACCCTTCTCATGGGCAAACTCCCTACGGAAAGCCATAAAAAATTGGGCACTGCTAGCTATGGTTCCAGCTTCTAGACCATGATACCACACTGCCACTCTTCCTTTTAATGTCATGTTGAAGAATATCATTAGGTGTCCTTCGTCTTGGATTCGATAGTTGAACATGAGCATTTTGAAACTCCTTAATGCCGAGTTCTCCATCTTCTTCTGCTAACCCATGGAAAATGGGCAACAGTGCTCCTAATGCTGGTAAATCCACTATACCTGCTAGAATTGCAATAGATTGTGCCATGGCTACAACCGGATTGACAACAGGAGTTTGTGTAGGAAACACTACATCCCCACTTGTTGTGGGTTGATTAACTGGACATAGGAAAGTACCAAGACTTGCACTTGCACTCAAAGAGCTACTCGTAACACCTAGGTTACTAGAACCACTGCCACTTATGCGTAACGGGCTGCTCCTTTGAGGAGGATATCATCTTACAATCTCCAACCGTCGTCTAGCCCTCTCAGCACATTCTGCTTTTTGTATTTCGGCTTGACGGTCCTTGTCAGAGGATATAAACCAACTATTTGGTCCCTAAAAACTCTAGATTCGAGAACCATCACTTATTGGTGGCTCCCAACAAACGCACCATTGATGGGACCTAAAATGGGCCGGCACTGCCTATGGCACTAGCCGGGCCTCATGCATATGATAGACAACCCCACCACACGGCCTCGCAGGCCTGGAGCGTCTAAAACTCACTTTGGACTAAATGCTTATGGTGATTTTACGTTTGTATCCAATATGTAGTCCAACGTTCACCTTCCCATCTCCTCAGAGGGAGATCCCATAACATATAGGCATAATGCCTCGTAATACACACATAGGGAAGCACCTCTTGGATAATTGCCGTGGCTCCACTGTGACTCTCCTACACCTCAGGGATTAGCCCCAAGATGCGTCGCTAATACATAAAAAATTTGCACAAACTCCATCTTTCATAATTCAGTGTTCCAGGAGATTTTTATTTTCCTCACAAAACTTTCCCCAACGGAAACACCCGTTTAAACTTACAGCTTAGGTTTCCTGTCCTCTCAGCATTAGTCAAAGTTTATCAAACATGTGCAATGCATTCCAGGAGATACCACATGGCATGCTTGATGCAAGATGTATGACAATTGTGCACAACCATTTTATGATTAAAAACAGCCATGTGAGGTGGGAAAAACAACCCTTTCATGAATCTTAACTAATCATTACGTGCTGCATTGCTTTAGGGACTAGCACCGAGACTTTCGTGCTACTAGTCGCCTATATTTAATTATGGAACGATCCCTAAATGCTATGCACAAAGAGGGAAATCAGAATTTGTATCTTTTCAGCAATTAGATCGTCACACAACCTTCATCCTCCCTCATTGTTTAGGTGTTGCTGCGGTGCATAGGTGTAAATGGTTGTTTTGTATCATTTTTGTATGTAAAAAGTGATAAACACGGACTATAACATAAAGGACAAGGCCAAACTGAGGCTTGACCTCATGCTTTAACCTTGCCAAACATTCACACACATAAATCTTATTTTTCTATCATTTTTGAGCGCAAAACCCCTAATTTTTTCTATTTTTTACTAATTTTCTATATTTATTATTCATGAAAAATAGATATTTTCTGATTTATTTGTATTGACTCTTTTTTTTTACTGAGATTTAACATTTTCTCTACTTTTATCCCATTTTCATCCCCTTTCTCCAACTCAAAACCCAAAAAACCCACTAATTTTCACTAAAAATGCCATTTTACGGGTTTTAAAGAATTAATAACGAATCTAAATCATTACAAGTTCTGTGTTTCTGTAATTCCAGCCCTCAATCATGATGCAAACAAGGTTCAAACAAAATTTAATTGCATATGAGCAACATTTGGACCATGAAACAACAAAAACAATCAAATTTCTTTGTAAAATTGAAGCATACCGCGTGTCGTGCGTGTTGCAGGTTTTTTAATCATTATTCTGAGCAGCCCACAGACCGACCAACAACCATTCTTCAGTGCTGAACCTCTTTCCTCAGCCTTCTCTTCATCTTGAAGCAATCCGATCACAGTCGGACAAGCATTCTTCAGCCCCTCTTCTTCTTGACTTCTTGCACACGAATTGCCTCTATGCAGGAGAGAGAGAGAGGAGAGAGAAAGACCGGTTCTTGTTCTCTTCACTTAGTACATCATTCTTCGATCGGTTTGTGGTGATGGGATAGATGCATTCCAAGCCCAGGAGCATTCCTCTTGATTCACCCGGTCAAAAATCCATGATTTGGGGAGAAAAGAGGGGGCGCAAAAAACTGACGTCCCCCCCTCCCCCATTGTTTCAAATTGTAGGATTTTGAGCCTTAAGCTCTTTTAGTTAGAGCTTCTAAACTCTAATATACTTAACTAGTTCATGCTTTTGTATTCACACTCGCGGTCAAGTGGTTTTTTCAGATTTGAGGGGGCAAACGACATCGGAATCAAGATACATCTGGACGGGTGGCTCCATGACGTCGAAATCTACAAAGCTAGGCCCCGTCATGCTCTTCCCGGCTTCCAGATCTAGTAGCTACTTCACAACCCCAAACCTTGCGGGGATTAAATGGGGAATCAAACAACCTTAGAATCAAGATCCGATGCTTGCTTTGGATTCCTAGCACCATTTTACATCTAGGAAAACTCCAGATTGACCATCTGCCACCGTTTGATTTCCATGAAAATAAGCACTAGCGCCTTAGGGACTTGCCGCTTAAAATCGTACTGATTACCGCCGCCGCCTTCGACAAAATCTATTTTTCCCTTGATATTCGTAATTTTTGGCTATTTTTAAGCACTTCTCGACATCAAAAATCATCTGTCATTTTCCATGAGAGTAATCAATCTACACCTAAAAATCAATAACTATATGCAATTTTCTACAAATAAATAAGAAAAAATAAAAATAGAGAAAATTACGTTTCTTACATCATAAAAATAAGAAAAAATAAGATTTATGTGTTTGGATATATGATAGAGCTAAAGTATAAGGTTTAGCCTCATTTCAGTCCTATTTCTTTGTTAGATTGAGATTTTTTCACTTTCAATGAAGAAAAATACATTAAAAATCACGTCTTAGACCTATCAACGCATGCAAATTTTAAACAATAGGAAGTAGGGGGTTGTTGATGGATAAAGTACATTAAATGTTGATGATTCATGATGCATATCATGTAGGATTCGTGTTTGTTTAAAATTAAAAAGGGACTAGTAGCACGAGGAAGCTCAGTGCTAGCCCTAAGCAACAAAGCACTTGTGTAGCAAAGGAAAATCATGAAAAGAATTGTCTTTGCACTGTCACATTGCTGATTTTTAATGAATATTTTTTTGAGCACAATGGTCATATTCACACTTGCATTGATGCACCACATGATATCGTATCACGGATGCATACCACCTGTTTGTATGAGTGATGACCCGACGTTGAGAATGTGAGACCGTAGGGCTAGATATTTGGTTCCTTGGGGGTTATTTTGTGAGGTTTATCTATCATCTCCAATTCTTTCAATTGAAAGAGTGGACTTTGTTTCGAATGTGTTTTATGTTCACGAAGCATCTTGGGACCAATCCCCAAGGTATGGGAGAGCCCCGTGGTGGTGATCAATCGAGGGGTGCTCCCTATGTGTATGCTACGTGTGGTGTATAACACCAACATGTTTAGGGACTCCCTCTAAGGAGTGGGGAAAGAAGCATTCGTTGGACTACAAACTCAAACAAACACAAAGTTTTAGATGCTCTAGGCCATGAGGCCATGTGGGGTGGCCCCTCAAGATTCAGTTGTAAGTGGTGTGACTGTCAACATTTCCCTAGGAATTGTCCAAATGTTAAATGTGATATATGTTGGAAAGTCCAACCACTTGGCTAGTACTTGTTAGAGCAAGATTAGTTCTCTCTAGTAAGGAAGTAAACAGCCACATCCAGTTAATCATTGAGCACAAGGAAACAATCTTTAGTAAGATGAAAGACCAAAACAAATATTACAAAGAGGGAAAGCTATGGTCGAGGAGCTACCTAGTGATGACAGTGGAGTTAGCCTTATAGAAGAAGCTGTTTGTGTAAATGACATTGAAGCTTCTAACCTATAGGTCATTACAAGAGGTCAAAAGGGTAAAGAAGCTAACAAAGACAAGGTAAAACCTGTTGAGGGAAACCCTAAGCAAGATGATAAGGGGACACAAGTCCTTAATCCCGATATGGAAGGTGGGACCTCTAAAGGCCATAGATGGTAAAGCCGACCCCAAGGAGGATAAGGAGCTGCCAAAGAAGAAGGCAAAAGCCAAGAAAGAGGCACCAAAGCTTGTCCAAAGACCAAAGGAGAGAATGGTTTGGCAAGAAAAGTGAGCTCTTGCTAGCTACCATGAATTTGATTTAGCAAGTTATCTTTGGAAAGTTATGCCAAATGTAAACCTTGTGTAGTTAATTATGTTGTCTCCAAGAGTGTGTAAAGAATTTAAGAAGATTCTTCACACTAGGTATATTGTTGAGCCCTTGGGAATAACACAAGTAGGAGATGATTGATTTGAACATGCTAAAAAGCATTGTCTAAGGATAGCAGCATATGTTGATGGAATATTAGTGGATCATGCTATTATAGACATGGAATCCTCTATCAACATTATGAGTTTGGAATTGATGGAGAGGTTGGGTTTAGAAATTAAAAAAGATGCCTCCACGATTCTTTGAATGACTAATGATAGTTTAAGACAAAGGTTGCATTACAAAAATCCATGTGACCCTTGTCAATGTGGAATGCATTTTGGACTTTAGGATAATTAGGTTTGCAAGGTAACCTAGCTATCAAGTATACAGGCCATGGATTTTACAAGCAGACTATCAGGTTGATATACCCGTTGGTTAGTTGATCTGTGGTAGAGGTGCCAGAGGTGTAGTAGTAGATGCCTATCTTGAATCTCCTCAAAGTGAGAGAGTTCATGAAGGGGATGCAATGGTAGTGGAGAAGGAGAAAAGGAAGATGCAGGAGAGAAGAGCACACACAATGTAGGTGCTGTCCAACTGAACTGACAGCCTTATTGCACTATCATATTATATATGGATGAAGAATTGGCAGTCACAGTATACACGGGTAGGCATAGAGGCCTTTTACCCCAACAACCTCCAACTAAAAGGCCAATGTAGCTGGGAAGTGAAAACAAAGAAAAGAAAAGAAAAAAAGACAAGGTGAGGAATCATAACATCTCACCCAATGCCCAATCGGAAAGCAAGATGTGCAAGAAGTGTCGGGAACCTCTACAGAAAAAGAGTCAAGCATCCCCGAGTCCATGACATCTAGGAGATAAGCGATCCCACAGCTCCATACAATGGAGAAATCCAAGAATGCTTCTCATGAAGCAAGCACAACTCAACAGTGCACGGCTGTAAAGCATCAGAGTCGCTTATAACATCAACGTGGCACATATAAGACAACGAAGAGCAGTCAAACTCTCCAGAGTCAATCACTGAAGGAGGGCCAACATCCCAGACACTCCTCCAATGGGGTCTCAAGACTACATGTGGCCTCAATGAAGTGGAAGACTGACATATGGATGGCTGTCTAGCCTGCAAAACTATAAGAAAACTGATCTCATGAGCCTGCAAGGGGTCTAACAACTGACCACCAACATCTTGACCCTGACTGCTATGCATAGCTACGTCATCTGGGCTAATAAGTGCCTCATTTTCAGCATAAATAGCCTGTTGTAATGGCATTGTAGCTGCTATAAAATGAGCCATAAAGCGTAGTGAATGCTCATCAAGAGGGCTAAGAGGTGTCTGCATCTCATAGAAGACCGCATGATGGCTACGTATGACCTGCTTTTGGGCATCCAAATCCCATAATTTGTAGGCCTTAAAGTCACCATCTCATAACCAAGGAGGATACATCTACGTAACATAGGCTCATGTGGCATACGTACAGATGCTTGGCAGCCAAACATCCTCAAGTAATCATAGGAGGGTTGCATGCTACTCCATGCCTCATGGGGTGTAATATCATCCAAGGTCAAGCACGACGTCCTGTTAACCAAATAGACTGATGTCACAAGGGCCTCAGCCCAAAAGCCATAAGACAACCCAGCTGTGGTAAGCATAAAAGAAACCTTTGCCTGTAAGGTCAGACACATGCCATGAGCAATCCCATAATACCGTGGGCACAAGAAATCAATGCCATACTGCTGACAAGAGGTCCGAAAGCTGGGGGAGAGAGCATGACTCTCATAATCCATCTGCAAGCACCTAGGCCTGCTACCAGCAGAATCCATAAACTTGTCAAGTATAACTACAACATCCTCAATTTGCACCAAGGGAAAAGCCCAAACATGATGGGTAGCATGATAAAAAAAGGTCACAAAGTACGACGCTCCACCAAGTGACTGGGAAGGCATAGGTCCATATACTACACAATCGACAAGATCTAGAGGAGCATGCCTCATACGATTGCCATAAGCCAAGGGGGCTCTGCAAGGACCAAGAGTACAATCAGGGCAAGCATCAAGATTTGTAAGTGACATAGGAGGCAACAATGAGTTTGAACGAGACAAGATCTCCATCTCTCTGTGGTGCATATGGCCTAGGCAATAATGCCATAACAATGCATATGGCATCTGGATAACTGCAACCATAGAATCTCGCACATGAGAGACATGCACTGGGTAATGAGAGCCAACTCGAGAACCTCTGGCCAAAACCAAGCAACTATGATAGATCTTCCATGACCTATCCTGAAGAGAAACAGAGTAACCTGCATCATGAAACTGGAGGCTCTTGCTGAGCATGGGAACATGTAGAACATCCCTGAGCATAAGAGAAGTCCCATTAGGCAAAAGTAGGTGTATGTTCCCTATACCAACAATAGCATAAGTCTGCTCAAGGCCCAAATCAATACATCCATCAACCTCCCTGTAAGAAGAGAACCATGCTCTATGAGGGGTAACATGACAAAGCCAATCAAAGGAATGGGCCTAATCATTGAGCAAGTAAGGTGTAGGGAAACTAGATGATAGGAGGACATGGTCAACTGCATCATCATGGATAACTGCATGTACCTCACCACTAGAAAGAGTGATAATACCTGCTGCATCGCTGACTCTCTGCTCATGTCGAGTCTATCTCTGTCTCTGCTGCTCTTTAATTCGTCTAAAGCATCTTCTTTGAATATGCCCAAGCTTCCCACAATGGAAGCAAACAACATCTGAAGTAGAAGAACAACTTGTATAAGGTGACAAGGAATCCAAGTCATCATGAATAGGGCTATCCATAGCATCCACAGAGCTCAAGCAGTCGAGGTCTGTCCCAACATAGGGAACCTGCTCATAAAGACAATCATCTGCTAGTACATCAGTGGTAGAAGCATGCTGCAAATGCTCATGAAACCTCAATGGATGGGAGGACATAAAGGCATCAATCAAGGATGCAAAAGCTCCCACATGAAGAAGAGTCATAGCCAACTGCATGACATAACCAACCACAGTTTAGTAAAGCATAAGACATCTGTCATAAGAGCATATGATATTCAGCCATGAAATCAGCCCATAACCATATGCATACGCATAGCTCTGCTGTACATCATGCCACGAAGGAACATCCAAGCATGTAAAGACCAACAAGTGGCAAAGCATCCTACAAGAGTCAAGCTCCAGGTGAAGCCCAAACATCTATACAATAACGTTCAAATAAGTGGCTCTGTAAGGTATACAATATTAGACCATGTGCATAGATGGGTAAGCATACATAGCATCTGCTCTTTAACATGGACAGGCAACAGGAACCCAACTAGCATAGAAGCTAGACAACAGAGGAGCAAGAAATCCATAACTGTAATTCCCAAGCACTATCTAAGTCCACTGATCAGTAAGTATCCCGCATATCAAATGCAAACGAGCAATCACAGCTCAATAGGCAACTGCCAAAATAAGGGAGCAGTTCACTACTCAATACCTGTAAGTGCATTCAAGTAATAGCCAAGATCCATAATCGGAGCATCAAATCCCATATAGCATCCAAGGTTGTAACGGAAAAAGCCAAGTCAATGACCAACTGCTCAAGGGAATACTCAAATGAATGTCGAGATGAGCTCAAACAACTGCCATCCACAGCCAAAGCATAAAGCATTCACCAAGACATCATAACCCGTACTGGGTAGCCTAAGCATAAACCATGTCATAGATGAAATGCCAGCTGCAAAGAAGTGACAATCAAACCTAAATCGAGCTCTAATCTCAGCTCAAAAGCATTCTGGATGAGAGCGGAGTTTTGATGCCAAGAAGTGCTTAAAAATAGCTAAAAATTACGAATACCAAGGGAAAAATATTCAACGTCGAAGGCGGCGGCTCCAGCTAGGACGATTTTAAGCGCGTCAAGTGCTTTAAAGGTGCCCGAGTGACACTTGTTGATTTTTGATAATTTTTCAGATTGCCATGTAGGTTGTCAAGAGTTGCCGGCCAATGCGGGATGTCAAGACAGACACGTAGAAATTTACAGCACTCGATTTGGACACCGGACGGGGAAATGGCCAAGGAAATGGGCAAGATTTGAAGAGGTGGACCAAAGTTTGGCCAAATGGTCATGACCTTTGGGGGGGGGGGGGGGGGGGGGGAATATAGCATTTTAATGTAGCATGAAATTGTGGGCATTTGGAGATGAAGAAAACGTGGAGGAGAGGGCACCATGGAACAGCCGAAAAATGTGCTCAATGTTGATGGGGATCAATCTCCTACCTGTGAGCAACCCCCCCAATGGATCATGGGGCTTGATTCCCTCCTGTATGCTGACTCTATTGCTGCCCTTCACTCCTCAAATGGTGGCCTGGATGAAGATCTCTGATTTTCGTCTTTCACTCTCCTCCCTCTCTCTCCCTTAAGGGGTTGTTCTTGTGTGGAAGAAGACAATGAAGAATGGTGGAGGAAAGCTTGCCCGGATGAGACCAGATTGCTTCCCGATGGATGGAGACAAGAAGAGTGCTGTTCTTGAAGATGCTCAACATTAAATGCATGCTGGAAATCAGTCCCATAATCAAGACCAAGAAACCAAGACCTGAAAATAAGCGGTAATGCTATTTGTATGAAGAAAAATGATCTTTTTATGCTATTTGTTTCATGAAATCTTGTTCATGTGGGATGAAAGTTCTTTATGATATTGTTTGCCATGAGTTTCAACTGTTTGCAATCTGAAAATCAGAAAATATAAGGCTACATGACTGGAATTAGTATTAAAATACATGAAAATACGTGTTTTAAGGGTAAAATTGGATTTTTTTGCTATATAAATGAGAAATATGATATGTCACACCAACTAAATCTGAGTTTTTACTGTCAATGAACCTAAGGGCCACAGCCCACAATCAATTTTCATTTTCAGTCATTATTTATTTTAAAAAATAGAGAAAAATGCCCAAAATGGAAAAAAAGGGGGTTTAAAATTAGGAAAAAATGGAAAATGGGCTGAGAAAAATTAGGGAAAATTGTATCTATGTTTGTGCAATGTATAACGATGGCAAAGCATGAGTTTGGCCTCGGTTTGTTCCCATTTCTATGTTTTGTGTGTATTTATCGTACTTTTAAAAGGGAAAAATACATAGAAACCCTAGCTAACCGATCAATGATGCAAAATGCTAAGAGTTAGATGAAGAGGGGCTGAAATGATGAAAGATAAAGAAAAGATTTGATTTATGCATTGCACTCGGCATATAGGAAACGGTTTAAATAAAGAGGATGGTAGCATGAGCATATGGCTTGGTGCCTCCTTTCAACGCAGTACGCGTTAGTGAAATTCATGGAAAGAATGCTTTATGCACCATGCACGATACTGATTTTTCTTTTGTCTGAGCACATAGCCATGCACGATTTGCATTAAGCATAATAATTAAAAGGTATCAGAAAAAAACCTTTTGGATGCATGGCACCTGTCTTCCTTAGGTTGTGGCCAACGATGAGTGTGAGAGGATGTCCTAAGCTGTAGGTTAGTCGTTGGGTCCTAAGGGGAAATTGTAGTGAGGAATGGTACATCCTGGAACGTAGAATATTGGTACCTTGAGAGGAGTTTGTGTACCAAACCTTAGGACTTCCCTTGCCCATTTTTTATGGGCTAGTGGAAGAGGATGCAGAATTTCACATTTGTGAATTTCAAAGATTGATGTTCAATTATCGCATCCAAGACGAGGGACATCTCATGATGTTCTTCAATATGACGTTAAAAGGAAGGACTGCGGTATGGTATCACAGCATAGAGTCTAGAGCCATAACCACCATTGATCAATTCTATGCAGCTTTCCGAGCGGAATATGCCCCTGAAAGAGGTGGCCAATATTGGTTGCGGGTCTTGAATGTAACGCGCCAAGATCCTCACGAGAATGTGAAAGCATATGCCAAGAAGTTGAAGGAAGTATTTCATAAGTTGCAAACTTACATTCCCATTCTGCCGGCTGCCCAATTGCAATACTTTTTGCATGGATTGGATTTTAATATCCAAGTACAATTGAGCAGTGTGGCCTTGGCAGACATAAACACTGCTATTACGTGGGTAGAGGGAGTAGAAGCACGATTACAAACGGCCTACTCCTCTCGAATGAATGTTAATGGGGGTTTAGTACCTGGCGGCAATCCATCATTGACGAATGGAAGTCAAGGGATGCCTATGACTAACCCTATTGGGAGAGGGAGTATGGTTCAGAATGTACCTTTACTGCCAGCTCCTCCCAGTGTGACTATGCCTATGGCAAGTCAGTTGACTCCACCAAATGTTGGAGGCCAAGTTTCAAATTCGAATGTTGTTCCTGTGGGTCAACAGCCAATGCCAAATCAGATCGTTAGGCCAATGGAACGGCGAGTCGACGACCGAGGCTACGAGTCGAGTGCATCTAATGTCCTTGGCGAAGTTAAGGACATGATGAAGCATTATACCGATATGATTTCCAAACAATATCGAAAAATAGCTGTCGACATTAATTTCTTGAAGAAGCAACAAAATCTGATAGGGAGTCGACGCCCTAAAGAGGGTGGACCCTCTAAATTCAGTTTTGTAAATGGTGTGGTGGACAACACTTCCCCAGAAATAGTCCAAATGTGAAATGTGACATTTGTGGGAAGTCGGGCCACTTAGCTGCTACTTGTTGGAGTAAGATTAGTTCTCTCTAATAAGGGAGTAAACAGCCGGGTCCTGTGAATCATAGAGGGCAAGGAAATAACCTGCAACAGAATGATTCACCCAGACAAATATTGCAGAGGGAAAAAACAACTATAGAAGAGTTGCCACCAGGCAACGGAGTCATCCTTATCGAGGCTGTACGAGTCAATGATGCTGAAACCTCTAACTAAAGAGACATGATAAGAGGCCAAAAGGCTAAAGAAGTTAACAAAGATAATACAAAACCTGTCGAGGTAGACCTAAAACAAGGGGATAAGGGGACGCAAGTCCAGAATCCTAGCATAGAAGGGGGACCCCTAAGGTCGGTTGATAGAAAAGGCGACCCTAAGAAGGATGAGGCAGTGCCAAGAAACAAGGCAAGAGATAAGAAAGAAGCATCCAAACCGGTCCAAAGACCAAAAGAGAGGATGGTTTGGTGAGAAAAGAGAGCTTTGGCTACTTATCATGACTTTGATTTAGCAAGTTCTCTTTGCGAAGTTAAACCAGATGTGGACCTCTTGCAATTGATCAAATTATCTCCAGGAGTACGCAAGGAATTTAAGAAGATCCTACGTATTGGGTATATTGTAGAACCCTTGGGCATAGCACGAGTAGGGGAAGATTGGTTTGACCATGCTGAAAAGAACTGTCCTAGGGTTCCATCTTATGTGGATGGAATATTAGTGGAACATGCCATTGTAGACACTGGATCCTCTGTCAATATCATGAGTTCAGAGCTGATGGAGAGGTTGGGTCTAGGCATCCAGAAAGACAGCTCCACCCTTCTGAGAATGGCTGATGATAGTCTAAGACAACCAGAAGGTTGCGTTACTAAGGTCCATGTTACAGTTGCGAGTGTAGAATGCTTCTTGGACTTTAGGGTGATAAGATTTGCAGGACGTCCTAGCTATCGGGTTTTGCTAGGTAGGCCTTGGATCTTACGAATAGACTGTCAAGTCGATATACCCGCCGGTCGAGTGGTTCTAGGTCGAGGTGCTAATCGAGTAATAGTCGATGCTTATCCTGAGTCTCCTCAAAGTGAGAGAGCTCCTTTATCTTCCACAAAATTAGAGACAACAGATGATCCATCTGGTAGTGAGACATTATCCAGTGTTGAATCTAAGGAGGGGTCCACTACGGAGGATATCTATCAGATAACTCTAAATGAGCCGATAGAGCCTCAAGATAGGATAAGAGACATGGATGTGATTGAGTTAGACCTTGGCACGCCGAATGATTCGCAGCCGATTAAATTAGGTTCCATGCTCAGTTTAGTAGAAAGGGAGACTATGTGTCCTTGATTCAAGAATTCCATGATATCTTTGCTTGGAGTTATGATGAGCTGAGAGGTATTCCTCCCAACCTAGCTATTCATACTATTCCTGTAAAAGAAGGCAGTCGTCTTGTGCATCAGAAAGTAAGGCATATGCCTTTTGAATTGAGGGACGGGTTGTATGAGGAGTTACAGAAGTTAAGGAAAGCGGGTTTAATCTTCCATGTACAACACACAGAATGGTGTTCCCCAGTTGTTATCAGCAAGAAGAAAAATAACCAGATCCGATTATGTGTGGATTTTAGAGAGCTGAATAAGTAGATAGTTAAGGATTACTACTCGTTGCCATTTATTGACCAGATTTTGGATCAATTAGTGGGTAGGAAAATATACTCGTTTATGGATTGCTTTGCAGGATATAACCAGATGGCAATTGCAGAAGGGGACAAGTTGAAAACGACTTTCATTATTATCTTTGGTACTTTTGCTTACCATGTGATGGCCTTTGGTTTATGCAATGCACCTGGATCATGGCAACGAACAGCAGACAAGACCTTTGGTGACATATTCCCTGATGAGTTGAAAGTATTTATCGATGACCTGGGGGCAGCCACTGTAAGGGAGAGGATGTTGGTTATTTTAAGAAAGTGTTTTGAGCACTGCATGCAATTTTGTATCACTCTTAACCTACGGAAGTGTGTCTTTGGAGTACCTTATGGGCTATTGCTGGGCCATGTGGTCAGTTCAATAGGGATCGCAACTGACCCTGAAAAGATCAAGGTCATAGTTGCTACGAGTCCACCACGCACTCCAAAAGAGGTTCATAGTTTTCTGTCATCGATAGGGTACTATCGGAGGTTTATAAATGCCTTGGCAGAAAGGATGTTGCCATTAACAAACTTATTATCCTTTAGCTGTTCATTTGAATGGAGTGACCCTTGTAAGGTAGCTTTTGAGGATGTGAAACAGGAGCTAGTAATAGTATCCGTTTTAAAAGCACCTAAAAGAGGCGAGGTGTTCTACATATTTTCAGTAGTAGCCACCATGCATAGTATCAGCTGCGGTTTAGCCCAAATTTGGGAGGACAAGTGGTATCATCCGATAGCTTTTGCTAATTGCAAATTGGATATATCAGAGATCAACTACACCTACATGGAGAAATTGTGTCTTGCGATGGTCTTTGGGACTAAGAAATTCAGGCACTACATCCTCTATGAAAAGGTAGTATTCTATACGAAGGCGGAAGGGCTTAGATTGCTTATGAACAAGCTACAGCAGCCGGATCATTTGGAAAGTGGTTAATCACTTTGCAGGAGTTTGATTATGAGATTAAGAGTAAGCCACCAAGGTTGCAGGGTATTGTGGAATGCCTTGTGGATTTCGGGGAGCCGAAAGAGACTTTGGCTGAAGGAAGTGATATTGAGGAAATGTTTAAAATTGTTACAGCTTCTATCCCATCTTGGTATGCTGCTACTACACACTATCTATCAACAGGAGAGACGGGAGCTGGTTTGTCAAAGTCTGAAAAGAGGAAAATCAAACAACAGGCTTTGAATTTTTCCTTGATTGCAGGGACACTATATCGATAGGATGTTGATGATATCTATCGCTGATGTGTGATGCCTGACGAGGTTCCTTTCATCTTGGAGGAGTGTCATGACTTTGCATGTGGAGGGCACTTCGCTGGACGGTTGACGGCGTAGAAAGCTTTAAGAGATGGATATTAGTGGCTGTCCATCTTCCAAGATTCCTTTGAGTATGTTAAGAGATGTGATACCTGTCAAAGACATGACAATAGAGAGAATAGGAAATGTCCAGTTATGCCTATCATGGCTATCCTTCAATTTGAGAAGTGGGGCATTGACTTTTGGGTCCTATTACTCCGTCGTCTACTACCCATAAGAGATACATTATAGTAGCAACTGATTATTTTACAAAATGGTCAGAAGCCCAGGCGACGAGGCAGGACAATGCAAAAGAGACTGCAAGTTTCCTATTAGAGCAGATTATCTGCCATTTTGGTCCACTGAAAGAATTATGTCAGACCGTGGAACTCATTTTTTAAACAAAGTGATCAAAAGCCTGACAGAAGCTTGGTAAATCAAGTATAATAAAATGACTCCTTATAATCCGCAAGAAAATGGACAAGTCGAAAGTACTAATAAGCATCTTTTGGGTATCTTGTCTAAGATAGTCTCTGAGAAGAAACGAGACTGGGATAGGAAGTTGTATGTGGCAGTATGGGCGTACAATACAACATTCAAGCGAGCTACCGGCCATACTCCATTTAAATTGGTTTATGGGGAAGAGTGTGTGTTACCCCTTGAAATCGAATTGCTAACCATAAGGTTTGCAATTAACCATTCCTTGGGAGATAAGGATTCCCTTTTTGAACGTTTCACGACCATAGCCCACCTGGATGAGCTGAAGTTGCAGAGCTTATTACACCAGGAGGTAGCCAAGCGTCGGATGAAGCAGTTGCATGACTTAGAGCAAAGAAATATACCCTTAAAAAAGGGAAATTAGTTCTGTATTATGATGCGCGTAGGGAGCTGTTTCCAGGGAAGCTGGAACCTAAATGGGATGGCCCCTACAAGATCGTCAGGTTAGGAAAAAATAGGTCTACGGCCCTATTAGCTGAAGTAGAGTTTAAAAATAAGGTTAATCTTAATAATATTAAGCCTTATTATTTCTAAGTATGCTAATATAGAGAAATGCATTGGAGGTCCATGCTGGGGATGATTTGAGACCTGCAAAAGAGCTTAAAGCCAGTTGATAGGGCGGTTAATCCCTTATTTGGAGCACCCATATCTAGAGCAGAGATACCATCAGGGGAAACTTATCTAGTGGAGCAAAGGATACAATGTGATTGAGCAAGAAGACGGAACCTTTGTGTGGGAGATCAAAGTCTTCTGCCATCACTGCTTACGACTGTTGACAAGTATCCCTGTTGAGTTCAATGAAGGAGGTGGGATGGAGCCGTCAGTTCATCCTCTTAACATGCTAAACTTTGATTATCATAATTACGAATAGAGGAGTTCGTGATGGCCGGCTGTGTAAACCCATTGTGGACGTACACATTATATTTTCACGGAGCGTCCAGGGGCCCTAATAAAAAAGGGAGTGTTGGAGTAGTAATCCGAGATCCCCGACGTAGAGTGACGATGAAGTTAGTTGCTTATCTCGGGGTAGGATTCACTAACAATATGGCGGAGTATAAAGCCTTGATTATGGGAATGCATATTGCCAAACAAGGTGGTATTCGTCAGTTGTTAGTAAAAGAGGATTCCCAGTTGATCCTAAATCAGCTAGATGGGACATACACAGTGCGAAATCCCATTCTTTGTATGTATCATCGAACTGCGATGACCCTACTTGAAGAGTTTGAGAGAGTGTCTTTTCAGCTGATTCCACGTTACTTGAACCAGTTTGCAGATTCACTGGCAAATCTTGCTTATGAAGAAGACCTTTTCTTCAATTGTGGTCCTAGTTTGGATATTGTGATCAATGATGAAACAGGACCCGGTCACTTGTGGGGAATGTTATCAGAGCATGCAATACATGGCAGATGATGGTTGATATGGGTGATGCAAAGAGTAGCCAAGACCAATCTACCATTATTATCCTGGACCCATAGGTTGATTAGACAACATGTTATGCGTACGCCTCTTGCTGTATATGCAGGAGGGATGGGTCATAACCTTATGCATTTAGCTTAGGGCTGGGATCCCTATGGTTTTCCTCCTTGGGAAGGAGCTTATTATTGTATATCTATGCTATTTCAGGGAGGGATGTGTAGGTGCTATTCTGTTTTATCTCATTAGGCCAAGAGGGCCTATTTTGCGAGGTTTTGAATGTTTTATTTCATTAGGCCAAGAGGGTCGATTAAGTTTTGTGGTGAAGTGCTTTATTTCATTAGGCCAAGAGGGCCAATTGTCTGTTTAGTGCAGGTGCGGTTAATGGTTTCTTGTTTTAGTTTTTGCTAGACAGGTTCGAAGAAGAGCTTGGAAGGAGCCTTTTGTTGCATTTAAGCTTCTCCTGGCCCTATCCAGGTGATATCTCTCCTTTATGAGTACTGTGGCTATTGTGCTATATGTGTTTGTGTGCTTGTAAGGGATTTTTCTTTTCTTGTTAGGGACCGGAGTCCAAGGCATGAAGTCCCAGGTTTAGGTTGGGTATGTGTGAGGGAGGTTTGAGTAGTCGTGGCCTCCTGTAACGACATTGTCAGTCATTAAAAGACTTGTTTTAGAAGGGAGTCCTAGTGACCCTGTTCTGCTAGCCTGCTAGGTAGCCGTTCTAGGATTTCTTGTTAGTTGTGAGGTCATTAGAGAAGCCTGCCGAAGGAAAAGATAATGATGATAAAGGAAAAGAAACCCTAAATATCCCAAAAGAAAATCAATATATACAAAGGTGTGTAAAAAGGGATTTTAACCCCTATCAAAATAGAAAAGGAAAAAAAGGAAAATTTATCAATAGTTGATCATCGCCTAGCGACGTCTTGCTAGGTTCCTGGGGATGAGTCCGACCCAGGGCCGATGCCTTGTCTTCTTAGGGGTGGCATCTTGCTAGAAAAGAAGAAAGTAAGGAAGGTTGGAGCGAAAATAAAAGTAAGCGTTAGAAAAAGAATTAAGTGTCGCCTTGCGAGGGGTTGGTAGGTTCTTGAGTACCGAGGCAGGACCTGAGGCCGATGCCCTGTTCTCCTTGGGTTGCTACGCTCAGCTCCCTTCTTTTTACACGCCCGAATATGAAACATAAAAACCCTAAACGGAAAAAATGTGCTGAAAGAAAATACTTTTTGATCAGGCTATAGGAGTCCTCGCCTAGTAGGAGTTCCTGGTTGTGTTGTCCTTAGTTAGGTAGGTAGTTCAGACCACCACTTAGGGAAACCTCTTTGATAGTTCTTTTTAGTTTGGCCGTGTTGGAGCAATCAGTTAATGACTAGCTTCGGACCTTTTATCAGATTATGCTAGGCCTACTCCTTGTGGATTTCATGCCTTGGTTCTGTCAGGGGGTAGGGTAAGCATTGTGCAGGGTTTCGTATGTATCTATTTTATATCAGCTTGATGCTTTCTTTGGTTGTTTTGTGCAGATCTACTATGGGATTTGACGGGCTGAGTCGCCCTATCCCGTGGTCGCCAATGAGAGCGGAGTTTTGATGCCGAGTACGAATATCAAGGGAAAAATATTCAACGTCGAAGGCGGCGGCTTCAGCTAGGACGATTTTAAGCGTCAAGTGCTTTAAAGGCGCTCGAGCGACACTTGTTGATTTTTTATAAATTTTCAGACTACCGTGCAGGTTGTCAGGAGTTGCCGGCCAATGCGGGATGTCAAGATGGACATGCAAAAATTTACAGCCGGACGGAAAAATGGCCAAGGAAATGGGCAAGATTTGAAGAGTTGGACCAAAGTTTGGCCAAATGGTCATGACCTTTTGGGGGGGGAGGGGGGGGGATGTAGCATTTTAATGTAGCATGAAATCATGGGCATTTGGAGATGAAGAAAACGTGGAGGAGAGGGCGCCATGGAACGGTCGAAAAATGCGCTCAATGTTGATGGGGATCAATCTCCTGCCTGTGAGCAACCCCCCCAATGGATCATGGGGCTTGATTCCCTCCTGTATACTGACTCTATCGCCACCCTTCACTCCTCAAATGGTGGCTTGGATGAAGATCTCTGATTTTAGTCTTTCTCTCTCCTCCCTCTCTCTCCCTTAAGGGGCTGTTCTTGTGTGGAAGAAGACAATGAAGAATGGTGGAGGAAAGCTTGTCCGGATGAGACCAGATTGCTTCCCGATGGATGGAGACATGAAGAATGATGTTCTTGAAGATGATGAGCATTAAATGCATGCTGGAAATGAGTCTCGGAAAGCCATCAAGGCATATAAGTTAGAGTCCCAAATGCTTGTGTGCCACTTAGGTTGTACCTCATACCCTTCCACTTTCTTGGGCATGTATGCTACCTTGTCTTCCCAATAATCTATAGGCTCTTGTTGCCACCTTATGGGGTGTCTCATTCTCTCCTTCAAGACCTACTTCATAGACACATCGACCCTCAACATTTTCAGCCCATACAATCAAGTGCCATGGGACTAGCACTCAGCTAGGAGGGGGTAATGTCAACCCTCGAAAGACAAAGATAGAAAAAATCTGGAAAATAAAAAGTGGAAGACAATCCCAAGGCAAGAGAAAGATGGAGGACAAAGGTGCACTCAAGAAAATTTGAAGACATGAAGTGTATGAAAAATTCTAAATGTAAGAGGAAGCACACAAGAATAAGCGCATCTTAATATTTTAGCAAGAAGAGCACCAGGTGCATTGTAATTCATTTTGTAAAAGAGTGTTGGGCTCTCTCCCATGTGAAGAATGCAAGGCATAAATTAAGGAGTATTGAGACTTCAAGCTCATTATATTGCGTGTGACTGATAGTATCTTAGCTGTGTCTAGCTATAAATGTGCGGGACATTTAATAAGTCGGGTTAGTTGGTGTGACCTAACTAAAGCTAGTCATGGTTAGTGAAATCTAGTGTATGACTTACTCTTTAGTAAGTGAAGAATAACTATGAAATATATAAAAGAAGAATGGGAGCATGACTTAGCTCTTGGTAGCTCTCCTCTATCTGTCTCATTTTAACATGGTATTAGAGCCTCATCCATGAGGCCGTGGGAGATGCAGATGACTATTCTGCAGTGTGAAAAGGAAAAAGCCTAACCTGAAGAAGAAGATGATGACCTACAAGTTGTGAAAGATGCAGGATCTAGGACATGGCAGTGAGTTATGGTGGATGGAAGGAGAAGTGTGGACTCATGATAGAGAAGACAAAGACACTGTTTATTATACAAGTGAATTAGGTTCCAAAATTGAGACTTGGACTCATAAACACAATCTTGTGTATGTGGACAATGACACTGACATTTCACTGAAAAGAAAGGAGTACTATCATTGCATTAAGAAAAGGAAGCAAGTACAATGCTTTATAGGAAAGTAGGAAACTGCAGTAGGCACCACTGTGCATATGGGATAGGTAAGCCTGCATGTCCTTGGCCCTGAAGCTCCATACAAAGAGGCTGTCAATGAGTGTGAAGAAAGGCACAAAGTGTGTAGAGGCTGTAATGAGAACCACCTGCAAAGTGTGGGCACACCACAAACATGGTAGACACCAGAGGCTGTCGCAGAAAAGGCTAAGTGTGGGCACCAAAACATAATGGACATCCAGAGGTTGTAACAGGGGACTCACAAAGTGTACAAGGACTGTAATGCCAAGTTACATAAGGAGTTTACAAAGCTTATGGCAGGAAGCATTAGGGCAAGGAAATACAAGGCTTTTAAAACAGTCTATCAGAGTAATGAGAGTAGAAGGACTGATGAGTCTTGTCCTTCCGATCCTGGTGGTCTTCATCTTCATCTTCTTCTTCATCTTTTGGTCCATGGTCTTCTTCTTCTTTCGTAGCTGCAAGATAGGCCTTTTGGGACCTCTTTCTAGCATGACAGAACTTCTCAGTGTGTCCGGTCCTTTTGCAAAAGTCACAGAAGAGCGGTTCCTTTTTACCTTTGTATCTGTTGTTTCAATATAACATTTGTTCATCCTTTGAAGTGCTAGGATCTTCTTTGCTTTTACGTTTCTTTTCTTCCTCTAGCAGAGAGGCTTTAATGTCAACAAGTTGAGGATCAGGCATATTGGTTAGAGTGGTTGATACATTATCATAGGCAGGAGGCAAATTTTTTAACAAGACACCAATACAAACATCTTCATCCATTTTTAGCTTTATTCCTGCAAGTTGAGTAAGCAGGCTTTCCATGTAGTTCAGATGGGATGCCAGGGATGTATGAGGCTTCATATCAAGTCGGAAAAATTCAATTAATAGACCATACTTAGACGAATTTGACTGTGCACCAAATAGGGTATCCAATTTATCCCAAGTGCACGGGACGTGTCACAGGCATCCACATGATGGATGTAGCTGTCGTCCAATTCCAGTTTGATGATGGCTTGTGCCTTGTCATCATTCTTCTGCCAAGTAACTGCAAGGTCCACATCTCGAGGTTTCTTCTCTTTGCCATTTGTGATGGCCCAAAGACCCTTCTTCATCAGAATGAGCTTGATGCGGGTTTGCCAAGTGTGAAACCCGACTCCTTTGAATCTAGCATTTGGAGAGTCTTTTCCCATGTTGAGGTTGCAAGATCAGCAGCAAATCAACACCAGAATTCTGAGATTTTATCAGTAGAAGAGAAGATTACAATGTGTCAAGAGACACAGGTAATGACAATGTGAAAACACACTATGTCAGTGTTGATGTTGAGCTTGATTCTTCTTGTTCGGTTGTTCTTCAATCTTCTCAGGTCCTTCCCCTTCTTGATTTGATGCTGGGTCAATGGATTAGAGTGGGCTTTAGCTTGGTTTAGTGTTAGGAGTGAGAAAAATGAGAAAAAAAGAAGCTTGAGAGATTTTGGCTATGGTGGAATTAGGGTTTCTGGGACAGGGGCGTGGTTTTTTTCAGATTGCAGGACTTGTAGTTGATCATTTTCAAAAAAATTTACATGTCTAGGAAGCTTATATCAAGGGCTATCAAAGACCATGGAAATCGTCCAGATCGCGGACAGCACGGCGCACGTAGAGGGCTCGAACAGACACGGCACAGATCTGGGCAGCGACGCCGAATTTCTGCAATGCCAGGACTGTAGATCACCAATGTGCCTCTATGATGTGCCATAGAGAAGTGCAGGGAGTAGGAGAACAATCCCCTAGAAGGAATCAGGAGCTGAAGTTGCCTGGTTGAGGAGTTATGGAAGCTTCAAGTGAGGTAGGTCCTGTCTGGCAATGGCAGACACAGGGCAGAGATTGAGAATTTTCACAATGCTGGAGCTATGCTTGCCCAAAGTTAGTGATTGATGTGTCAAGAAGAAGCTCTGAAAGTAGGAGAACATTTTCCCAGAAGGAAGCTCTAGGAGGTTTGACTTGTGGAGTGAGATATAAGATCTTGAAGCAGGTTTGGCTATGGCTACCAAACAGGGCAGTGAGAAAAAAAGAGTAGAAGATGAGGTCTTGAGCTGGACTAAGCTCAAGCTGAGCTAGATAAAAGTGAAATGGAGCTGAAGGATTAGTACCATGCCCGTCTGTGCTCTGATACCATGTGAAAGATGCGGGATCTAGGACATGGCAGTGAGTTATGGTGGATGGAAGGAGAAGTGTGGACTCATGATAGAGAAGACAAAGACACTGTTTATTACACAAGTGAATTAGGTTCCAAGATTGAGACTTGGACTCATAAACACAATCTTGTGTATGTGGACAATGACACTGACATTTCACTGAAAAGAAAGGAGTACTATCATTGCATTAAGAAAAGGAAGCAAGTACAATGCTTTATAGGAAAGTAGGAAACTGCAGTAGGCACCACTGTGCATATGGGATAGGTAAGCCTGTATGTCCTTGGCTCTGAAGCTCCATACAAAGAGGCTATCAATGAGTGTGATTACTGAATCTCAACACAAGTGAAGTCACAACTCTTCATTTGGTCTCTGTAGACTGTTGAGCCTATTGAGGCTTGGTCCTTGGTTTATTTAGCATATGAACAAGCTTCTAAGGTTGAAGCATTGACACAAAAACGTGAGCTACTTGAAGGCATGTTGATAGATGGATTACACATGTTTCTTGTTGTTGACAATGAGGAAATAATGATGATTTTCATGAGCTATGTTTGAAGCTCATTGGGAGAGTTTGCATTTAGTGTGAATGCTCATGTGTGAGCTGTGAAGACAACATTAGAAAAAAAGCATGAGACAGGAAGAAAATGTCAAATAAAATGCGCATGCTTGTAGCCTTTGTAATCCAAATACTATGATGTGGACATTCTTAATAGGCTAGTTACAAACATTAAATGCACTTTGTGACATTGGCTCTTGAAGACAAAGTATATGTGGATGTTGGCATGGCCATATATTGACCCCTACACATAGTACTACATGTATGAAGTGATTTGAGGATCTTTTGAGTCGGAATAAACCTTGGTTGAGCTGTACATTGGCTGACCGCAACCTACAAACAGGACATTTGACATTTGCACTTGTTGTACATGAACTCAACTGTGCTTGTATGATTATGTATGGACTCCTACATGTAATAGCAGATGTCTTGGATGTTTTGGAGTATGTATGACATGTATACATCTCTGTTTTGGTTGTGAAAGAGTTGTTGGTCATTTACAACTTGCAGATTTCAAAGTGCATATATATCTACTGGTAGTGAGGTTGAATGTCATAGAAGTTATAGCAGCTACATGATCTATGCATTGATTGATGTACCTATATCCTATGCCACTTGTTTGTGGATGTCTTTGCATGTTTATGGATTGAAATACACTGACTTGAATAGAGGGTTGCTACTGGAAACTGCCATTGAATTGGAAGGCTAAAACTGATCAATTAAGAAACCTTGGTTTGTAGGAAGTTAGGTAGTGCTTGCAACATGGAAAATGCAGATAGAACATATAACATAACCCAGATAGTGGGTGAGAAACTTGACAGCAACAACTATGCCATATGGAAGTTCCACATGGAGAATTTCCCGATAGGAAAAGGATATTGGGATTTGGTAATGGGTGTTGAAGCTCAACCTGAGCTCCCAAAGAGGAATCCTACACCTGATCAGAAACCGGGCACACTGAGCTTGGATGGAAAGAACTCGAAGGGTGTTACAATGGTTATCTTTGTGTATCTCAGATGCAATGGTGATGCAGATAATGAACTGCAAGTCACCAGTAGATGCTTGGAACATTTTGGTGCGCTATTATGGTACAACGACTAGTGCTTGTAAGATGCAGCTGAAATAGAAATTCAATAATATGGACAGAAAGGGTAGGTCTATCCAAGACTATGTCACTGAAATCAAGACCATTGCGGACCAGTTAGTATCCATTGGCACACAGGTGGAGGATGAAGACATGGTTGCAGTTGCATTGAATGGATTGGGGCTTGAATATAAATCCTTTGATACTTCCATATCTGTGCAGGCTGAAATGCCCTATTTTAATGAGCTTGTGGCATTGCTCATTCATGAGGAAGTCAAACTAGGATTGGCTACTGGTTCTAGTAGCTCTAAGAGTAAGGATGCTATCTTTTATTTGAATCAACACGGCCGTGGTAGCCATGGTAGGGGATTTTCTCGTGGTAGAGGAGCACCATAGAATGTGTCTTATGGTAGTAATGCCCAGCAGGGTGCAAATGCATGAGGACGTGGCAATTTTAGAGCCAGGGGTAGATCTAACTCTAGGGGTAGAGGCTCTTGGTAGCCATAGCATGTCTTTGAAAATCCTAACAAGGATAAGGATTATCATTACTGTGGCAAGTACGGACACATTGCCAAGGATTGTTGGAAGAAGTAGGGCAATCAAAAGGGCAAGTAGCATGGACATTATGCATCGTCTAGCCACATACAGAGGATGACTTCATAGATCAGTTGTTTGCCATGACTTACTGTAGAACAGGGCTGCTAAGAAGATGAATGTAGATGATGTTTGGTATATTGATTTGGGAGCATCAGATGATATGACACCTCATGGTGACTAGTTCACAGATATGGTGCCTCACAAGAATGGCTATGTATGCATAGGTGATGATACGCAGCATAGCATTGAGAACAGAGGCATAATACCTTTGGTGATTCATGATGGCAAGAAGAAAAACCTACATGATGTGTTGCGTGCCCCATCTATTTACGAAGAATTTGCTATATGTGGGTCAGATTATTGAGTAGAATTTGTAGGTTTGCTTTCACAAACATGGTTGCTTCATTGAAGAGTTTGATAATGTTTGCAAATTGATTTCTCGTGGTCATAGACATGGTAGGATGTTTACATTATATGCCACTTTACCACAGTTGAAATTAGCAATGTTTGCTCATGGTTCAGGCACAATCAAGGACCTAGAAATATGGCATAAGAGAGTGGGGCATGTAAATATTCAATAATGACTGAAAGTGATGCAAAAGAGATACCTTGTTATTGGCTTACCAAAGTTTACCTACACTGATCTTTGTCATGTATGCCTATAAATTTGGTAAACAATCACGATTGCCTTTTGTCAGGCATGTACCCAGTAGCACGATACCATTGCAGTTGGTCCATTCTGATGTGTGGGGGCTAGTCCATAATGCATCTATGGGAGGCTCTAAATACTATGTGACCTTCATAGATGACTTTAGCTGCCATACTTCGGTTTATATACTAAAAGCAAATGATGAGGTGCTTGCTATTTTTCAGTAGTTCAAGAAGTAGGGGAAAAAGAATTTGATTGCTACATCTCTTGTCTGAGATCTCTGACAGTAGTGGGGAGTATGTATCAAATGATTTTGACAGTTTTTTGTCTAAAAATGGTATTTATAGGCAGCTCACATGCAGCTACATTGCACAATAGAATGGAGTAGCTGAACAAAAAAATAGGGTATTGATGGAAGCTTCCTATGCTATGATGAATGAGAAGAATCTGCCGCTTTACTATTGGGTTGAGGCTGTTATGACAGTTGATATGACACCCTTTGAGAAGTTATATGGCTACAGGCTTGATGTCAGCCTCATGAAAGTATTTGGTTGTCTTGCTTATGTGCATATTCATGTGATGAAAAGAGAAAGAAGCTGGATTCGAAAGCATATAAGTGTGTATTTATTGGTTATTTTCATGTAAAGAAGGCATATAAATGTTTTGATCCCTTTACTCAAGAGACATTTGTGAGCAGGGATGTTATATTTGATGAGATGGCTACTTGATATGCATCACCTACCATAGTATCGTCTGACATGCCTTCTGCACATGCTTCTATAGGTGGTTCACAGTAGAGTACTACATTGCCAAGTCCTAGTACTACAACTGTCTCATCCCCTGTATCTCCATGAATAGGGAGATTGTGGAGCTCTGACGGCTCACCATTCACTGACACCACTACGTTAGTGTGAGGGGGATATATGACATGATGAACAGCAAAGAGAAAGAAAAAGTTTCTGATGATACATCTGGCATGATGACTTCAGGCTATGACTTAGCTGATAGCCTTGACAGTGAATTGGTATTCCTACTGTGTATACACCTGGTACTCGGCAGAACAGGTACATTCCGCATCATGAGAGAGGGGAATATCCACCATCCTCCTACTTCCCGTGAGAGAGTAGTTTTAGTTATTTAATTACCTACCACTTTAGGTTCAACATATAAAATCAGCTTCCTTGAATTATCTCCTGATACAAATTCGTTACACACCTTTAATTTATGACACAAAAACATAGTAAAGCAAATGCAACATACAAAAACTAAAGTTCCAAGAGAAGATTTGGAAGTAGGAAATAAATCTCCAAAAGGAAGTTGGAAGAGATTTGTCTAATAAAGAGATATAAGAGCTCCAAGAAAGGTAGGTGCAAGCTCTGGCTATTGGCTAGTATGAAGGAAAGAGTGAAGTTGTAGTGAGGAATGAAAGACAATGAGCTGACCAAATATGAAGAGGAGTTGAAGAAGGAGTTTGATGAGCTTAGTTATTCTCACAATGACTTTGATACCATGTTGAAATGCATGGATCTTGAGCATGGCTATTGTTGAGTGTTGAAATGACTTTGTTTTTTGGCTGATTTTTGTTGTTTTTGAGAGCTGAATGGTTGATTTTATGAGATGATTGATTGATTTGGAAGTGGTTTGAGAGTGTTTTGGATGATAATGATGGTGTTTTGGAAGTTCATGATGTTTGTTGGTGGTTCTGTGATGTTCTGATAGGTTCTGATTGGTTCTGTATACCTTCTGTTTTGTTCTGTTTTGCTCTGTTTTGGTCTGTTTTGTTCTGATTGTCTTCTGTAAGGAGGGATGGAGTATTGATTGATGAAGATTGAGATCTTGTGAAAGCTTATTGAATGGTTTGTGAGAGTTTGGAATGATTTGAGAATGAGTTATGTGGTTTTGATGACCTTCTGTAACCTTCTATAGGTCTTCTGTAGAGCTTCTGTTTCTGTTCTGTTCTGTTCTGTTCTGTTCTGTACTGTTTCTGTTCTGGTACTGTTCTGTAGACTGTTCTGTATGCTTCTGTAAGTGTTCTGTGGAATGTATGTGTGACTTTGGGAAAGTTTTCTAGCCTTGGAAAGAGGTGAATACAAGTGCAAAAGAGCTGAAAGAAGTGGAAGAAGTAGCTGCCAAAGACTCAAGTGAAGACTAGAGTGAAGTGACAGTAGTGAGCTATGAAAGGACACTGTAGTGGCTCTGGTGACTCTTCATATCAGACATACCTCTTAGGAGGGGTATCCACGACCTAAGAGTGATTATGGAGAGTGAATTTTGAGAGATTGTAGTGAGGATATGATGTATTATTGATGGAGAGAGAGAGAGAGAGTTAGATATAGCCAATTCTACTCAAACAGAGTGATTATATATGAGAGATTGAGAGAGAAGACTATGAAGATATTGAAGATGAATACTATGTGATGTATTTCCATTCAAAGATGGTGTACTTCTTTGCTTTCTTTGTTCTATTGATGGATTTTGTGAAGATATTGAAGAATATGGTTGATTCTATTAAAACCGTGGGAGATCTACATGATGCTCTATGAAGATTTGTTGTGCCTGGTGTTCTTTTCTTCATTGTGATCATATGAAACATGATAAACAAGCTTGTTGATGTTACAAGATAGATTTTCTTGCAAGAGAATTCCCTTTTCCTTGGTGTTCCTCTTGGGGCTCCATGTTTTTGGTGCGCAGCCGGGGAAACTTGCCATCAACAAGCACCAGAAGAGGCTGAAAATGAAGGAAATGGCATTGCCAAGAAGAGAAGAATTCAATGGATGTTTGTAAAGTTCCTTCTTCCACTGAAGAGTTGGAATTTCTCATAATCAAAGCCACTTTCCACAAGAAGTTCATCCCACAATGGCGGAAACACATCACCATCATGATGCATGCTCTATGTGGTGGACAGTTTCCTCTTCCTATTGAAGCAACAGAAACTTGCATCTTGGTGGCAAACTGTTTGGGAACAAACTGAAGAGCAGAAATAGAGAGAATGACCATCCATGGAAGATTTGGCATTCATTGAGAAGTTTCCAGACAACATCAAGTGGGAGATTGTGAAGAGGCTTCAGGAGTCTTGGTCTATAGAGGTTCACAGGGACAAGAAGGAAAAGAGTTGGAATTTGTTCGTGGACGCTCAACAGCAAGATACATGGGATGCTTGGTGTACTGATAATCTTCTGTTTGTTCAATTAGCAACCCACTGGAAGTTGGTAGACAGAGTGTTTTTCACAACATACACTGTTGAAACCATCAGAAGCTGGTATTACTATGATGATGGCACCACCACAATGCTCAGACGTATGCATTTTGCCACCTTCAGAACCGAATACCTTCCCCTGTGCAGTGGCATGAAAGCAGAATTCAGGGACGTTGAAAAGAAAGAAGTAGAAGAAATGTTGGCAAGAGAGTCCTCCAGAGACTGAAGCCTTTTGTTAACCCTCTGTGGAGCACTAACAACCTAGTGGAGCCAACCCCCTGATGAATGACGCAATAAAAAGGCAAGCGTTAGAACGAGTCCAGAGGTATGTGAGAAGAGAGAAAGTAAAAATCAAGGCTGAGAATGAGCTAGCAGCAGAAGCCGCCTTTGACGCCCTTGCAGAACTCTTTACAGAAGTCCCAATGGCACATCAAGCCCTTCCTTCTGCTGGAGGTCCACTTCCAAGCCAGATCCGTCCTGGAAATATTGATGACAGGCCAGCAAATGTAGTCCCATTGCCAGTTTTTAAGGGAGAGTACAATGAAAACCCCGATCTTCATGTAGCAGAGTTTATGGTAGCGTGTGTGGCTAACAATGCCAGAACCCCTGAGCATTGGTTAGCAATATTCCCCGCCACTTTTAAGGGCGCGGCGTTTCAGTGGTATGAGAGACAAGTAGAAGGAACTTTTGGCACATGGGATGACCTGAAGTTGGCCTTCCTCACTAAATTCAGGCGTGAAGGTTTTGAAGAGCGGATGAGAGAGGAACTTATGAACCTAAGTCAATCCTCTGGAGAAAGAGTAGAAGCTTATATCTCACGAATGGAATCCATCCTAAAGAGATGGACTAATCATAATCTAGATGATGGCATTCAAAAGGGGGTGTTTCTCAGAGGATTACAACCAGAATTCCGTAAGTTTGTGGAGCTGCAAAGACCAGCCACACTGCAAGCTGCAACAGAAGGTGCGAGACTGTACGATGAAGTGGAAGCTCGATTAGCAATGAATACAAGAATAGGAGTCCTACCTCCTCTGATGCCAGGAATGATGTATCCACCAAATGCAGTTCCAGGGATTGTTCCCTACCCTTACCAACAGATGCCCCCAGTATCACAGTATAGTGCACCAAATCCACAGTGGCCACAATCCATGCCTCAAATGGTGGTTCACCCACAACAACAATGGTCCCAACCAATTTCCTCACTACCAAATCAGCAGCAACAGTGGAATCCTACCAACTGGAGCCAACAGCCAACAGTTCAAACAGGAGCTCTGAATCAGAACCAGAACAGAGATCCCTCTGTACCAGCCCAGCCCGTTTATGCAGTGATTACAGAGACTCCTCAAAACCCTCCTGCCAGTGCCTCAGGAGGAGAAAGCTTGAAGGATTACTTATCCAACTCAGTTGCAAATATCAAAAAGGAGTTTATGGATATGATTACAGAACAACTACAGACGCTGAAAGTGAATACCGCTAGCATATCTAACGTTGCAGGAGCAGGAAGAGAATGTGATGCGGTCAAATACTTGGTGTGGTAAGTGTCATCAAGCAGGCCATTTAGCCACTGAATGTACACGAAAACCAACCATCCCTGGAGCCTTCTGTTCTTACTGTTTGCGGAAGAACCATACAGAGGACATTTGCTCTCTGAAGGAGATGCATGATAGGAGAAGGAAGGAAGAAGACGCAAGATTTAACTTGTTGGAATCCAAAATGACAACACAAGATATTGGACCCAAGCCTAGAGAGTTTGGTCTTACAAGCCCTTATGCAGTCGATGCAAAGGAGAAGGCCACACTGCAAAGGACTGTCCAAGCCCAGTCCCAGTGAAAAACAATGCTACTGATAGTCCGGCCAAGGCCCAAGAGCCTACCTCCAATTTGGTGGAATTGGAAGTTGCTGCCATCACGTGTGCAAAGCAGAAGGAACCACCTGTCCAGAAAGAAAATAACCTTCCAGCCAGAACAGTGAAATTCAATCTTCCACCAGAAGAACAGAACGGAACAGAGCCTAATAGTGCCATACAGAGCCCTACAGTGCCACAGAGAGTTACAGAGACAGTTGCAGAGACAGGACCAGAGGTCCAGGAGACAGAAGAGGAGGAAGTGCCACAAGTGGCAGAAGAAGTTTCTGTAATTCCTCTGTTGGAAGAAAGAGGGAAAATGAAAATGGGTGTTGCCCCATTCCCTAACTGGTTAGAGAAGCCAGTGGATCCTATTAAGGAATACGATCTAGTTAGAGATCTAGATACCTTTAAACCAAACCTCACATTCCAACAATTATTGATGTTGTCTCTTAGTTGCCGAAAAAGGTTCAAAAGTATACTGACAAGGAGACGTGGTTTAAGGATTGCTCCCTCAACAGCAACAAAGTCCAACAAGGCTTCAGAGCCCGTACAAGAAGTGGATGTGGCTAATGCTTTCCTAGATCCGAGTACCCCAGAGACTGGCGTGTGGATAGAAGGCTGCTTTATTTCAAATGCACTGATTGATGGAGGTTCATCAGTGAACATTATGACAGATGTGACAATGAAGGATCTAGACTTACAAGGTGTGCAACCAACCCAATGGCTCATTAGACTGGCGGATCAAAGTAGGATCAAGCCTTTGGGCATTCTCCCATATGTGAAGACTACAATGGCTGGAAAAGATTATTGGCTGACCTATCTGGTGGTGAAGCCAAACTCTTATGGTACATCCTATCCTCTGTTACTGGGCAGACCATGGCTTTTTGAAGCCCGAGCAAGGATGGATTGGTTCAAAGGAACCTTGACCTTGGGCAGAGGACCCAATAAAGTGGTGCTGAAACTGTATGGCTCTCAAAAAGGACATGGATCCACCTCCTTGGAATTATCTTCTGACTCCCCTAATGAGGCTACAGATGGAACATCAGCAGACGAAGATGCTATCAAACAGATCCTTCCCAAGAACACACTGGCACATTCCTTAACAGTGGATACTGTAAGCCGACTTCCAAAAGATGCAAAGCCATTATCAATGGGTGAATACTTCCTGCCTGAACCAGGAATGTACTGCTCTCCCTGTTACATGGCCATAGCAGAGCCAGAGACAGAGGCAGGAGAGAAAACAGAGAATCTGTTCTTCTAGTACAGAGCTCCTACAGAGACAGAGACAGAAACAGAAGCAGAAACAGAAGCAGAGACAGAAACAGAGACAGAAGCAGAAGCAGAAGCAGAGACAGAAACAGAAGAGGATGGATATGATATGGACGAAGAAGATTATGAAAGTGAGATGGAAGAGTCTATCCCACCTGAAGAGGATATATTTGAAGAAGAAGTTCTAGAAGCATCAGAAGCAGACGAGCTCATGCTATGGGACAGAATGGTGATGGTACCATTTGGTCTAGTAAATGGATCATCTCATATGAAAAACCTTTATAAGAAATGGATTAAGAAGAACAATCCGTCTTTCAAGAGTGGCTCATGCCGTCCTAATCCATCCTTGCCAAAGAAAGATGATGATGATGCACCGTGCAAACAAGCACCAGTCCCACAAACCCAACAGGCATCAGAGGGTCCCTGTTATGTGACGTTCCTGGATGTGTCATCATCAGAAGATGAGTCCTCAAGCCAAGAGGTAATTAATTTTGACACCAAACCCGAAACGGCTCTTATCCCATTTCAACATCTCAAGGAGCAACCTAAGTCTCCACCAAAAGAAGAAGTTGGTTCTAGTGGGACATCAGAAGAGGACACCACTCCCTTGAAGGAGTCGGATCTCTACCCAGAAGCAGTCCGTGGGACCTTCATCCGTGAAGTAGAAGGTGAAAGGCAGTTAACCTTTGTGGATGCTGAAGGCACTGAACGCCACTTAAAGGTGGGTAGCAGTCTCCCAGAAGAGGAGTTGTCAACCTTGTACAACTTGTTGAAAGAAAATTTGGACGTGTTTGCATGGTCTTACAAAGACCTAAAGGGGATTGATCCCACAATATGTCAACATCATATTGACTTGGAGCCTGATGCCAAGCCAGTACGGCAATGACAGAGGCGAATGAACCCGAATTATTCCACATTGGTGAAAGCGGAGCTGCTGAAGCTTCTGGAAGCCGAGTTCATCTATCCAGTGGCAAACAGTGAATGGGTTTCACCCATCGTGGTTGTACCCAAGAAGAATGGCAAATTGCAAATATGTGTGGATTTTCGAAAGCTTAATTCCAAGAAGAAGAAGGATCATTTTTCTATCCCTTTCACAGACCAACTGTTGGACACAGTGGCAGGACATGAGCTTTATTCCCTTCTGGATGGATTCAGTGGATACAATCAAGTGCAGATTGCAGAAGAAGACCAATCCAAAACAACCTTCACCACAGAATGGGGGACCTACGCTTACCGAGTGATGCCATTTGGGCTCTGCAATGCCCCTGCTACTTTCCAAAGAGTCATGATGGTTGCATTTCAAAATCATCTGCACGACTTTATTGAGGTATATTTGGATGACTTCTGTGTCTATAGTTTGATCCGTGAACACTGGGAACACCTGGAACAATGCTTTGACCGATGCCGGGAGTATGGGATTTCCCTCAACCCCGACAAATGCATCTTTGGGGTCTCTTCTGGAGTTTTGTTGGGCCACATTGTCTCTGCACAAGGGATATCAACAGACCCTGCAAAGATTGAAAAGATCGTAGCTTTGATAGCACCCACCAACCTCAAACAGTTGAGGGGATTCCTAGGCCATATGGGTTACTACAGATGGTTCATAGCTCATTTCGCAACAAAGGCAACCTCTTTGCACAAGCTCCTGAGGAAAGATGCAGAGTTTACTTGGACGGAAGAATGTGACAAAGCCTTCCACATTCTGAAGCAGTGTCTGATAGAGGCACCCATTCTGCAACCTCCTGATTGGACGAAAGAGTTCCACGTACACACTGATGCATCTATTGAAGGCTTAGGCGCAGTCCTATGCCAGAAGGGCTCCTCGAAGTTGGATCAACCGATCTATTATGCAAGTCGGAAAGTCACTGATAGGGAACGAAACTATACAGTGACAGAGCTGGAGTGCTTGGCAATGGTGTTTGCCCTGGAAAAGTTTCGTCATTACCTCCTATCTACCCACTTTAAATTTTATGTGGATCATGAGGCCCTGTCCTTCTTGATGAACAAAGCAGATGTGAAAGGACGAATGATGAGATGGCTCCTTCTATTCCAGGAGTTCGACTTTGAGGTGATTACTAAGCCTGGTCGTTCCCATGTTCTGGCTGATCATCTGTCGCGTATCCCACAAACTGCAGATGAGGAGCAGGATGATCCAGACCTCCCTGATGCTTCCCTGTTCTTGGTAGAAACTGTAACTCCCTGGTATGCAGACATTGCCAATCTGCTAGCAACCCAACAGTATCCTCCTGGCATTTCTAGTCGGGAGAGGAAGAAGCTTATGCTAGAATCAGCCCCATACACCCTGCTAGGTGGTGCACTGTACAAGAAAGGTAAAGATGAAGTGCTCCGAAGATGTGTTGCAAGAAATGAGATTGGGATTGTTCTGAAGGCTTGCCATGACGAGCCATGTGGAGGTCACTTTGCAGGAGAAGCTACAGCCAGAAAGGCTCTGCTAGCAGGTTATTGGTGGCCTACCATTCATAAGGATGCCTATGATTACTGTAAAAGATGTGATGCTTGTCAAAGAATGGGGAAACCCACGAAGACAAGTGCCATGCCACTACAACCTATCCTTCCGTTGAAGCCATTTGAGAAGTGGGGCATTGACTTCGTAGGTCCGATCGATCCTCCCACCAGAAGGAAACAGAACCGATACATCCTTGTATGTACGGATTATGTCACAAAGTGGTGTGAAGCTAAAGCCCTAAAGCGGGACGATGGTAACAACGTGGCCCTGTTCATGTGCGAGAATATCATCACCCGTTTTGGTAGTCCCTTAGAGCTGGTAAGTGACAGAGGTACTCATTTTCTCAACAAAGTCATGGAAGAGTTGACAGAGTTGTATAAGATCCGCCATCGCAAGTCCACTCCTTATTACCCCAGAGCCAACGGCCAAGTCGAAGTCACCAATCGCATCCTCTGCTCGATTCTGACAAGAACAATTGCCGCACATCGTCGTGATTGGGATGATCGACTTACAGAGGCCCTTTGGGCATACAGAACATCCCATAAAGCAGCAACGGGATAGACACCTTTCCAGTTGGTGTATGGTACAAAAGCTGTTTTTCCTGTTGAATTGGAACTACCCTCTTTGAGAGTGGCTATCAAAGAGCGTTTGGGGGATGATGATTCACTGCAACGTCGTCTCCTGCACCTGGAATGTTTGGACGAAATTCGTAGGATGGCTCTACAATGCATGGAAGCCACGCAAGCTCGACGTAAGGCTTACCATGATAGCTTCATCAAGCACAAGGAGTTCAAAGAAGGTGATTTGATCCTAGCCTATGATTCACGATTTGGCAAGTTTCCTAGCAAGCTCCAACAGCGGTGGATGGGCCCCTATAAGGTACTTGCCGTCAACCCGAATGGTTCTGTCCAAGTGCAGACCGTTGATGCCTCTGATGATCCCTTTCTGATCAATGGATATCGCTTGAAGAAGTACTTCCCTCCTTGGGGATCTTGACAATTACGGACACTTGATCCTTTCCCTCGTTGGCATGGCACTGTACTTGTTATGATGCTACTTCTGATAGCCGTTCTTCAGTCACTCCTGATGAAGTGGACGCAACCCTCTGTCCCCTCAACTCCACCCTCCAGCCTTGATCTCTTATCCTCTATTTTCCACCAGCGACAGTGGCGAGGTTGGTCTTGATACATGGTCTTTTTACCATTCCCTTGCTCAATTTGAAAAAAAAAAAAGAGAGAAAAAAAAACAAAACATATCGGTTATGGGAGAAAAGGACTTAGGTCCCTGTCATGCCGACCTATTCTTCGGGAAAAGGTGGAAACACCCTCGGGAATAGGGGAAAATAAGAAAAAAAAAAACAAAGAAGAAAAGAAAAAAGAAAACAAACAAACAAATCTGTTATGAGAGAAAAGGAAGCAATTCCCTGTCATAGCAGGCCTCGTTCCAGGAAAAGGTGGTAAACACCCTTGGGCGAGAAGCTGGCTGTGGAAAAGGTGGCAACACCCAGCAGTCCAGAAAGCGGATTCATTGATTGATATCCTTCGGATCCAATTCCGAAGCTGCCTCCCTTGGTACGCTGTGTCCTGGGTCTCTCTGTAAAGTGACTACCTGTCCTCTAGCAGACGACATGTTCCTGTCCAATACAATATTCGATTTGATGGCTACCTCCCTGGGTACGCCTCTTTAACAATTGATGACGCGATCTTCATCGACAAACAATAGAGTGACGTGAGCTTTCATCCTAACCGGATGGGGAAGTGAGTATGGTTGCCCTCTGTATCTATCAACAACGAGTGAGACAGAGGGTGGGCCGAGAGACCAGTCTTTTCCCTTCAAATCAAATGAGAGGTGAGTAGTGTGAATGAAATGTTGCATGCACGGGATGGGCCTCTCAATGCACAAAGCACGATTTGTTTCTATGCACTGCACTATAAGGCTCCCTGGCCTTCCTTCTCGCACCGTATGCCGGCACAAGGCGGGATGCACAGTTGCACCATCAAATGCGCACAAGGCATACAACCTTTGCACAAGTGACTGTGAGGATTACATTAATGGGTTTCCAGAAAAGGCTGCCCTTCTGTATCTATCAACAGAGAGTGAGACAGAGGGTGGGTTGAGTTTGACTGGAGTTTCTTCAATCAATTACCGAGAGGTGAGATTGAGGGACATTACGATACTTGGAGTCAGGTATGTTCCACTTTCCCTGTGCACCCCCGGGATGGGTCTTTAACGGCAACACAAGACACGTCACCCTGTTCTGTACACTGCACTGTAAGGCTCCCTTGCCTTCCTCCTTGCACTTATGCCAGACGGGTTGGACGCACTAATGCACCATCAACTGTGCACCTTGGCATACTCTTTCTGCACCATTTCCCCCTTGTCGATTCCTCAACCGGGTATGAGATATGGGTTTCAATCCTTATTCCTCGAGTGATATTAGTCATGGAGCGAGTGACTGTTCTTTCATTTCAATTGAGTGATTGTGAGTTGAGTGTAGTATCCCTCATCATCATCGACGAATTTCCTGTGATTCCTTCCATCAGCTACCTCCCTGGGTGCTGCCGCGTGGTCCCTTCCATGACGGACGTGTGCCGAGAAGATTTTTTTGGTCCCTCTAGCGCACACATCCATAGTGGACGTGCCACCGACCCTCAACCTTGCTTCTTGACGAAACGAGCCAAGTTTTTCTAACCCTACACTTTGGTTTCTTCGTGACCGTCATGTTTTAAGTGTGGGGATGTTAGTGGATGGTCTGTGGCGTGGTCCTACGTCCCTGTTGTTCGGTTCACCCTATTCGTTAAGGTCTTAAGTGTGGGGACGCGTCCCTACGCGTCTATATTGCATACCCTTCTGCATATGCCTTACCCTGTTTATGCATGTATGCCATGCCTTGCTTTTACCCTCATGGGGTCCCTTCCCATCCACCCGGTTATGTTCCACCCACCCTTGGGACTATTCCCATGCAGTTTTCCTTTATTCCCTGATTTTGAGGTTTTTCCATGTGAATGTACCCTACGTTCACTGAAGTCCAAATCCAACCTTATAGCCCTGTTCCCCCCGTTGAATTGACCATTTTTCCTTTTTACCTACCCTTGTTCCAATGCAGGGTTTTTGAGTTATTAAATTTTGAAGCATTTTACGCAAATTAGCCGGTTCTCCATATGAATACACTTTTCTTGCTTCCGAACCGTGATCTGACATCATAGCCCTGCCAATCACTTTTCCCCTAACCTTTTTTCTTTTTACTCTGAGTCCTTCCGATGCACGGTTTGTCCAATATTAATTTTCCGGTTTTTTAAGCCTTTTTCGTGCGTCTTTTTGACATTTTTCCATGTGAACTTGTCCTGTTTGCATTGGACTTTCAATTTGATTTGATATACGTGTCCCCTGTGCCTTCCCCCACCTTTTTCCTTTTTCCTCCACCCTCTTTCGACTTCTGGATTTTTTATTATTAATTTTTACATGTGTTTTCGGGAGTCTTTTTGGTGTTTTCACATGTGAAACCCTCCTATTTCCACCGAAACTGCGTTTTAACGTGATAACCCTGTGCCCTCCTTCCTGCGGACATTGTTCCCTCTTATTGTATGTCATTCCGGTGAATGGTTTGTCCGATATTAATTTCCGATCCCATTTTCAGGGTTGTTTTTTGGGTTTTTCCCATGTGAACGCGTCTTATCTCCATCCGAATTATGTTTTAAGGTGATAGGATTGTCGGGCACATCTTTCTGCACAGTTTTTCTTTTTTCTACACCTCATTCCGCTGCATGGATTTTTCGATATTAATTTTTAATTGCGTTTTTGGTTCGTTTTTTGTGTTTTTTGCACGTGACCGCCCTTTCCCCCCCCGGAACCCCCGTCCCGTATTTTCCTTGTTTTTCGCCTGCCGTCTTGCCCACTTTTTATTTTTACGCTATTTCGTTTTGACGTCCGGATTGGGAGTTATTAATTTTTGTTTATTTTTACGTGTATTCGCGCGCCCGTTTTGCGCGTGAACGCGCCCTTTTTCGATTTTACGAGTCTCCACGCGCCCCGGTCGTGTCCGTATGACCCGCCCCGTCATCCCAGCGCGATTTCAATCCCGTCACGGCAAATTTTTTTACCCCGCCCCGCGCATGTGCGCGGGACGGGGATACGTACCCTTGTCCCTACCCAACCACCCTGCCCACCCCCTACCCTACCCTACCCTTGTCCCTACCCAACCACCCAGCCCGCTCATTGCCCCTGCCCACCCCTTCCCCCCAACTGCCCACCCCTTCCCCCCAACCGCCCGACCCCTTCCCTCCAACCCCCTCCCTCTCCCTCTTCTCCCTGCGTTCTGTTCCTACCCTCCTCCTCCATCTCCCTCCTCCATTCCCTCCCTCCCTTTCTTCCTCCTTTCCTCCTCCTCCCTCTCCAACCCGCTTCTCCTTCCTCCCCCCTCCTTCCCCTCCTTCCTCTCCCTCCAGCAAGCCGCTGCCCTCCACCTGCAGGTAGCCGCCCTCCACCCGCAGGCGCCGCCCCAGGAGCCGCCGCGCCGCGCCCGAACTCCCGCCTCCAGTCGCCGCCGTCGTGCTCCTGACAGCCGCCATCGTGCTCCGGCCCCGCCGCCGTCGTGCTCCAGACCGCCGCCAGACGCTCGTCACGCCACCTCCCCCGTCCCCTGCCCTGCTCGCCTGGGGACGCCGCCATGTCGCCTGTGGACACCGACTGCCCCGCGCCCGGAGCTAGCCGCCGTCGACACCGCCTCGCCAGCAGACGCCGCGCCGCCGCTCCTCGCCAGCCTGCCGCCGCCCTCCTCCCTCTTCCTCCTCCCCTTCCTCCTTCACCTCCACCTCCTCCACCACTCAGTCACCAGGTTTGCCCTTCACTAACTGTGGTTAATACTAACCCTAGTTAGTTCACTAACCTAGCTAGGTTAAACTAACCCTAACTAGGATTAACTAGGACCCCACTAACCCTAACCTAACCCCACCCACTAACCACCTAACCCTAGTTAGCTACCCCTACCCTAACCCTAGCTAGGTTAGTTCTAACTAACCATAGTCAGGTTAGTTGACTTAACCTAGCTGACTAACCTAGTTGACTAACCTAGCTGACTAACCTAGCTGACTAACCTAGTTGACTAACCTAGCTGACTAACCTAGCTGACTAACCTAGTTGAGTAACCTAGTTGATTAACCTAGTTGATTAACCTAGCTGATTAACCTAGTTGACTAACCTAGTTGACTAACCTAGCTGACTAACCTAGCTGACTAACCTAACCTGACTTGATTTAGTTAGACTACCATGATTTACCAACACTAACCAGACTTAACTGACTTATTTCTACTTAACTTATTTGATTAACATGATTTATGTGATTTAATTAATTTCTACCTTAATTTTTCCATTAAAAAAATTCGAAAAAATTTCTCAAAATTCCTTTTGCTTTTTGCCAATTTTTGGGAGTTTGTCCGCTGGCCATTACCTACCCTAAAATTTCTGAAAATTACATATTTCCTCATTTAACCCCTAAATTGCCAATAAATGTAGAAAATTCATTTAAAAATAGTACAAAATTCTCAAAAAATTCTAAAAAATTCTCAAAAATTCCCCTCACCTCCCTTGATCATTTTCCATCTATTCAACCATAAATAATCACAACTTAACACCAAAAACAAAAATAAAATATAAATATACTAAAAAATAATAAAAATAAAAATAAAAAAAATCAAAAACCAACAACAATCAAATCCACCCATCCGCTAAGGTGTTGTCGTTGTTGTTTCATCAGTGATCTTTAATTTTTCCTTACTAGATTCACTTCTTTTGGGGGACTCTTCCGTGCGCATTTCTGCATTACATACACACCCCTTCCAGGTATTTATTTTATGTGCTTTATTTATTTTCATTTCCCCCTGAATCACAAATTAATTGTTAAAATGAACCCTTTAATTCACCCACAGTTTCCACGCGCATTCGCGCTAAACACACATACTTTTTTAATTAAAATAAACCCGCCGTTCACTTAGCACGCGCTACGTGCGCTACAAAGGCACTTTTAAATTTTAATTAAACTGAACCAGCTGTCACATGAGCACGCGCTGGCAAAAAAGCACTCCACATCACCTTAATTTGTAATCAATGAATTGCATTTTGAGACCTAGTCGGGAATCGAATAACTGCACCGCTTCACCTAATACTTGGTAATTTAATTTATAATAAGGAACCGCCGTTTTCTTGCTAAGGTTTATCACCTAATAAAAATTCACCTATTTTTAATAATTTATTAAAATGAACCCTTCATTAAATTAATTCCCCCTTCACTGCACTTACTTCCCCTTTTTAATGAACCGTTTCGTGGGATAGGTATGCGCAGTCATTAGAGTTATTTTCCATGGTCCAGTCTTGGTTTATCACATATATAGTCTTGATATGTGTCGGATATGGTATTGTTTTGGTTTCCTGTCTTTGTTACGGTTACGGGTACGGTATACAGTTTTTTTTTCTTTTATTGCCTGTTACGGGATTCTGGGTGTTTGTCTGATGCATCGCATGAAGCTTTCGGTCGCATTTGTCTCAAGGTCATGTCAAAATTTTTCTAGGTTGTGGTTTGCTTGGGGTTAGTTGGTCGTGTCACGTTTTCTTGTTTGGTTATTCTCTTATCCTTGGTTTTTTGTCTGTTGCTTTGCAGGCATTCTCCTTGCTTGTCTGTGTTTGTGGTGTGTGTGTAACCATCTGAATGGCGCCTTCTCATGCTCCTCCCCCTATCCAGTACGTCCCATTAGTTAGTAGGGATTACTCTTCCCTACTTACTTTTGAGCCTCTCACAAAGGCGGGACTTGCTGCTTTTGTGGCCACTCCTTTTCCATTGCTTCCAGAGGATCCGTCGTTATGTGATGAGTTTCTGGCCTCTTACAGCAAGAAGACAGGACTAGTCCAGGGCATTTCTATGACTTTGACACCTCGCGGCTTAGGGAAGGCTCTGCCTCTACCCTTCAAAGGTGAACCTTTTGTGACCACTCGTCAGCTTTTCTCTAATGAAGAGATTCTAAAGCTGTTGCAAAAGCAGACAAGGAAAATGCTGGATGTTAAGAGGGTGATAAACTCTTCAGGAGTCTCATTTTCTATGATCACTGATCCCATATGGAAGACGATCTGTCAGTTTCTTCAGGACAGGTTTATGCCTACCAAAACGCCATCCCACTATTTGTCCAAAGAGCTTTTTACAGCTTCCAGGATGGTGCTGAAAGGAGTTACTATTGATTGGAGCACTTACCTCCTCACTAAAATGGATCAGCATTTTGTTAAATTCACCAAGGGTAATGTTACCAATGTTACGTATGGATCCTATTTGTCTGCCTTCTTGACCTATTCAGGTTTACAGAAGACTGTGCCTCCACCTCCTCCGTCAGATCCACTACCTCCTCCTCCACCTTCAGACGAGTCAGAACCCATTGACATAGAGGATGATGATTCTCCGCCTCCCCTGGTCATCCAACGCAAACGCTTGAAGAGGGTAGCGGATAAAGCCCCTTCTGTACTTCCCTCAGTGCCTATCCCTACTACCTCTGGCAGTGAACTCCCTGGGTATCTCACTTGTAATAACCTGTTCAGAGCACATCGAGAAGGATCCTTGGAGATCTCAGTTCCTTCCCTAAACAGTCTCGTCTCAGGAGATGCCATTCCTTTCCTCTGCAAGGATATTCAAAGTTCCATTGAGTTGTCAATGACAGCCTGTGTTCAACAGCTGTACCCGTCTTTTTATGAAGAGCTCATGCAGTCTAAGGACCAGTTGCATAAGGCAACATCTGAGTTAGCTTCTGCTAAGGATACCCTCGCAAATTTATTTAAGAAAATGGAACAGCAAACCCAACTGGTTGCCACCCAAAGCGATGAGATTTCTTCATTGAAGACCCAGTTACTCGAGGCTCAATCCCAGGTTACTAGCCTTTCAGAGGAGAAGGAGAGGATGTCCAAAGAAGTGAAGGAATTCCACGCTATCTTAGATGACAAACTGTCAGCTTTACAGATGGCTAATGACACAGTGGCCAACCAAGCCTCCCAAATCCAGCAGTTGCAAGATCAGCTTGCAAAGTCTTGCTCTGTTCCTCCAAGCCCTCCTGTTCCATTAATTCCTTCTCTTTCACAACAGGACTTGGCTGCTCTTCAGAGACAGGCTACTTTGTGCCCTCTATTCCAAGATAAAGTGGAAAGATTGCAGTCCAGAATGGATTTGTTATGGTCTACCTTTGAGCAGTTTCAGGAATATGTCTTACCCGACCATTCTTTCTTTGTCCACTACCACTTACAGAAGTTGGTCTTCTATATGAAGCTTTCCACGATGGATTTACCTTTTCCAGAGGATGGTTGGAGTGGGGCTTGGTTTGCTGAGTTATTGACAGAGGTAGTCAGAATGGTCTTTGAAGATTCTGTCACGCCAGACACCATGTTGATGTCGTACATGTATCTACGAGGAGACTTGTTAATTCCAGATGAGGTAGATATGGCATGGTATGTGGGGGATGTGGTCTTACAGGCTATTTTGTATGTCACTCATTTGGAGTTGCGCATAGCTGACATGTTCCAGAGTTGTTCCTCCAAAGTAGCTGATTGTCATGATAATTCGTGGCATCCCATGATTGATTCGGTGGTCCTAAATCAAAGACAAAACACAGCTCCTACCTTTGCCCAGAGTACTAATCAACTGAGGATGGATCTCTTAACCTATCTTTCCAAACATAATCCATTTGATGCTCCCTTCTTTGATGCCTATCATAGACGATCTCTCTTAGGACCTTCTGTTCCTACCCTCCTCTATTACCAACAAATGGCTCACCGCTATGCTATATATCTTTCCCTTTGTCAGTCTAATTCCACCACTATTTTACCCCTTCTTTTCCAACCTTCATCTTTCCCTCAAATTCCTATTTTCACTTACTGTTCCTTTATTGAGGATAGGGTATTTTCCCCTTCTCCACCCTGTCCTTCTCCCTCCATTAATGTACCCTCTACATTTCCTATTTATCAGTTAACACCATTCCTTAGTGATTCCTTACAAATTTCTGCCACTCCTTCTTTAACCTTTTCTTCCTTTTATGATTTTTCCTATCCCTCCCTACATCCACTTTCCCTTATTCCACTACCCTCTCCTAACACTTCCATATCTCAACCACCTCAGTTGGTTAGTGACTGTGACGGGTTTGATAATCAGATTTCCCGAAGAAGGGGATGGAGTTCGGATGATTGCCTTACAGGACCGCATATCAATTGGCCAGTAATTCCAGGAGAATGGACAGCTTCCAGTCAAGCTTATCAGAATTATGTTCATTTTGCCCAGCAATATTCACAGTCTGCAGATCCCTTAGTGAGATTAACTGCTCACTTTGCTTGGTACCTAGCGTATATGCATAGGCACTCTCATAATGATTCTAAGCCTATTCCAAAGTTGTGCATGAATGTCAATGTAAGCATTGATTCCCAACAACTGGATATATTATATTTTCATGCCCTCTGTTTGCCTAGCAGATACTTGGTCCTGTTGGAAAGGCTGTGCTGTCTCCAATTTTTTCAAAATCCTCCTAAAAACTTTGTAGATGAATCCTTATCTATGGATTGTTTGCAACAACATCAATCTTTTAAGAGGGATCATCTTCATTGATACCTTTCCAATGTATAGTGGAAGCTTTCTAATGAAAAACTCTATTTTTTAGGAGTCATTCAGATGGTTGTGTTGTGTATTAGTGTTTGTGTTGTGAGTTCATTTATGTCAAACGAACGTGGTGGTTTCCTATTGGATTTTGTGTACGAGATACATTTTGGAGATTTGTGGTGCTAGGGTCGTGGATGGAGAGTTGAAGCTGATGCTGATGAAGAAGAAGCCAACTCTTATATCCTTTACAAATTTGTTGTGATTTTTAGTTTGATAAGAGGTGTTAATGTATAAAGGGTTTTCCTTTCTTTGTATTTTTCTATCAGAAACAGGTTATAAGTTGGGGTCGTGGTGGATGGATTCTTTTTGAGACGATATTGAAGATCAAAGTTGAGCTTTTCCCTGAACTTGTATTCCCTTTTTCCTGGGTCGCGGGGACGCTTCCTTATTAAGTGTGGGGATATATTGAGTGTTGAAATGACTTGTTTTTTGGCTGATTTTTGTTGTTTTTGAGAGCTGAATGGTTGATTTTATGAGATGATTGATTGATTTGGAAGTGGTTTGAGAGTGTTTTGGATGATAATGATGGTGTTTTGGAAGTTCATGATGTTTGTTGGTGGTTCTGTGATGTTCTGATAGGTTCTGTATACCTTCTGTTTTGTTCTGTTTTGCTCTGTTTTGGTCTGTTTTGTTCTGATTGTCTTCTGTAAGGAGGAATGGAGTATTGATTGATGAAGATTGAGATCTTGTGAAAGCTTATTGAATGGTTTGTGAGAGTTTGGAATGATTTGAGAATGAGTTATGTGGTTTTGATGACCTTCTGTAACCTTCTGTAGGTCTTCTGTAGAGCTTCTGTTTCTGTTCTGTTCTGTTCTGTATTGTTTCTGTTCTGGTACTGTTCTGTAGACTGTTCTGTATGCTTCTGTAAGTGTTCTGTGGAATGTATGTGTGACTTTGGGAAAGTTTTCTAGCCTTGGAAAGAGGTGAATACAAGTGCAAAAGAGCTGAAAGAAGTGGAAGAAGTAGCTGCTAAAGACTCAAGTGAAGACTAGAGTGAAGTGACAGTAGTGAGCTATGAAAGGACACTGTAGTGGCTCTGGTGACTCTTCATATCAGACATACCTCTTGGGAGGGGTATCCACGACCTAAGAGTGATTATGGAGAGTGAATTTTGAGAGATTGTAGTGAGGATATGATGTATTATTGATGGAGAGAGAGAGAGAGAGAGTTAGATATAGCCAATTCTACTCAAACAGAGTGATTATATATGAGAGATTGAGAGAGAAGACTATGAAGATATTGAAGATGAATACTATGTGATGTATTTCCATTCAAAGATGGTGTACTTCTTTGCTTTCTTTGTTCTATTGATGGATTTTGTGAAGATATTGAAGAATATGGTTGATTCTATTAAAACCGTGGGAGATCTACATGATGCTGTATGAAGATTTGTTGTGCCTGGTGTTCTTTTCTTCATTGTGATCATATGAAACATGATAAACAAGCTTGTTGATGTTACAAGATAGATTTTCTTGCAAGAGAATTCCATTTTCCTTGGTGTTCCTCTCGGGGCTCCAGCTATGGTGGATGGAATAGAAAGAGAGTACTCATGATAACATTGACTTAGAGGTAATGATTGTCACACATGTGAATTAGATTCCAAGATGAAATCTTGGACTCATAAACACAATCTTTTGTGTATAGACAATGATACTGGTTGGAAGGTCAAAAGCACAACTATATTGCATCCAAATGATAGGCAAGGACAATGCTTTATAGTCTTTTTGTGGGTAGGTAGCATTTTTCACCACTGTGCTTATGGGATTCGATCCCTTCTCCTAGATTGCTTACATTTTCCTTCTACACTGGGTGTGATTGCCTAAATTCTCAACAAAATCATCAAACAAAACATCACGATTGAGCAATATCTCTCGAGTAGTTAGAACAATGAACTTGTAAGCCTTTCGTTCCTGTGAGTATCCAAGTAAAACATACTTCACTACTTTAGTATCAAGTTTCTTTTGTTTATCATCTAGACATGAACATAGGCAATACTACCAAACACTTTGAGATGTTAGGGTGTCTTTTCATGTATTCCTCTTATAGGTGTTTGATTCATAACATAGAGAGCTGTAAGTGTTGCTTTAGCCCAATAAGACAAAGGCATGTCCTTCTCATTCAACATGGCCCTAACTGCCTCCATAATCACCCTTTTCTTCCTTTTGGCCACTCCATTTTGATAAGGATGTAGCTACAATCAATTGTCTCTTGATCCCATGCTTTGCTAAGTATCTATCAAACTCATTTGACACGTATTCACCACAACCATCAGACAATAAGCATGAGACATAACAATTAAGCTCTTTTTTAGCATGAACTTTAAAATCCATAAAGCTATCCAAAACGTCATCCTTATACTTTAGGATGTATATCCATGTGTACCTACTATAGTCATCCACAAAGGTCACACAGTATTTAGACCAACCAATTGATGAATTATGTGTGGGTCCCTAGACATTTGAGTATACAAGTTGTAAAACACTTGTTGCTATTCCGTGTATTCTTGGAAAATGGAAACCTAGCTTGTTTCCCAAACTAATATGCTGAGAAAATATGTCCCAAATCAGCATACTTAAACCTTGGTAGCCCTGTAGCAAGGTCCTTGTGCTGCATATTTTTAAGCTTTTGGACATTTATATATCCTGTGGAAAATCAGAGTTGGAAGCCCAAGAGTGTGCACAAGAGGGAGAGAGAGAGAGCTCAAGTACAAGAAGAAGATCTTGTTTAGTAAGTTGCTAAAGGTACAACTAGTACAGTCTCCTCAACTGTAAGGGTGCACTTTAGGTAGTTTATATAGCCTCTAGAGAAGTTAGGGTTAGGGTTTCCCCTTGCTCCCTTTTCCTCTAATCCATTTACACCTAGCTACCCTTATCCTCTCCAGTATAAGGAGAGTTCACATGCTTACCTCTCAACACTTCCTCTCAATGCCAGGTGGCATTGGATAAAGCATGATAGGATGCCCGCCCTTAATCCACAATGAGATGCCTTTATAAATCAGGCTACAAAAGAAGGTTATAGTAGGTGGAGAGTGTTACAAGACTCAAAATAAGGTTATAGTAGGTGGGGAGTGTTACAAAAGAAGGTTATAGTAGGTGGAGAGTGTTATAAGACTCAAAAGAGTCGATCATCTGTGGATTGGGAAGAAAAGTTGGCCTCCAATTCCTTAGGTACTTTGGAAACACTGGGACACTTGTGATATGCCTAATCTTTTTGCATTTATTGCACTTCATTTTGTCAGGATATTTCTTCTAGTATTTGCTTACAAGATGCCCTTTTTTATGATAGAAGGAGCACTTTGTAGACGTTTTATGGACTAACACTTGCTCACGGAAAGTAAATGCTGAAGTCCCTTCATTATGGTTAATCTTCTCTTCATCTAGGCATGACTGGATGGTACTTGCCAAGGTTGGGTTTGGGATACTAGTTAGGGTAGTCACAAGGGTTGGAAAGACCTTCTTCATAGACTTTAGAAGGATGGCAATAGCTCTTTCTTGCTTCTAAAGCTCAACTTGACAATCTTTTGGATCTATCTCACTGTCTCCATACACTAAAAAATTGGTCTCTATTGACCAAGATTGAGAGATCACCACTTATTAGCAGCTCCCGGTAAATGCACCACCTATCAAGACCTAAAATGGGCCCAACACTAGCTCTAAGGCACTAGCTAGGCCTCTACTACACACTGGCATCTAAGGGGTATACTACCCTAACCTTGAATATAAATCTTTACGTTTGTATGGATTGTAATCCAATGGATAACCCTTCCCACACTCCTTAGAGAGAGTCCCTACAGATATTGGTATTTTACACCACGTAAGCACAAATAAACAAAGCATCCCTCAACTGGCCCCACTACGACTCTCATACACCTTGGAGATTGGTCCCAAGAAGAGCCGTGAACACATAAAGCACATTCGATACATAATCTAATCTTTCAATCGATCAATCCAAGAGATAATAAGTAATTCTCACTAAATATTCCCAAAGAGATCAAACCACTAATCCTACAGCTTAGGGCACCTCACCTTCTCAATGTAGGTCATCATTCATGAAAACAATTGTTATGCATTCAAGATTATACCATACGTTGCGTACAATGCAATTGTGTATGATTTATGGTGCTCCAACAGGTTTATTCATCATCAACAACCAGCATTGTGAAGGTGCAAAAACATGTCTTTTCATGCATTTACTCTAAACCGAGATTGTTGTGTTGCCTTAGGGCACCAGCATCGAGCATGCTCATGATACTAGACCCTCTTAATTTTAAAACACGCATATCTTATATGCCATGCATTAGAAAAATATCATAATTCATTATATTATTAGCACTTAAGACCCCCCCTTCTCCCTACTGCTTAAGCTTGTGCATTCGGCGGTAGGTTTAGAGAGCAATTTTTATGTATTTTTCCTTCATAAAAGCATTCGATGGTATTTATGAATAATTACTTTTATTTTTTTATTTAGTGATTTAGACTTATTGATCTTAATGAAAATTATTTTTATCCCATATAAACACTATACACACAATAAAACTCCAAAAACACATCATTTTCCTTAAACCACAATGTTGCAGGTTTTGCATGTTTACAAAGAAATTATTAGATGACTAATTTTTCTTGATTTCTTTAACTTTTTTGATAAATCAAAGCATTGACAACTAAATGTAACCATTTTCAATCAAATTTTATCATAAAACAATAAAATCTACGACTTACTCATGAAATTGAGCATGACATGCATGTCTCATGATTGGAGGCCTGTTGACACTTCCCAACAGCTGGCTGATGATCCTTTCAACCTTAATCTATGCTCCTTTACAACCTAGCATCATCCCATGATCAAAATCTTTCATCTCAGCCCACCCCCTCCTCTCATAGAGTCAAGAATGGAAACAGACAACAAGAAGAGAGAGAAAGACTAAAAACTAGTCTCTTAATAGAATACATCATTTTTTGAATAGATCGAAGCATTGGAAAGCGTCCAAATTCTTTATCTTGTTGCCTTCTTCTCTCTTCCTGATGCTAAAGGGCACAAAAGTGAGTTTTTTATTCAAGGAGAGGGCATCGAAAAGAATGGTGTCCCCCTCCCGTCCCCCCCCCCAAACAATTCATGTCTTTTGGTTTTTAAGCCCTAAACAAGGCTTAAGGCCTAACGCCTTTAAATAAATTGTTCAAAATTGGAGTTTTCACACTACACGAAGTGGATTTTTGCCAAAAAAATGCCCAAATTATCTTAGATTTTAGATTTGTCACAGTCGGCTTTGTGGCATCCAAATCTATAAACCTATGTAACGTACCCGCCTTTATTATGTGAGGAGTAACGATTTAGTAGTCACCTAGAGTTTACCTTCCAGCCGTCGCCATCCATACTCTAACCGAAATGATTGGATTTTGTTCGGCTCTATAACCCTAGGTCTACTCCAGAAGGGAAGCAACTTGCCGTTACCCACGGAGGACCGATCTTTGAAGGTTCCTAATTGACCTAAGAGTCACCTATCAACAACTAGCTCACATCCAAAGGTGTTCTTTGAGAGGCTTCCTGTTTGGAAGGAGCGACTGCCATTACCCTTGGTTTATGGAGTACAATGCTTTTTTCCAGTAGAGCAGACACTGATTGATTTATAAGTTTACTTGTTTGAGCACATGTGTTATTCACTTTGCATTCACATTTTCATACATGGTATTAAAAGAATCATCTCCTGTGGATGCGTAGCAGCTGATCTCAAACTATTGACCCACGATGAAGTGTAAGGCTCCCTATGTTGTAGGATTAGCATAGTTGTTTCCTTGGGGACTGACATGGTAAGGATTATATTATCTCCTGGAACAAATATAATGAAGAGTGGACTTTGTGTGTATGTGTTATGTGTTGAGACAGCGCATCTTGGGGCCAATCTCTAGGATGTAGGAGAGCCGTAGTGGGGTCATAGTGATAAACTGGGGGGTACTTCCTTTGTTTGTGTTACGAGATGCTAGACACCAATATGTTTGGGTACTCCCTTTTCTTAGAGAGAAGAAGGGCATCATGTTGAACTACAATCTAGATATTATATCTACAAATGTGTTTTTTCAATAAATTAGTTCATAATGCCTATATGCTCCTAGCCATGAGGTTGTGGGGTTGTTTAGGAGGCTTGATTGGAGCCCTAGAGCTAGTGTTGAGTCCATTTTAGATTTTGACAAGTGGTGCATTTGTCGAGAGCTGCTAATAAGTGAATCTTGCCAAAGAGCATCAAGATAGACCCATTATTTCTCCATAAACACTGTCAAGATGAGATTCAAAAACAAGAAAGAGCCAAAAGGGCTAAACGGCAGGCTCGAATCCTTAGGAGGTATTCCCCTCAATGTAGTAGCCCAATACCCCACACAGGAGAGGTATTAGTGACCCTAGTGCCACACATAGTCCATTAAGAGGAGGAGGAAGCTCTAGTGTACCCCTTCTCCCTTAGTAAGTCAGCCCAGTTCAAGTGGAGTTGTAATCACACTATTACAAACTTCTATAGTAAATCCAATTTTCTTTATGGTGCAACCTATTGCAATTCTTATAGGAATGCCAAATTTTCTAGCTTTAGGTTTCCCTCTACCCATCTTTAATTATCGAATTCAGGATGAGGGACATTTAATGATGCAAAGCTTCACATGAGTGAGTTTCAAAAACTCATGTTTAATTGTCGAATTCAGGATGAGGGACATTTAATGATGTTCTTTAATATGACCCTAAAAGGGAGGGCTACAATGTGGTATCACGGCTTAGAAGCCAATACCATAACCATAATCTATTTATTCTTTGCAGCCTTTTAAAGGGAATTTACCCCTGAGAGAGGTGGTCAATATTGGCTACATGTGCTAAATGTCACGCATCAAGAGCCCCATGAAAATACCTAAGCATATACTAGGAAGATGAAAGAGGTCTTTTGCAGATTGCAAGCCTCTATCCCTAGCCCATCGACTACAATATTTCTAGTATGGATTGGACTTCAATATCCAAGTGCAATGGTTGAGTAGTGTCCCTCTAGTAGATATATATATTTCTATAACCTGAGCACATGAAGTAGATTCCCACTTACAAATGGCCTATACCTTATGAGAAAATCTAAATTCAAGCCTTAGTATTAGAAATAATTTGGGATTGGTTAGTGGAGATCAAGGTGCAATCAATACACCTGTGACCAGCCCGAATTTGGAGAAAGCATGATGTAAAATGTGTTTTTGTTGCTAGCTCCTCTAAACATCATTAAGCCAATAGCCAGCCAAATAGCACCTTTTGTAAACCAAGGGTCGATACAGGTGGTACCCCATTTCCAAGTTGTGCAACCTAGTGGAGGGTAGTTCCTGAAGCCACTAGTTATGAGTCTTTTGCATCAAACATTATAGAGGAAGTAAAATGTATGTTGAAACATTATACGGATATGATCACTGAGCAATACCACTAGACCACCATAGATGTTAATTATTTAAAGTACTAACAAAATCTGATGGGTACTAGAATGCCCAATGAATGGGGCCCATCAGGATTCAGCTATAAGTATTGTGGTAGGCAACATTTTTCTCCTAATTATCCTAATGAAAAATGCAATATATGTGAGAAATCTAGTCACTTAGCCACTACCTATTGGAGTAGGGTTAGTTCTCTCTAGCAAGGTAGTTAGCAACCTCAGCCTATGAACTATTATACAAGGGGTAAAGCCACACTTGAGGAAATGCCTGGTGGGGTAACTCTAATTGAAACTTTTCCAATCACTAAGAGTTTATCTCCTAACAATGTTAGTGTAGTAACTAGGGGTTAGAAAACTGAAAGATACTTAGAAAGATGACCCTAGTACTAGCAAAGTTAACCCTAAACCCAGCAAAGATGATAGGAAGATGTTGGATGCCCAAGCAGGCCCTCTTAAAAATTATGGTGTTTTATAGGAGCCTGTGAACAAAAGAAAACAAAAATCGAAAGAAAAAGAGGGTACTAAGATTAGAAAGAAGCCAAAAGAGTGGCTAGTGTGGAAAGAGAAGAAAGTAATGACAAACTTCCGTGAGTTTTGACCTAGCAAACATGCTATGTGAAGTCAAACTAGATAGGAACATACTACAACTAACCCACTATCACCAAACATTTGTAAGGAGTTCAAGAAAATGTCAAAAGACGCAGGATCTAGAGCATGGCTATGGCAGATGGAACACAAAGAGAATGTTCATGATGACATAGATTGAAGAGACCAACTGTTACTCAAGTGAATTAGGTTCTAAGATGGAAGTTTGGACTCATAAACACAATCTTGAGTATGAGACTGACAATGATGAAGACACTAACTAAAATGGGAAAGCATCATGATATTGCATTCATCATATGTGTAAAAAAGTGATAGTGAAGTACAATGCTTTATAGTTGCTGGATGGGTAGCAATTTCTCTTTCTATGCATATGGGATTCAGTCTGTCTACATGTCCTAAGCCTAGAACTTCCTCATACAAAGAGGCTACAGTAGGTGTGATTGCAAATATCTCAATGCCCCTATCAATCACAACCAGAAAGTACAAAGTGTGTAGAGGCTTTAGTGAAAGAAACACATGCAAAGTGTGGGCACACCGTAAACATGGCAAAAACACTAGAGGCTATCGCAGAAAAGGCTAAGTGTGGGTACCACAAACATGATGGACATCTAGAGGCTATAACAAGGGCCTCACAAAGTGTACAGAGGTTGTAGTACAAGGCTACATGAGAAGTTTACAAGCTTATGATAGGAGCATTTTGGGCTAGGCAATACAAGGCTAAAAACTCATTAAAAATTTGGGTCAAGGACCATGAGGTCCTTGCAATTTTCAGCATTTCTTTTTACATAGATCTTCAATTCATTGTAAGTCTTCTTGTCAGTATAGTCCAGCTTGCTCTTTTTGATCTTGTACTTGTTCTTCACTTTTCTTGCAACTTCACTGTCCACCGCTTTGATCTTCTCATCCTCTTATTTTAGGTCCTCTTAGTCTTCTTCTTTATTGACTTTGCTTTTAGTTGCATTAGTCTTCATGTCCACGTCCCCCTCAAGATCATGAGCTGAAATGGCCTCTACTGTGAGATCCAAGGACTCCAAGCAGGGTATGTCCTGCATGTCACAGTTGCAAGCTATAGTAGTGACTGAGAATTTTGACAATGTTGAGCCTGTAGTTGCTTGATGTTAGTGATTGAGGTGACAAGAAGAAGATCTAAAAGCAAGGGAATAGTTTCCTAGAAGGAAACTCCAGGATATTTGACTTGGGTAGTGAGATATAAGAGCTTCAAGATGACAAGGTGCAGTTGGCTATGGCTACCATGGAAGCTCAAGTGAAGGTAGAGTTGAGAGATGAAGTCATGGGCTAGAACTGAGCTAACTAGAGTTGAAAAGGGACTGAGAGAGAGTAGAGAAGAGCTAAGCTGAGCTGAGCCATGCCTAAGCCATGCCCGACTAGGCTCTAATACCATGTCAAAAGACATGGGATCTAGAGCATGGCTATGGCGGATGGAACACAAAGAGAATATTCATGATGACATAGACTAAAGAGATTGATTTTTACTTAAGAGAATTAGGTTCCAAGATGGAAGCTTGGACTCATGAATACAATCTTGAGTATGAGACTGACAATGACCAAGACACTAACTGAAATGGGAAGCATCGTGATATTGCATTCATCATATGTGTAAAAAAGTGATAATCAAGTACAATGCTTTATAGTTGTTGGATGGGTAGTAGTTTCCCTTTCTATGCATATGGGATTTATTGTGTCTTACAGTAGGTGTGATTGCAAATATCTCAATAGAAAATCCTACAAAGAGGTTATATTGTAGAACCTTTTGGTGTCCATTGAGTGGGTAGCGAATGGTGGGATCATGTAGAGAAGCACTATCCCAGGGTGCACGATATGCCAATGGAATCTTGATATACAATGCAATGGTGGACCTTAGCTCATTCATAAACATTATGAGTATGGATTCATTGGAAATTTTGGGTCTACCAATCCAAAAGGATGCCACAATGGTTTTAAAAATGGTTGATGATAGCCGAAGGCAACCAAAATGGTAGCACAAGTACATGTGATGGTTGCTAATATTGAGTGTGTCCTTAACTTCCATGTTATCTGATTTGTTGGAAGGCCAAGCTATCAGTTGTTTCTTGGAAATCCATGGATATTACATTCTATTTATTTGGAGGATATTCTAGCTGGTCAACTCATTTTTGGGTGTGGGTTAAAGAGAATAATTTTGGATGCATACCTTGAACACTTGTTGGATTAAAGGGCATTACCTCCTACTATAGAATGGGAGGCACTCAAGGAAACCTTAGCTATTGGAATCTTAAGTTCTTTTGATTCTAAAGAGGGTTCTACTACTACTGAGGAGGTTTACCAGTATGTTTAAATGAGCCAATAGCGAAAAAGTATAGGATTCGTAATACTAATGTGATAGAGTTGGATCTTGCAACTCCCAATGATCCCCACCCCAATAAACTTGGCACTATGTTATCTATTGATGAGCATGCAGATTATCTAACACTCCTACATGAGTTTAGGGATATATCTGCATGGATTTATGGAAAATTGAAGGGGATTCCCCCCTCTATTGCCATGCATATAATCCCATTGAAAGAAGGTAGTAAGCTAGTGAGACAATATGTTAGATGTATGCCTTTTGAGCTGAGAGAACCTCTTTTTTAGGAATTGATGCATTTAAGGAAGGTTGGTCCAATATTTTTGATTGTATATACATAATGGTACTCATCGGTGGTAATAAGAAAGAAAAAGAACAATCAAATTCTCATGTGTGTTGATTTTAAGAAATTGAACAAGAATATGGTAAAGGACTATTATCCTCAATCCTTTATCGATTGAATTTTAGATTAGCTAGTAGGGCGAGATATATACTCTTTCATGGACTATTTCATAGGATACAATCAGATGGCCATAGTTGAAGAGGATAATTTAAAGACTAAATTCATTAAAATTTGTGGTACTTTTGTGTACCATGTGATGGCTTTTGGCCTATGTAATGCTCTTGGGTCTTGGAAAAGAATGACTAGCAAGATGTTTGTCTATATATCCTCTGAAGCATTGAAGTTTTCATAGATAATTTGGGGGCAGCTACCATGACCTGACATAGACAGTTGATTATTCTATGTGTATGCTTTGAGTGATGCCGTGAGTATTGCATAGCGTTGAATCCTTGGAAGTGTGTATTTGGGGTGCCCTATGGTTGCTATTGAGTCATGTTGTGAGTGCGACTGGTAGTGTCATGGACCCTGAAAAGGTGGTTGTTATTGTGGTCCTCAACCCACCCACTTGCCCTAGGGAGGTTCACATTTTTGTTTAATCTGTGGGGTACTATCATTGATTCACTAATGCATTGGCTAAATGTTCATTACCCTTGACGAATATTTTATCTCACAGCCATGCTTTTGAATTGGCTAAAGCATGGGAAGTAGCATTTGAAGATGTTAAAATGGAATTATCAAAAGCATCGGTTTTAAAAGCTCCAAAAAGGGGTGATATTTTCTATATATTCACAATGGCGAGACAAGGTGTAGTATTAGTTGTTTCCTATCCCAAATTTGGGAGGCACAGCTTTATCATCCTATTGTATTCGCAACCCATAAGTTGGAAATTTCATAGCTTCGTTACAACTATTTGGAGAATGTTTTCTTGGCTATGGTATTTGCCACCAAGAATTTTATACACTATATTCTTTATGAGAAGGTAGTGTTCTTTACCAAGGTAGAGGGATTGCACTTATTACTAAACAAGCTTCAATCCCCTGATTGCTTAGAAAAGTGGTTGATCTCTTTGTAGGAGTTTGACTATGAGTTTAGGAGCAAGCCTCCAAAGCTATAGGGTATCATAGAGTGTCTAGTAGATTTTGGTTAGCCTAAGGAAGATTGTGCTAATATTAGTGACTATGAGGACTTATGCAAAATTGATGCAACATCTACCCCATCATGGTATACATCTATCACACATTATCTCTCAACAAGCAACCCGACGGAAACTCTTTCTAAATCTAAGAAGAGGAAGATTAAGCAGTAAGCACTTTGCTTTTCGATAATAGTAGGTGTCTTATATAGGAAAGGTATGGATGTTTTTTTTTTTTTTGTGGTGCTTGATGAGATATTCTTTATTCTAGAGGAATGTCATGATTAAGTATGTGGAGGCCATTTTGTTGGATGACTCACCACACCCAGAAAGCTTTATGTGCTACCTATTAGTGGCTAATGGTTTTTCAAGATATTGTTGCAAATGTTAAGCATTGTGATGTCTAACAAAACGACACTATGAGAAATCATAAGTGGCCACTTAATCCTATTCTTGTGACTTGGCCCTTTGAGAAGTAGGGCATCGATTTTGTTGGACTTGGGTACCCTTCATCTACTATGTGGAAGTGTTATATCATTATGGAAATACACTATCTTACAAAATGGTATGAGCCTCGAGCTACGATGAAGGACAATGCCAAGGAAACTGCTAGTTTCTTTATGGAATAAATAGTTTTCCATTTTGGTCCCCCTAAGGAATTGGTGTCCGCGACCGTGGGACACACTTTTTGAATAAGATCATAGAAGCCTTGATTAAAGATTTGAAAATTAAACATAATAAAATCACCCCATGTGAATGGACAAGTAGAGAGTGCCAACAAGTAGCTTGTAGGTATTTTATCCAAAATTGCATCTACAGGTAAATGAGATTGGAACAAGAAACTTCATGTGACTATTTGGGCTTATAATACTATATTCAAGAGAGTGACAGCCCACACCCCATTGAAGTTGTATATGGAGAAGAGTGTGTCTTGCCCTTGGAAATTGAGTTCCCATAGTGAGGTTTACGTTGAACTCCCTTAGTGAGGTTTACATTGAACCATTCTTTGGGTAAAGAGGGAGCATTGCAAGAAAGGTTAACCTCCCTAGCACATCTTGATGAGATCTGATTGTACCCTTTGTTACATCAAGAGGTAGGGAAGAAAATGATGAAAGTTGGTCCTATATTATGATGCTCATTACAAGTTATTTCTTGGCAAGTTAGAACCCAAAGGGATGGCCCTTATAATATCATTCGTATAGGAAATAATGGATCTACAGTTGTTTGGCGTATTTGTAGGGGGTAGAGTTTAAAAATAAAGTAAGATTTAATAAGTTGAAGCCTTATTATGTGTAGGGGTCAACGTCGAACTTGGTACCTTTCTAGGTCTTATAGGATCCAGCTTAAGCTTACAGTAGGTGTGTAAAGGCAATCAAATGGGCAGAATCATTCCTTATCTTGAACATTTGTATTTAGAGCAATGTTACCACCAAGGTCGAGTGATCTAGTGAAGGGTTATTATATTACTGAGTGGCAAGATTGTGGAAAATTAAGGTCTACTGCTATCATTGCCATAGGGTTCTTATTAGTGTCCCTATTGAGTTTGATGAGGAAAGAGGGATTGCACCTATCATACATCCTCTCTCTCGGCTTGACTTTAATTATCATAAGTAGACTGAATTAAGGCTCATCCCTCATGCTCCAACCATGTCACACATCCACACACATAAATCTTATTTTTCCTCTCTTTTAAATGTAAAAAAACTTATTTTTTTCATTTTTAATTATTTTTCTTATTTATTTATGCATAAAATATGATATTTTATAATTTTCTTATTTGAACTAAAATTTGTAGTGAAAAATATTTTTATAATATTTTTTGTTCCACACAAATCCCATAAACACCACAAAATCCCAAAATTGTCCATTTTTCTTAAAACCGCGTAGTCGCAAGTTTTGCGGGTTTATGTATAAATTATTATGTGATTGAATTTTCTTATTTTCTTTAGCGTCTCTAATAGATTATAGCATTAACCACCAAAGACAACCATTTCCAAGCAATTTCAATCAAAATCTATCATAAGACAAGTAGAAAAATCGCTTACTCATAAAAACACACTTTTTGAGACTCGTATTTCAAGGTTGGGAGGCTGCTCACGCTCTTCCATAGCCCAATCTATGATCCTTTGTGCTTCAACACCAACGCTTCATCAGCATCTTTCATCAAACCCCACCCCCTTCACTCTTAGAATCAAGCATATGAACGGGCAGTAAGAGGAGAGACGAGAGAGAAATACTCAGAAATCAGAATTTCACTTCCTTGATCATATTTCACATGCTTACAATCAAAATCTTGATCTTGGCATGTAGGTCAGGCTTCCATCTCTCTCTCTCTCTCTCAATGTATTGAAGAGGTACAAATCCATCCAAAAATGGGGCGCAAAACAAAAAAGCCCCCTCGTCACAAGAATTTGCATGTTTTTTTTCCATTTACATTTCATTTCATATCATGTATTAAATGTCCACTTTGAAAAAACCACTTTCACACAATGCTCCGTGATGGTTTTATGTCTATTTGGAGGGGTAAACGAACTGAAATTGCAATCCGACTAGATGGCTAGCTCCACGACATCGATATCTAAAAAGTTTGACCCTGTCACGTAGTTTTCGGCTCCTCAATCACATAGTTGCTTTAGAGTGTTGAACCTTATAGGGATTAAATGGGGGGTCAAGCAAACTTTGAGATCGACAAACGGAGACTTGCATTGCATTCGTGGCATCGAAATCCACTTAGGAAAACCCTAGCTCTCAACCATCTACCCCACCATTTAGTTTTTCATGAAAATTTGGTCATTGACACCTCCCGGCCACTTTTCCACTTCAGGGATGGGCTTAAACACTTCAAAAACGGGTCCCAAAATCCATCTCTCAATGCGTTGTCTCAATATATAGCACATATGCACAAGTCCACTCTTCACAATATCCATTCCAGGATATTATATTCCTCACCAAATCAATCCCCAAGGAAACAATCATACTAAACTTAGAACATAGGGAGCCTCACACTCATCATGGATCAATAGTTTGAAACTAAGTGCTATGCATCTAGGAGATATTTTTCTTTATATCATTTTGATGTAATGCAATGCAAAGTGGATGACTTTGAGTGCATAAACATTTTACTTAAACAAAATGAACATTTAAAATCCAAGCATCCAACCTTTTTTGCAAGGAAATAATTCATTTACTGATACCAAGACAACCTCTATGGGGGACCTTGGTAGTTAAAACCTCCAAGCAAGAAATGTGAATTCTATGAGTAGTTATAGTATGCCTCTTGTTGGAAAGAGTCCAAGCCAAGCAAGTCCTAATAAGGCTTACAACACTGCCATGAGGGGTGGCTATGAAGGAAAAATTAATAGGACCATTAGGACTATGTGTGAATTAGCATCCTATGAGTGGTTCTCATTTTACTCCTAGAAAGGTTCTTGAGAGAGCTTTGCCATCTATCAGTGAATCATGCTTTCAAGTGGATGTTTTTCTTCTTCGTAAGATCATGATGTCTATGAATGAGAAGTCACAATATGGACAGAGGCAAGTAGAGGCATCCTATGCAAAGAAGTAGAATGCCAAAGGTCCACCTGTGCTCGATGGAAGTCATACCTATATGAGGCTATTTGGTCATAGCAATAAGTTGGTGTTGAGTTCATTAGACCAATGTGGTAAATTGAGACAATGAAAGAATAGAAAGAGGAATATAAGATGGATTTGGAAGCCCGAAATCTCTAAAAGTTGGCTGGTGTGTTAGATGAAAGGCTAGGAATTTCAACATGCTGATGTTCAAGGCATGAAGTCCCAAGATTAGGTTAGGTGTGTCTAGGGAGATTTGAGTAGTTGTTCGCCTCCTGTAAAGGCACTGTTAGGCATTTAAATATCTATTTTGAGGCACTCCTTAGTGACCCTATCTAGCCAGCCTACTAGGTAGCTATTTCTAGGAGCTTATGTTAGTTGTGAGACAGATAGAGAAGCCTACCAAATAAAAGAAAGAGAAAAAATAATGAATATATATCCAAATATACAATATGGAGGTTTGTAAAAAGGGGTTCTAACCCTTGGAAAAAGAAATCAAAAAAGAAAAATTCTAAGAGAATAAGTTCATTGCCTTTTGCAAAGTCCTCATGAGTTATTAGGGATAAGTCAGTCGCCGTGCCGATGCTTTATCAACCTAGGGGTGGCATTTAGTCAAAAATTTAAATAAGGAGAGTTGGAACGAAAATAAAAGTGAGTGAAAGAAAAAGGATTTAGTGTTGCCTTGTGAGAGCTTGGTTGGTTCTTGGGTATTGAGACAAGACCTAAGGCCGATGCACTATTTTCCTTGGGTCACAATACACTTAGCTCCTTCCTTTTTGCATGCCCGATATCAAGCCTTGAAGTATAAACAAGTGATAAAACAAAAGTATTTGAAAATGAAAGACCAAGCTATAGGAGTTCTTGCTTAGTAGGGGTTCTTGGTCCAATTTTCCTATCTTAAGTAGGCAGGTTAGACCACCACTAAGGATGACTCATTTGATAGTTCTTATCAGTTAGTCTATATTGGAGTAATTGGTTAACAATTAGATCCGAATCTATGTGAGACTATACTTGGCCTACCCTCATAAATCTTCATGTTTTGATTTTGTTAGGGGGGTAGGGTGAGAGCTATGTCTGTGTTTTGTTGTGTTTTCCTTATAGCGGCTTGATGCTCTTTATGATTCATTTATGTGTAGATCAATTTGTGGAGCCAAAAATGTGCCAAAAATAGAAGATTGTTGGAAGTGATGGATGCAGATTTGATAATTTTAAGCAACCATGGAAGGTAATATTTAAAAGCAATTCTAAAGATGGGGACCTTACAATAGTCTTAGAGTTTTAGTATTTTTTCTAGGTGTCAAAATGAAGTGCAACAAGTTGTAGTAGTGAAAGACTCCAAAACATTTGTGGAAAAATTTTCAGATTGCAATTCAAACACATGAAGCTAGAGTTGCGAGTACTTAAGCAAAGAAGGGTCAAAAAGACTAAAGAAGTGTAAAAAGACTTTTAGAGGAAAGGGGTGGTGACCTTTGGGCTCTCCCCAATCTCCCAAATTTTGATGCAAGGGGGGGGGAGGGAGGACAGAGTGGGGCCATTTTTTTAAAATGAAAAAAATGCCATGGTGGCTGCACGATGAATCATTTGAGAGAGGGGAGCTAGAGAGGTCAAGAATACTCATATGATTTGACTACATTAGTGTCCTCCTTCAATTTTTTGCTTCTTATTACCAATATTGACTGTGCAAATGGTCCATTGATCATGAAGATGGAAAAACACTCTTTCTCTCTCCTCCCTCTTTGTCTCCTCCAATGGACAGTTCATGTGGGAATCCTTGTGAAAAGATCAAGATGGAGATCGATTGTTCGGCTTGAACTAGATTGATAAGGGACCATGCCAACACTAAGCAATGATGACCAGTGCTATTTGGAGACCAATGGCAAATCTAGTTGCTATTCATAAAATCAATTCTTGAGAACCGAAATACAAAAAATGATGAAAATTTGTTTGATGTATTTGATGAGTATAAAGTATAAAAGGCAAAAATTGTGTCTACGTGTAAGTTATTAATTTTTAGAAACTCAAAATATGTATTTTAAGTGGAAAAATGATGTCCTTTTGGTTTTAGGTGATCAAATCATGCTCATTTAAACTAGTTTCTTAAAATTAGAAAATTAAAAAAATATAGAATTTTATATAAATAAAATAATAAAAATACCAAAAATATGATTTTGGGATTAAAAATAGAGAAAAATAGTTATTGTGAGTGAAAAATTATGGAAAACAAGGGCTATGTTTGTGCAAGTATAATGGAGGTAAATCATGAGGATTTGCCTTAGTTTGCTCCATTTGCATATTTTCATATGTATTTATTATTTTTATTATACAAAAAATACATGGAAACACATGTTAACCTACTCGTCGCAAGCAAAACCCTAAACGATAGGGAGAGGGGGTTTTATGTGCTAAATATGGTTCAAAATTTGATATGTTTGCTATAGTTTATTATAGATTTCAATCTTACTTTAAGTATTAAGAGGTATAGTGGTACGAAGGAGTCTGGCATCGCCTTATCATCACAACAAAGTTGTTAATAAAGGAAAATCATGGAAAGAATGTTTGAGCACATTCACAATGGTGATTTCGTTTAAGTAAAATGTTTGTGCACTCAAAGTCATCCACTTTGCATTGCATTTCATCAACATGATATAAAGAAAACTATCTCCTAGATGCATAGCACTTGGTTTCAAACTATTGATCCATGATGAGTATGAGGCTCCCTATGTTCTAAGTTTAGTATAATCGTTTCCTTGGGGACTGTTTGGTGAGGAATATACTATCTCCTGGAACGAATATTGTGAAGAGTGGACTTTGTGCATATGTTTTATATGTTAAGACATTGCATCCTAGAGCCAATCCTTGGGATGTAGGAGAGCCATAGTGGGGCCACAATGATAAGCTAGGGGGTGCTCCTTTTGTTTGTGTTACAAGGTGCTAGTAGGCACCTATATGTTTAGGTACTCCCTTTGGTTGGAGTGGGAAAGGGCATCACATTGAACTACAATCTAGAGATTGTATCTACAAATACATTCTTTTGATAAATTAATACATAGTGTCTATATGCTTATGGGTATGAGGCTGTGGGGTTGTTTGGGTGAGTATAAGAGGCCCAAGCTAGAGCCTTAGAGCTAGCATCAGGTCTATTTTTGGTCCCAACATTCACAACTAACAGGGATTCCTAGAAACATCTACCTAGTAGGCTAGCAAAACAAGGTCACTAGAACTACTCTTAAAAATAGCTCTTAAAGTTCCTGACAATGTCTTAAAGGAGGCAGAAAACTACTCAAACCTCCCCATATATACCTAACCTAATCATAGGACTTCATGCCTTGAATGCCCATCCCCAATCACAATGAAAAAATTCCCCACATACATATACACATATAGCATAAAGGGAAAGTCCTCATAAAGGAAGGGCATAACTTGGATTGGCCACAAGAAGCTTCTGCGTAGCAAGAAACACCATATTGGGGAATATGGAAATTTCCCATAAGTTTGGGGCACGTGGTCAAATCTTTGGATTTTCCATAACTGGAATACTATAACTCCAAATTGAGTGGTCTATAGCTCAATAGATTCCATTTTTCAAGCACTTTCCAATGATAGGTCACATCATATGGTTTTGAGAAACTTATGTGCATGTTATTCGGGTGCCACCTTTTTAGTATTCAAAAAATAGGAATTGGGAGATTCCCAAACTCACTAATATTGTGTTAAGAGGCTCTCGCCAAGTGTTTCGTTGAATCTGTTTAATGCAGCACTAAAACCAAAAACTGCACCTGCACCAAACAAACATTTGGCCCTCTTGCCCTAATGAAATCCAATATTAAATCCAATAGAAATGACCCTCTTGGCCTAATGAGATAAACCATTTCACAGCAAAATAAATGGCCCTCTTGGCATAATGAGATTCCACATTAAATCCAACAAAAATGGCCCTCTTGGCATAACAAGAATATGTCATTTTGATCTATGACATACATGTTCTTCTTGGCATGCACATTGTATCTTATCAAACTAACCAAGGTAAACTAAAAATGCCATAACATGTGAGGACTAGCCTTGTGCTACTTATACAAGCTAGCTAACTACAATCTAGTCATCAAAGTCTAATCCTGGCTCTTGCTTATCCACAAGTCCAAGCCTTTCCTCTAATATAATATCAATATGGACTATCTCTTCTTGGGTGGTATTAACTAAATGAATGGTCTCATTGGGCTCATGTGTCTAGCTTAATTGTCATTCCAATAGATTGAGTGTTTGAGTTTATTTTCCTAGAGAGAATCATAGATTTGTGCTCATTCAAGCCTTCCCTATTAGGATTATTGCATACATCATTGTTACAACCCAAAATAGGTAGGGTTTCAATCCTAGGCCCATCACATAGATGCATCCTAGATTGGCCCATGGTGTTAGGTGTATCATTATGGCCTCTGGTTTCATACAGTTGGGAATTGACTATGGTATGTCCTCTTGGAGTTCATGACCTTTCATCTAATACACCAGCCAACTTTTGGAGATTTTGGGCCTCCAAATCTATCTTAGATTCCTCTTTCTATTCTTTCATTGTCTCAATTTACCACATTGGTCTAATGAACTCAACGCGGACTTATTGCTATGACCAAATAGCCTCATATACTTATGAGGGCGCTTCCATCCAATCATACCTTTGGCATTTTGTTTCTTCACATAGGATGCCTCTATTTACCTGTGTCCATATTGTGACTTCTCACTCATAGGAATCATGATCTTACTAAGAGGAACAACATCCACCCGAAAGCATGATTCACTTATAGATGGCAAAGGTCTCTCAAGAACCTTTCTAGGAGCGAAATGAGAACCACTCATAGGATGCTAATCCGCACTTATAGTTCCAATGGTCCTATCAAATTTTCCTTCATATCCACCCCTCATGGCATTGTTTTAAGCCTTACTAGGACTTGCTTGGCATGGACTCTTTCCATCGAGAGGCATACTATCACTGCTCATAGAATTAATTTACATTTCTTTCTTGGAGGTTTTGACTATCAAGGTCCCCCACACAGGTTGTCTTAATATCACCAAATGAATTATTTCATTGCAAAAAAGGTTGGATGCATAGGAGGAATGGTTGAGCTATGCTTGAAGCTCATTGTTTCATTCTACATATCAGTGTGAATGCTTATTAGTAAGCATGTGGAAAATAGTAAGTACTCACCTCCTAGAAGTTTGCATGAATTCTAGAAACTACACCTACTTCAAGTAGTAAGAAGTGGGCAACACTAAGTAGCACAATAAGCATTGATTTCTTCATGAGACAAACATTGAATTGTAGCATTAGCACCCTGGTTGAGTAGCCCTAGTGAGGCTTGGCATTTGATAAGTGTTTTGATCATTGCAAGAGTGTATTCAACACTTATTGTGCTCAGTTATAGCACATAACTAGCATCAGTAAATCTAGAGCAAATCACTATGAGGTTGTACTTGTGTGGGCAGTATCATTGCTAACAAGTCAAGCTTCTTTTTTGTCTACATTGGTTAGATGATTCACTTGTTTTCTTGCATTGTGTATGCCTTCAATCTTATGTATTTGGGCATGAATAGGAGCCTAAATTTCAAGTATTAAAGTACACTTATTACAAACTTGAAATACTATGAAAGATGTCCTGAATATTGATAGTCCACAATCGATTGATGGCCTATATGGACATCCTGCCAATAGAGTTTGGCATCTTGGTTTTATGGTTTGGAAAAGATGGAAGCTATTGAGCCATAGTTAAGGAATATACTTTGCAAATGAAGATTTAAAAAAAGTCTGGAATAGAATGTATTTCACTACTTTAGATCATTGGGCCATGTATTAAAAATATTTCATGCTAAAACACTACCACATGACTGTGGGTCCAACATTGGATGTATGTGAGCATTAAATGCAGAGATCTAGACTCTCTTTCTGATGGTATTGCAGTTGACTACTAGTTATTATAGATTTTGGTCTGTCTCATTGAATGTTAAACCATGTCTACATGTCTAGTAGGTAGTCAATGCAACTTGATTGAAATGCTTTTACCCATGAATGGTATGACACCTATTTGGGGATGTTTTTGACATACTTGTAAGCTGAAAATACCCTGGTTTTTGGTCAATTTACTGTCACAAATCTCTGGACTGAAATTTTCTTACATAAGCAGTGTCTAGCAGACACTTGCTTAGTGATTGGTTGACCTAGTTTGCAAGGAGTTAGGTGCATTGTCTGGTCACTCATTAATTGTTGAAGACTACATTGAATACATAAAGCTACATAGATGGAAAATGCTGACATGACTGATAAAATAACTCAAATAGTGAGGCAAAAGAGTGCTAGAAAACATAGGTTGATCAAAAGACGATGGACAAGAAAGGATGGTCCATTTAGGACTATGTGATTGAGTTATTACCAGAAAAATTTAGCTGAAATAGAAGTTTAACACGATGGACAAAAAAGGATGGTCCATTTAGGACTATGTGATTGAGATAAAGACTATTGCATATCAGCTCCATTCAAGACTATGTAATTGAGATAAAGACTATTTTGGATCAGCTAGCGTCCATTGGACTGAGGTAGATGATTAGGATTTGGTGGCTGTGACCTTGAATGGTCTAGGGCCTAAATACAAGTCCTTCAATACATCAATTTTACTCAAGACAACTGAAATGCCTAACTTTAATGAATTGGTATCCTTGCTTGTCCATGAAGAAGTAAAATCAAGTTTGACTATAGCTCAAGTAGCTTTAAAAATAAAGATGCAACTTTTTACTCTAATTAGCAAGGAAATTGTAATCATGGCAAAGGTTCTAGTTGTGGTAGGGGAACCTAGCAGCATGCATCTCTATAGCATGGGAAAAAGTTAGCAAGGATTTGTTGGTAGAGGTGGTGGATGCTTCTATGTGAGGGTGAGATCTCAGTCAAGGGAAAGAGGATCCTGGCACACTTAGTCTACTCATGAAAATGCAAACAAGGATAAATATTGGTATTAGTTTGGCAAGCATGGCCACATTGCAAAAGAGTGCTAGAAAAATTATGCTGATCATAAGAATAGATAGCAAGGTCACTATGCATCTTCTAGTCATGCGAAGCTTGAGATCGGTGAGAGACCATTTGCTATGACTCATGTACACAGTAAGGGAAGCCATCAATAAAAGTTTGATTATGTCTGATATATAGATTCTGGTACCTCAAACACATGACACCACATGGCAAGTAGTTTGATGAGCTAAAAATAGGTGCTTATGGCTCTATATGGTACTGGAGATGATTATCAGCATGACATAGCATGCACAGGGATTGTTCATATGGCTATGCCTGATGGCAAGAAAAAGCAGTTGCATGATGTATTGCATGTTCTATCAATCACCAAGAATCTGTTATCTTTTGGTTAGATGCTTGAGAAAAACCTACATGTGCAATTTAATAAAGATCACTAATTCTTCATAGTAGATGAGTATAGCAATGGATGTATATTGGTTGCTAAAGGCTAGAGACATGGTAGGATGTATACACTAGATGCAAACATCCCTAAATTGAGTGTTGCTATGTTTGGTCGTGATGGGGCAAGTATTCGAGACATTGATATATGGCATAAGCGGATTGGATATGTTGAGAAGTAAGCATGTGAACTCTCCTTATACTGGAGAGAATAAGGGTAGCTATGTGTAAATGAACTAGAGGATAGGGGAGCAAGGGGAAACCCTAACGCTAACTTCTTCAGAGGCTATATAAACTACTTAAAGTACACCCTCACAGTTGAGGAGAGTGTACTAGTTGTAACTTGAGCAACTTACTAAACAATATCTTCTTCTTGTACTTGAGCTCTCTTTCTCCCTCTTATGCACACTTTTGGGCTTCCAACTCTAATTTTCCACATGGTATCAGAGTCATCTTTGATCCTTCAACTTATCTCAGCTTCCCTGCATCATTAAGTGCACATGAGCTTTCATCTTCTACCTCTTGCCTCTTGATCACCATAGCCACAGCTTGACCTACCTCTTTTGAAGGACCTAGGGAGGGAAAAGGAGAGAATTTTACCCCAATATTTCTTCTGAAGACTTATTCCCCAGCACAAGACGTAGTGATGTGGTACAAAAAACACTTACATTGGGCAACGTATAGAGCAGCATTGCTGAAAATGTAGAAATCGATGCAGATTTGCAAGTAACCTGGTTCGAGCTAGACCACGACCAATAGAGGACATGATTGAGGCAGCTATCATGGGGCTTAGTAAGCCCCCTCAATAGGCCATCTCCCTATAAAAGGGTTTGGAGAAATTCCTCCTATGCTGGCTGCTATGAGCAAAACCTTAACTTTGGGTTTCTAGCAACCATAGCCGAAAAGCTTCAAGCTTTCCCATTTTTCAAAATTTTCAAACTGTAGTCATTAATAGTGATTCTAATCACCAAAGCATATGCTCTAAAGTGTGCTCTTGGTCTGTTATAAGCTCCAACACTCGGGGTACATCATAAGTTCACCAAGAAGCGTAACTTCAATATCGGTAATAAGTGTCTCACCAAGCTTTGACAAGGTAATACCTAAACATCTCAATCTTGAGATGAGTGCTTCTAAGCAATGAAGAGGCATTTACTAGCATCAATACTAATACCCTATGAATATTGATGTAATTGAAATCTCCTCAGACTCTTCATCAAGTGTCAAGGTCATTAATCGACCTTACTTAACTAAATGCTCGTATACAAAACTGTGAGGAGGGAAAGAGCCAAAAGTCCAGTCAAAATTCACCTCATTGAAACTTGGGAAAAAAGTAAAACTTTAATCAAGGTTTTTTTGAAGAATAGGACCACTAAAATCTCATCTTGAGATATTACATATGTATGATTTCCAACCTTTTTCATCTTTACAGTTTTAAAGTTGGTTATTATTTGTAGGGCTATCAAGTTTGTTATTTGGTTTGCACTTGGCCACCTATACAGGACTAGACACTGCCATTGCTTAAGGCAATAGGTAAGACCTTCCTATAATGGCCATGGCCTATGCAAATGTAAGGCCTCAAATTTGCAAGTTCAATGGAAAAGATTTCCATCCTTGGCAAGTCGTAGTAAAATATAAAATGATGGAACAAGGTTACTGGCCCTTCATAAAAGGGACCAAAGTTATTGACCCATCCAATCCCCTTGATCTAGAAGATGATGAAAGAGCTCAGGCCATCATCAAGCTTCATTTAGATGAATCTTTAATTCATCATATTGAACAACTCTCCACTGCCAAAAGGAGAAGTGGGATGAGATTGAAAGGCTCTACGGCGCTACAGGGAATAACTCCAAGATCTTTCTAAAGATTGAGTTCTTTAGCTTGGAGTATAAACATGGAGAATATTTAAGCAATTTTATTTCACATATGAAGGGGCTCATGGCCCAGCTGGCCTCTGTTCAAGCAATGCTAGAGGGTGGGCTGAAATTATTATGAGATATTCTCTACAAAGGAGTGGTCTGATATCTCTACAAGGGAGGGGTCTTAGTAACCCTAGCCCCACGTATAGTTGGTTAGGAGAAGGAAGTTCTAGTAGTTTCCCTCTTCTAGTTAGTTAGCCAACTTCGAGTGGAGTAATAGTTTCCATCATCCAAACTCCTTTAGTGAATCTAATTGTCACTATGGCACAATCTATTGTAATCCCAATAGGAATGCCAAACTTTCTAGCCTTAGGATCTCCTCTACCCATTTTTAATGGGTTAGTAGAGGAAGGTGCGGAACTTCATGTCAATGAATTTCAAAAGTTAGTGTTTAATTGTCAAATCCAAGATAAAGGACACTTGATGATGTTCTTTAATATGACTTTGAAAGGACAAGCTATAGTATGGTATCATAGTTAGAGACTGGAACCATAACAATAATTGAGGTATTCTTTACGGCCTTTTGAAGAGAGCTTCCCGTAAAAGGGGAGGTTAGTTTTACTGGCTATGTGTTCTCAATGTAACACGTCAAGAATCTCACGAGAATGTTTAAGGCTATGTCAAGAAACTAAAGGAAGTATATTGTAAGTTGCAAACCTATATTTCTATTCCAGTTGCTGCTTAGTTGCAATGATTTTTGCATGGGCTAGACTTTAATATTCATGTGCAGTTGAGTAGTGTTGCTCTTGCTCACATCGATATAGCTATTATACGAGTAGAGGAGGTAGAGTCGCGATTACAAGTAGTCAATACCTCTAGGGCAAAGTAGAATTCGAGTCTAGATGTTGGAAATACTTTGGCATTGACAAATGGAGGTTAAGGGATTCCCATGAGTACTTCCAATGGGAGTGGAAGAACGATTCAAAATGTGCCCATGTTGCCATCTCCTCCTAGTGTGACCATGCCTATGGCTAGTCAGATGGCTCCACCAAGTGTTGGAGGCCAAACAATAAACCCTAATGTTTTTCCAGGGAATAAGCAACCAATTCCTAATCAAGTGGTTAGGCCAATGGAGTCACGTGCCTTGAATATCCTTAGTGAAGTTAATGATATGATGAAGCACTATACTGAGATGATCATAAAAAAATACAAGCAAATAGTTGTTAATATCAAAAGCAACAGAATTTTATAAGGAGTTGACACCCTAAAGAGGCTGCCCCCTCAAGATTTAATTATAAATGGTGTGGCACCCAACATTTCCCTAGGAATTGTCCAAATGTTAAATGTGACATATGTGGAAAGTTTGTGAGAGCAGAGTTTTGAGCCCGGGATGTGCCTAAAATTTACCAAAAAATCCAGAATTTAGGAAAAAAATATTTAACATCAAAGGCGGCGGTTGCAGCTAGGACGATTTTAAGCACCAAGTGAAAGACAACTTTTAAAAGGCACCCGAGCGACACTTGTGGATTTTTGATAATTTTTTTGACTACCATACGGGATGTCAAGAGCTGCCAGTTAGTGCGGGATGTCAAGCTGGACGCCCAGGATTTTTCAGAGCTCGAATTGGAGCCCGGACGGGGAAAAGGCCACAAATGGGCCAAGATTTGAAAGGGTGGCCACAACTTGGACCAAAGGGGGGGTGCCCTCTGGAATTTTAACCCTCGTCCTTTTTAATTTTTGATGAAGAATCATGGAGAGAGATGGAAGAAGCGTGAGCAGCATGGCGCCGATTTTTGCGCCCTCTTCCATCATGATGAAGCATGGCGGCGGCTGAATACAACCCATCTGACATAGATTACCCAACAATTTCTCCCTCTTGGCTGAGCATATCACCAGTCTTCATGCGAGGAATGGCTGTGTGGATGAAGAGAACAGATTCTAGTCTTTCTCTCTCCTCCCTCTCTCTCTTCTCTATGGGCTGTTCATGTGTGCCATCTTGAATGAAGGAATGGTGAAGGAAAATGAAGGAAACGGTGATGAAGATTGATGGAGATGCTGAAGATTGAAGTGCAACATTGGATTGAGAGAAATGGAGGCTCTGTCTGCTGGTTATGCAGTCATTCAAGGCATCTCGGGTTACGTAAAAACACGGTATGACCATTTTTATGAAGAAAATGAAGGATTTTTGATAGTTTATGATGATAATTATGTTCTTATTGGATGAAAATTTTTTTGTGAGCTATTTGCATTATGACTAATTGTTTTTCATCAGGAAATTTTGATTTTGCAATGATTTACATGCTTTATTTAATTCCCGAAAACTCGAAATGTGATTTTTAAGTGGCAAAATGGTAGTTTTTCCGTTTCGGGTAGGTAAAAGTGTTCCCATGGGGGGAATATGGAAGATAAATTGAATGTTAGTATGCTGAAGTGATTGGAATAAGAAAACCCAGAAAGTAGTATATTTTATTGCCAAATAAATCAATAAAATGGAAAAAATAAGGGAAAAAATAGAAATACGTCTTGGAAAAATAAGGAAAAATATAATGATTGTTTGTGAATGTGTGGTAGTGGTAAAGCATGAGATTTAGCCTCAGTTTTCCCTATCTCTTTGTCAAAGTTTGTGATTTATTGCTTTTTATACATCAAAACATGACAAAATGAACCTCTACACCTATGCAATGAAAGCAATACCTAAAGGTAGGGGGTTGGGATGTTTGAATAGTGTGATTTGCGTGCTGATTGTTGTTGATTTTCTAATGCATACCATGACATAGAGTTCATGTTATTTTAATTAAGAGGATAGTAGCACGAGTGTCATCTCGATGCTATCCTTTCATCGCCACAACGCGTTAGGGAATAAGAATTGAAAGCCTGGTTGTGCACAAAGCACGTTGCTGATTTGAAAATGATGTTTGAGCACTTTATTATCATTAACTTTGCATGTGCATGAAACCATAGTGTCAGAATAAGAAAAACCTGGATGGATAGTACCTGTTTTTAATGACAATGACCCACGGTTGAGTGTGGAAAGGCATCCTAAGCCGTAGGATAGATGTTCATTTCTTGGGGGATTATTTAGTAAGGATGCATGGTAACTCCTGGAGTACTTTAAAAATGAAGAGTGGAGTTTTTTCGTTTGTTTTATATGTTGAGCAGTGCATGAAGGGGCTAATCCCTGCGATGTAGGAGAGCTGCAGTGGGGCCGCGGTGTTTCTACCGAGAGGTTGCCTCCCATGTATGTGATTATCGTGGTATTTATGGCCAATGTGTATGGGTTCTCCCTCTGAGGATTTTATAGAAAGGGAAATGCTGGACTACAAAATCACAAAACTATAAACGCATAGATTAGGCCTTAGGGTAGATATCCTTTAGCAGTGGATAAACGCTCCTGGTCCGTGAGGCCGTGAGGGTGTGTTTGTCTGTCATGAGCATGAGGTCCGGCTAGTGCCATAGCCAGTGCCGGCCCATTTCAGGTCCCATTAGTGGTGTGTTTGTCGGGAGCTGCCAATAAGTGGTGGTTCTCGAATATAGGGTTTTTAGGAACCAAAAAGTTGGTTTATGTCCTTTGACAAGGACCGTCAATCCAAAATACAAAAAGCAGAACATGCTGAGAGGACTAGATGGCGGTTGGAGATTGTAAGTCGCTATTCTCCTCAAAGGAGTAGCCCGATACGTATAAGAGGCAGTGGTCTCAGTAACCCAACTGCTGCACATAGTCCTTTAGGTGCAGGAGGAAGCACAAGTTCTTCCTCTCTTCTAGCAAGTGAACCCACTTCAAGTGGGGGTGTGATCCCATCAGTTCAAACTCCTAGTGTCAATCCGATTGTTGTCATGGCACAACCCATTGCAATTCCTGTAGGGACGCCGAATTTGCCAGCTTTAGGAGTTCCTTTGCCCATTTTTAATGGGTTAGCCGAAGAAGATGTGAAGTTTCACATTTGTGAATTCCAAAGATTAATGTTTAATTACCGCATCCAAGATGAGGGACATCTTATGATGTTCTTTATCATGACATTAAAAGGAAGGGTTGTAGTATGGTATCATAGCATAGAGACTGGAATCCTAATGTTGTTCTTGTGAGTCAAGTTTCGAACCCTAATGTTGTTCTTGTGAGTCAACAACCAATTCCCAATCAAATTGTTAGGCCAATGGAACGACGGATAGATGATCAAGGCTATGAGTCGAGTGACTCTAATGTCCTTGACAAAGTTAAGGATATGATGAAGCACTACACTGACATGATTTCTGAACAATATCGGCAAATAGCTGTTGACGTCAATTTCCTGAAGAAGCAGCAGAATCTGATAGGGAGTCAACACCCTAAAGAGGGTGGACCCTCAAGATTCAGTTGTAAGTGGTGTGGCGGACAACATTTCCCTACAGACTGTCCAAATGTTAAATGTGATATTTGTGGGAAGTCGGGCCACTTAGTTGCTACCTGTTGGAGTAAGATTAGTTCCCTCCAACAAGGGAGTAAACAGCCAGGTCCAGTTAACGATAGAGCGCAAGGTAGTAACCTGCAGCAAAATGATGGACCAAGACAAATATTGCAAAGGGGAAAGACCACTATAGAAGAGTTGCCACAAGGCAATGGAGTCAGCCTTATTGAGGCTGTACGCCTCAATGGCGCTAAAACCTCTAACCTACGAGCCGTGACAAGAGGCCAAAAGGCTAAAGAGGTTGACAAAGATAATGCAAAATCGGTTGAGGGAAACCCTAAGCAAGGGGATAAGGGGACACAAGTCCTGAATCCTGGCGTGGAAGGTGGACCTCTAAGGCCTGTTGACAAAAAAGTCGATCCTAAGAAGGATGAGGAAGTGCCAAGAAAGAAGGCAAGAGCTAAAAAAGAAGCACCAAAGCTGGTCCTGAGACCAAAGGAAAGAATCATCTGGCAAGAAAAGAGAGCTTTGGCTACTTATCATGATTTTGATTTAGCAAGTTCTCTTTGCGAAGTCAAACCAGATGTAAACCTCTTACAGTTGATTAAATTATCTCCAGGAGTATGCAAGGAATTCAAGAAGATCCTGCATACTAGGTATATTGTAGAACCTTTGGGCATAGCACGAGTAGGGGAAGATTGGTTTGATCATGCTGAAAAGAATTGCCATAGGGTTCCAGTATACGTGGATGGAATATTAGTAGAGCATGCTATCGTAGACACAGGTTCTTCCGTCAATATCATGAGTTCAGAGTTGATGGAGAGGCTGGATCTAGGCATCCAAAAAGACAGCTCCACCCTTCTTAGAATGGCTGATGATAGTCTAAGGCAACCAAAAGGTTGCATTACTAAAGTCCATGTTACAGTTGCAAGTGTAGAATCCTTCTTGGACTTTAGGGTAATAAGATTTGTAGGACATCCTAGCTATCGAGTTTTGCTAGGTAGGCCTTGGATATTACGAACAGATTGTCAAGTTGATATACCCGTTGGTCGAGTGGTTCTAGGTAGAGGTGCTAATCGAGTAATAGTCGATGCTTACCCTGAGTCTCCTCAAAGTGAGAGAGCTCCTTTATCCTTTACTGAATTAGAAACAACAGATGATCCATCTGGTAGTGAGACATCATCCAGTGATGAATCTAAAGAGGGGTCCACTAGATAGGATATTTATTAGATAACTCTAAATGAGCCGATAGAGCCGCAAGATAGGATAAGAGACGTGGATGTGATTGAGTTGGACCTTGGCACGTTGAATGATTCGCAGCCAATTAAATTAGGTTCCATGCTTAGTTCAGTAGAAAGGGAGGACTATGTGTCCTTGATTCAAGAATTCTGCAACATCTTTCCTTGGAGTTATGACGAGCTGAGAGGCATTCCTCCCAGCCTGGCCGTTCATACTATTCCTGTAAAAGAAGGCAGCCATCCTGTGCGTCAGAAAGTAAGGCGTATGCCTTTTGAATTGAGGGACGGGATGTTTGAGGAGTTACAGAAGTTACGGAAAGCTGGTTTAATTTTCCCTGGTACATCACACAGAATGGTGTTCACTAGTTGTCATCAAGAAGAAGAAAAACAACTAGATTCGACTATGTGTAGATTTTAGAGAGCTGAATAAGTAGACGGTTAAGGATTACTACCCGTTGCCATTTATTGACTAGATTTTGGATCAATTAGCGGATAGGGAAATATATTTGTTCATGGATTGCTTTACAGGTTACAACCAGATGGCAATTGCGGAAGAGGACAAGTTGAAAATAACTTTTATTACTGTCTTTGGTACTTTTGCATACCATGTGATGGCCTTTGGTTTGTGCAATGCACCTAGATCATGGCAACGAACAGCAGACAAGACCTTTGGTGACATCTCCCCGGATGAGTATCGCTCTTAACCCACGGACGTGTGTCTTTGGATTGCCTTATGGGCTATTACTAGGCCATGTGGTTAGTTTAGTAGGGATCACAACTGACCCTGAAAAGATCAAGGTTATAGTCGCTATGAGTCCACCACGCACTCCGAAAGAGGTACATAGCTTTCTGTCATCGATAGGGTACTATCGGAGGTTTATAAATGCCTTGGCAGAAAGGACGTTACCATTAACAAACTTATTATCCTTTAGCTGTCTATTTGAATGGAGCAACCCTTGTAAGGTAGCTTTCGAGGATGTGAAACAGGAGCTTGTAAAAACACCAGTTTTAAAAGCACCCAAAAGAGGCGAAGTATTTTACATATTTTTAGCAGCCACCATGCATAGTATCAGCTGGTGCTATTTAGCCCAAATCTGGGAGGAAAAGTGGTATCATTCGATAGCTTTTGCTAGTCGAAAATTGGGCATTTCAGAAATTAACTACATTTACATGGAGAAGTTGTGCCTTGCGATGGTCTTTGCGACTAAAAAATTCAAGCATTACATCCTCTATGAGAAGGTAGTTTTCTATACGAAGGCGGAAGGGCTTAGATTGCTTATGAATAAGCTGCAACCGCCTGATCGTCTGGCAAAGTGGTTAATCACTTTGCAGGAATTCGATTATGAGATTAAGAGTAAGGCACCGAGGTTGCAGGGTAATGTGGAATGCCTTGTGGATTTCGGGGAGCCGAACGAGACTCTGGCTGAAGGAAGTGATATTGAAGAAATGTTTAAATTTGATACAGCTTCTATTCCATCTTGGTATGCTGCGATCACGCATTATCTATCAACAGGAGAGACTGGAGCTGGTTTATCAAAATTTGAAAAGAGGAAAATCAGACAACAGGCTTTGAAGTTTTCCTTGATAGCAGGAACACTATATCGGCAAGGTATTGATGATATCTATCGCCGTTGTGTGATGCCTGACGAGGCTCCTTTCATCTTGGAAGAGTGCCATGACTCTGCATGTGGAGGGCACTTCGCGGGACGGTTGACGGCACATAAAGCTTTAAGAGCTGGATATTGGTGGCCGTCCATCTTCCAAGATTCCTTTGAGTATATTAAGAGATGTAATACCTGTCAAAGACATGACATCAAAGAGAATAGGAAATGCCCACTTATGCCTATCATGGCTATCCTTCCATTTGAGAAGTGGGGCATTGACTTTGTGGGTCCTATCACCCCATCGTCTACTACCCAGACGAGGTACATTATAGTAGCAACTGATTATTTTACAAAATGGTCAGAAGTGCGGGCGACGAGGTAGGACAATGCAAAAGAGACTGCTAGTTTTCTTTTAGAGCAGATTATCTGCCGTTTCGGTCCACCAAAGGAACTAGTGTCGGACTGTGGAACCCACTTTTTGAATAAAGTGATCAAAAGCTTGACTGAAGCTTGGCAAATCAAGCACAATAAAATGAATCCTTATAATCCTCAAGCCAACGGGCAAGTCGAAAGTACTAATAAGCAGCTTGTGGGTATCTTGTCTAAAATAGTCTCTGAGAAGAAATGAGACTGGGACATGAAGTTGTATGTGGCTGTATGGGCGTACAATACAACGTTCAAGCAGGCTATCGGCCATACTCCATTTAAATTAGTTTATGGGGAAGAGTGTGTGTTACCCCTTGAAATCGAGTTGCCAACCATACGGTTTGCAATTAACCACTCTTTAGGAGATAAGGATGCACTTTTTGAATGTTTTACGACCATAGCCCACCTGGATGAACTGAAATTGTAGAGCTTATTACACCAGGAGGTAGCTAAACATCGGATGAAGCAATTACACAACCTTAAAGCAAAGAAGTATACCTTTAAGAAAGGGAAATTAGTTCTGTACTACAATGCGCGTAGAGAGCTGTTTCCAAGGAAGATGGAACCTAGATGGGATGGCCCCTACAAGATTGTCAGGATAGGAAAAAATAGGTCTACGGCTCTACTAGCTGATCTACAGGGAGTAGAATTTAAAAATAAGGTTAATCTTAATAATATTAAAGCTTATTATTTCTACGTATGCTAACATGGAGAAATGCATTACAGGTCCATGCTGGGGCTGATTTGAGACCTGCAAAAGAGCTTAAAGCTGGTTGATGGGGCGATTAATTCCTTATTTGGAGCACCCATATCTGGAGCAAAGATACCATTAGGGAAAACTTATCTGGTGGAGCAAAGGATACAAAGTGATTGAGCAAGAAGACGGAACCTTTGTGTGGGAGATCAAAGTCTTCTGCCATCACTGCTTACGAATGTTGACAAGTATCCTTGTTGAGTTTAATGAAGAAGGTGGGATGGAGCCGTCAGTTCATCTTCTCAACATGTTAAATTTTGACTATCATAATTACGAATAAAGGAGTTCGTGATGGCAGGCTGTGTAAACCCATTGTGGACGTACACATTATATTTTGACAGAGTGTCCAAGGGCCCTAATAAAAAAGGGAGTGTTGGAGTAGTAACCCGAGATCCCCGATGAGAGTTACGATGAAGTTAGCTGCTTATATCGGGGTAGAATTCACTAACAATATGGCAGAGTATAAAGCCTTGATTATGGGACTGCATATTGCCAAGCAAGGTGGTATTCGGCGGTTGTTAGTAAAAGGGGATTTCCAGTTGATCTTGAATTAGCTAGATGGGACATACAAAGTGCGGAATCCCATCCTTTGTATGTATCATCGAACTGCGATGTGAACACCTCTTGCTATATATGCAAGAGGGATGGATCATAATCTTATGCATTTAGTTTAGGGTTGCGAGTCCTATTTTTCCTCCTTGGAAAGGAGCATATTATTGTATATCTGTACTATTTCGAGGAGGGATGTGTAGGTGCTATGCTGATTTATTTCATTAGGACAAGAGGGCCAATCAGTTTTTTGTAGAGAAGTGATTTATTTCATTAGGCCAAGAGGGCTAATCAGTTTTTTGTAGAGAAATGTTTTATTTCATTAGGCCAAGAGGGCTAGTCATCTATTTAGTACAGGTGCAGTTAATGGTTTCTTGTTTTAGTTCTGTCCTAGGTAGACAGGTTCGAAGAAGAGCTTGGAAGGAGCCTATGTCACGCGGAAGCTTCTCGTGGCCCTATCCAAGTGATATTTCTCATTTTCGAGTAACGTGTTTTTATGCTATATGTGTCTATGTACTTGTAGGGGATTTTCTTTTCTTGTTGGGGAGTGGCGTCCAAGGCATGAAGTCCCAGGTTTAGGTTAGGTCTGTTTGAGGGAGGTCTGAGTAGTCTTTGCCTCCTGTAAAGACATTGCCAGGCATCAAAAGACCTGTTTTAGAAGGCAGTCCTAGTGACCCTGTTCTGCTAGCCTGCTAGGCAGCTGTTCTAGGAGTTCTTGTTAGTTGTGAGGCAGTTAGAGAAACCTTGAATATCTCAAAGACAATAAATATATACAAAGGTGTGTAAAAAAGGGTTCTAACTCCTTTAAAAAATAGAAAAGAAAATAAAGGAAAATTTATAAGCAGTTGCTCATCGCCTTGCGAAGGCTTGGTAGATCCCTGGGGATGAGTCAGACCCGGAGCCGATGCCTTGTCTTCCTAGGGGTGGCGTCTTGCTGGAAAAGAAGAAAGTCAAGAAGGTTGGAGTGAAAATAAAAGTGAGCGTCAGAAAAGGATTGTTGCCTTGCGCGGGCTTGGTAGGTTCTTGGGTATCGAGACAGGACCTGAGACTGATGCCCTGTTCTCCTTGGGTCATTATGCTTAGCTCCCTCCTTTTTATACGCCCGAATATGGGAAACTAAAAACCTAAAAGGAAAAATGTGTTAAAAGGCAATACTTCTTGATTAGGCTATAGGAGTCCTCGCCTAGTAGGAGCTCTTGGTTGTGTTGTCCTTAGTTAGCTAGGTAGTTCAGACCACCACTTAGGGCGACCTCTTTGATAGTTCTTTTTAGTTTGGCCATGTTGGAGCAGTCGCTTAGTGACTAGCTTCGGACCTTCTATCAAATTATGCTAGGCCTACTCCTTGTGGATTTCATGCCTTGGTTTTGTCAGGGGGTAGGGTGAGCATTGTGCTGTGTTTTAATATGTATCTATTTTGTATCAGCTTGATGCTTCCTTTGGTTGTTTTGTGTAGATCTGTTGTGGGATTCGACAGGCTGAGTTGCCCTATCCCATAGTCGCCAATGAGAGCGGAGTTTTGAGCCCGGGATGTGTCTAAAATTTGCCAAAAAATCCAGAATTTAGGGAAAAAATATTTAACATCGAAGGCGGCGGTTGCAACTAGGACGATTTTAAGCACCAAGTGAAAGACGACTTTTAAAAGGCGCTCGAGCAACACTTGTGGATTTTTGATAATTTTTTTGACTGCTGTATGGGATGTCAGGACCTGTTAGTCAGTGCGGGATGTCAAGGTGGATGCCCAGGATTTTTCAGAGCTCGAATCGGAGCCCGGACGGGGAAAAGGCCACAAATGGGCCAAGATTTGAAAGGGTGGCCACAACTTGGACCAAAGGGGGGGTGCCCTTTGGAATTTTAAACCCCCTCTTTTTAATTTTTGATGAAGAATCGTGGAGAGAGATGGAAGAAGTGTGAGCAGCATGGCGCCGATTTTTGTGCCCTCTTCCATCATGATGAAGCATGGAGGCTGAATACAACCCATCTGACAGGGATTACCCAACAATTTCTCCTTCTTGGCTGAGCATATCACCGGTCTTTGCGCAAGGAATGGTTGTGCGGATGAAGAGAACAGATTCTAGTCTTTCTCTCACCTCCCTCTCTCTCTTCTCTATGGGCTGTTCATGTGTGCAATCTTGAATGAAGGAATGGTGAAGGAAAATGAAGGAAACGATGATGAAGATTGATGGAGATGCTGAAGATTGAAGTACAACATTGGATTGAGAGCAATGGAGGCTCTGTCTGCTGGTTATGCAGTCATTTAAGGCATCTTAGGTTACGTAAAAACACGGTATGACCATTTTTATGAAGAAAATGAAGGATTTTTGATAGTTTATGATGATAATTATGTTCTTATTGGATGAAAATTTGTTTGTGTGCTGTTTGCATTATGAGTAATTGTTGTTCATCAAGAAATTCTGATTTTGCAATGATTTACATGCTTTATTTAATTCCCGAAAACCCGAAATGCGGTTTTTAAGTGGCAAAATGGTAGTTTTTCCGTTTCGGATGGGTAAGAGTGTTCCCATGGGGGGAATATGGAAGATAAATTGAATGTTAGTATGCTAAAGTGATTGGAATAAGAAAACCCAGAAAATAGTATATTTTATTTCCATATAAATCAAGAAACTGAAAAAAATAAGGGAAAAAAATAGAAATACGTCTTGGAAAAATAAGAAAAAATATAATGATTGTTTGTGAATGTGTGGTAGTGGTAAAGCATGGGGTTTAGCCTCATTTTGCCCTATCGCTTTGTCAAAGTTTGTGATTTATTGCTTTTTATACATCAAAACATGACAAAATGAACCTCTACACTTATGCAACGAAAGCAATACCTAAAGGTAGGGGGTTGGGATGTTTGAATGGTGTGATTTGCGTGCTGATTGTTGCGGATTTTTTGATGCATACCATGACATAGATTTTGTGTTATTTTAATTAAGAGAATAGTAGCACGAGTGTCATCTCGGTGCTATCCTTTCATCGCCGCAACGCATTAGGGAATAAGAATTGAAAGCCTGGTTGTGCACAAAGCATGTTGCTGATTTGAAAATGATGTTTGAGCACTTTAGGATCATTAACTTTGCATGTGCATGAAATCATGGTGTCAGAATATAAAAAACCTGGATGGATAGCACCTGTTTTTAATGACAATTACCCACGGTTGAGTGTGGAAAGGCATCCTAAGCCGTAGGATAGACGTTCGTTTCTTGGGGGATTATTTAGTAAGGATGCATGGTAACTCCTGGAGTACTTTAAAAATGAAGAGTGGAGTTTATTCGTTTGTTTTATATGTTGAGCAGCGCATCAAGGGGCTAATCCCTGCGACGTAGGAGAGTTGCAGTGGGGCCGCGGTGTTTCTACCGAGAGGTTGCCTCCCATGTATGTGATTATCATGGTATTTATGGCCAATGTGTATGGGTTCTCCCTCGGAGGATTTTATTGAAAGGGAAACGTTGGACTACAAAACGACAAAACTATAAACGCATAGATTAGGCTTTAGGGCAGTTGTCCTTTAGCAGTGGATAGACACTCTTGGTCCGCGGGGCCGTGAGGGTGTGTTTGTTTGTCATGAGCATGAGGTTCGGCTAGTGCCATAGCCAGTGCCGGCCCATTACAGGTCCCATCAGTTTGGCTACTTGGATAGTACCTGTTGGATCAAAATTAATTCTCTCTAGCAATGAGGCAAACAGTGAGGTCTAGTCAACCATTGAGCACAAGAAAATAATCTCCAACAAGATGAGGGACCGAAATAAATACTACACAGAGGAAAAGCTATTGTAGAGGAGCTACCTAGTGGTAGTGGAGTCAGCCTTATTGAAGCTGTTTGTGTCAAAGGCACTGAAGCTTCTAATCTACAGGTTGTGTTACGAGAGGTCACCGGGGTTCAAAGACCAAAGGAGAGAATGTTCTGGTGGAAAAAGAGAGCTCTTGGTAACTATCGTGAATTTGATTTAGTGAGTTCTCTTTGTGAAGTTAAGTGGAATGTAAACCTCCTACAATTAATCAAGTTGTCTCCAAGAGTGCATAAATAGTTTAATAAGATTCTTTGTACAGGATATATCATAGAGCCCTTGGGAATAGCTCATGTAGGAGATGAGTGGTTTGAGCATGCTGAAAAGCATTATCCAAGGGTAGCAACATATATTGATGGAATATTAGTGGATCATGCCATTGTGGATATGGGATCCTGCATCAATATTATGAGTTTAAAATTGATGGAGAGGCTAGGTCTAGAAATAAAAAAAGATGCATCCATGATTCTCTGAATGGTTGATGATAGTTTAAGACAACCTGAAGGGTGGATTACTAAAGTCATTGTTGCAGTTTGCTAATGTGGAATGTATTTTGGACTTTAGGGTTATCAGGTTCGTGGATTGGCCTAGCTATCAAGTATTGTTAGGTAGGCCATGAATCTTACAAGTAGACTGTTAGCTTGATATACTTACTGGTCGGTTGATCTTTATAGCGGTGCTAGATGTGTAGTAGTAGATGTCTACCACCCTAAATCTCCTCAAAGTGAGAGAGTTCATTTATCCTCCACAAAGATAGATACATTGGAAAATGTAGCTAGTAGTGAGACGTCAATAAGGAATGAATCCAATGAGGGGTCCACTATAATGGATATCTATCAATGGATATCTATCAAGAAACTTTGAATGAGACAATATAGGCTCAGGAGAGAATACGAGATGCAAAAATAATTGATTTGTACGTAGGTATGTTGAATGATTCACAATCAATTAAATTAAGGTTCATGCTCAATTCAACCGAAAGGAAGGACTATGTGTCCTTGATTCGGGAATACCACATCATCTTTGCTGAGAGTTATGATGAGCTGAGAGATATTCCTCCTAGTTTGGCTGTTCATACTATTCCCCCAAAGGAAGGTAGCCGGCACCTGTGTGACAAAAAGTAAGGCCTATGCCTTTCAAAGTAAGGGACACACTATTATTTGAGGAGTTGATAAAACTATGGAAAGCTCGCCTGATATTCCCAGTACAACAACACACAAAATGGTGCTCACACCAGTTGTTATCACAAGAAGAATAATAATAATCAAATTCCAGTTTGTGTAGACTTCAGAGAGCTTAATAAGTAGACGGTTAAGGATTACTATCCATTACCATTTATTGATCAGATCCTAGACCAATTAGTAGGTAGGGAAATCTATTTTCTTATGGATTGTGGTTCTTGGCAACGTACAGTTGATAACACTTTTGGTGACATCTCCCTAGAGGAGTTAAAAGTTTTCATCGATGATATGGGGAGGCAACCACCATAAGGGAAAGAAATTTGATCATTTTAAGGAAGTGTTTTGAGTGTCGCAAGGAATTTTGCATTGCTCTTAATCCACGAAATTGTGTCTTTTGGGTGCCCTATGGGTTGTTATTGAGCCATGTGGTTAGCTCAGCTAGTATTAAGACTAACCTTGAAAAGATAAAGGTTATAGCCACTATGAGTCCACCACGCACTCCAAATGAGGTGAAAAACATTCTGTCTATTAGTGGGATATTATTAGAGATTTATCAATGCATTGGTAGGAAAGAACTTTGCCATTGAAAAACTTGTTATCTTTTAACCCTTCGTGATATGTAGCTATAATGCATTATCTAATCTACAGGGGGGTCTCGCACCACTCTATCAAAGTCTGAGAAGAGAAGGATTAAGCAGCAAGCACTACACTTTTCGAGTATAGAGGGTGTCTTGTATCAAAAAGGCATGGAGGAGATTTATCGTCGATGTTTTGCATAGTACCTGATGAATTACCATTCATTCTTGAGGAATGACATGATTCAGCATGTGGGGGATATTTTGCTAGGCTAGCTTATCGCCCAAAAAGCTCTCCATGGTGCTAGATATTGGTGGTGATAAATTTTCTAGGATTCTTTCAACTATGTTAAGTGTTGTGATGCTTGCCCACAAAGAGCCATCCCAGCCTAGAAGAGCTTTGCTCTCAAAGTTGAATTTGGGATAAGATACAAGGATGAGTACAAGAATAGCTTGAAATAGATGAAGTCATGTTGAAATAGAAGTCCATGCTAAAGAAGAACAAATAAGTTGATAAAGAAAGACCATGTAAGTGGAACAAATTTTGTACGCTATCCAAAACAAGCTGTGGTGAAAATATGGCCATATCTTGAAGTAGTGTCCAATTTCCATATGTAAGGTATACAAATGTAGAGGACAATGTGTAGTATCAATCCATGCCCCCATCGGAGTCAAATTTTGATGAAGATAAAGTATTTAACTTCAAAATAGACATTTATTATAGCAAGCTTTTTACTATTTAGTGAATGAACTATCCTCTTGAACAAGCCATGGAAATTGTTCCAAATATGAAGTGTGCTACCAATAAGATTCTTCCGTAGTCAAAACCTTCCACTTTATGCTCCATAAGAATCTGGTTCTTTAGAACTTTCTCCTGCTTACCAATAATCTTTTCAGCCTTATAAATTATCAAACCACCTTCACACTTGGGTAAGTTACTCAGGAATATATGTATGCATCACGTGGGTTCAAAATAAAGCATTTTTAAAATACCATTTTTATACATTTTCTATATATAGAAGGGTGTAATATAAAATTTTTATTTACAGATTGAATAGAAAAGGGTTATGTTTTATTCAAGAAAAATTCACAGATAAGGATATTTATACATAGGCCTTGAATGCACGTGATGTAGAGGATATACATATAGTAACTTCCCCGAGTCTTCATCAAGGGGAGGTAGTTCTTAAAGAACTTGGATTTTAGGGCCAACATAATTCTTGAGCTAAGATACATGAAAGACATTGTGAATGCATGTAGTTAAAGGTAAATCAAGTTGATAGGCAAGATCCCCAACTTTCTTAACTATTTGGTATGGACCATAATACCTATAAGCAAGTTTATTATGTCTTCATTTAAGAGAAGCATAATGGGATTTTAGAACCTTCAAGAAAACCTAGTCGCCTTTATCAAACTACACATGTCCTCTTTTCTCATCTGCATAGGCCTTCATTGTCTCTTGAGCTTTTCCAATATTATCCTTGTATTGCATCATAAAGGCCTCCATCTTCTCTAACTCTTCATGAGCACTAGGATTTACATCATCATGAAACTATGCATAAGGTACTTGAAACTTGTAGCCATATAATGCTTCAAAAGAAGACATTCCAATACTCATGTGATGAGTACTATTATAACAAATTTCTACAAGATGAAGCCAATGGTCCCATGCATTTTGTGTGTCATGGAAAAAATAATGCAAATAAACTTCTAGCCATTTGTGGACCCTTTCAGTTTGCATGTTTGTTTGTGGACGATAAGCCATACTAGGAGTCAAAATAGTCTCCATAGAAGAGGAAAAACTTCTCCAAAAGCTTCCCATAAACTTGGTGTCATGATGAGACACAATCTTCATTGGCATACCATGAAGCTTAAAGACATATTCCATAAACTAATCAGCCACTTTCTTTGCTATAAATTGAGCCTTTGTTGGAATAAAATGGGATGACTTAGTCAATTGGTCTACCAAAATATAAATTCTATTCCACCCATGTTTTGTTGTAGGAAATACCGTTATGAAATCCATGCTAATATCAATCCGCTTCCTATGAGGAATAGGTAGTAGCTGAAGCAAACCATTGGATAGAAGTGTGGAATCCTTATTTTATTATCAAAGAAGACAGCTCATGACATAGTCTTTAGCATCTCTCCAAATCCCTTTCCAATAAAATCTCTTATGGATATTATCAAATGTTTTCAACAAATCATGATGTCTCGCTAAAGGTGAAGAGTGTATCTCTTGCAAAATGCAATTTTTGAAAGATGATTGAGAAGTCAAGAAAACACGTCCTTGATACCATAAAAGACCATTATGCCATTTATAATTTGGACACTCTTCTCCTTTTCCTTGCTAAAATTCTTTCATCATTTTGGATGCTTTCTCATCAAAGAAAATACTCTTATTGAATGTCATGGAGCCAATACTTATGCACAGTTGAAATGGTAGAGATAGGACATGCCCACATTCTTGATAGGGCATCCTCAAAGTCATATCCTTGAAGAGTAGCTAACAATCTTCATTGCTTGGGAGACAAATTTGGTTGTGAAAGGAAGTATTTCAATACGATGATCATTTTTTACCTTGAGATGGCTTCCATATATGTAATGATGCCACTTTTTATTAGTGTGCAGTATTACCAATATCTCTTGCTCCTAAACATGTAATTAATGCTCCTTGTCATCAAGCTTTTAACTTTCATAATCATGGTCTTGACATAAAATAGTCCCAATTCCTCTTCCACTAGCATCCGCACATCTGATAAACTCCTTATAGAAATCTGAGCATACAAGAATAGGTGTTGAAATTAAAAGAGATTTTTACTCATTGAAACTTTAATCAGTGATGGAATCCCAAAAGAAAGCCTCCTTTTTAAGTCTATCCATCAATGGAGCCACCACAAGAGCATAATCTTGATGAACCTCCTATAGAAGGATGATAACCCAAGGAATCCTCTCAAAGAGGTTGAATTCATAGGAGTATGCCATTCTTTAATATATTTCACATTGTTGGGATCCACTCTAATTCCTTGCCCTCTCACAACATGACTTAAGTACTCAACTTCATCTTCCATGAAAGAACACTTTGTCATCTTGGTAAAGAGTGTGTGTCTTTGTAATGTGTTAAAGACCTCTTGTATATGCTTCAAAAGCTCATCCTTGGATTTTCTATAGATAAGAATATCATCAAAGAAAACAAGGATTGTTTTGAATAGAAAGGGCTAAAATATTTTATTCATGAGGGCTTGAAAAGTAACGGGTGCATTGGAAAGCCCAAATGGAATCATCAAGAAGTTGTATAATCCTCTTTCAGTCCTAAATTTTGAACTCATCTCCCTCCTTTATTCAAGTTTGATGATAACCCGATTGAAGATCTATTTTGGTGAAGACCTTTGCATCTTTAAGCTCATCAAAAAGATCATCATTCGGGGGATAAGATATCTATTCCCTGACCATTGTCTCGTTCAAATCCTGATAATCAATACACATATGAAATGATCCATCCTTCTTCTTAACTAAGAGTATGGGAAAGGCAAACAGTAATTGACTATACTAAAATAAATCAATTGGATGGTCAAGCTCTTGATTTGGAGGTAAAGATGATGGTGGCTGAAATAAATCATTGTATTTTTCCAATAGCTCTTCCAATCTTGGATCCTTTTTATTTGTAGAAGAAGATGGTTGATTTGATGATTGCTATTCATCTACTTTTGCAAGCAAAAGAGTGAAGATGCATGACTTGGCATTGATTTCTTTTAGCAATTTATTCATGGAGACGAGTTCTATATGTTTGTGGTCTATGCCTTTCAATTCTATGTACTATCCTTGCTAATTAAATTCCATTTGTACTTGTTCCAAGTCTAAAGTAAAATTTCCAAGTGTCTTTAGTCAATTACATCCAATAACAATGTCAATAGGCCCCATATCCAAAGTGATAAAGTCGACTTGTATTGCGCAAGAGGGCGATATTTCCATTGAAGTACATAGAAACACTTCTTTACTAGACTCATATGCACCATTGGAAACTTGTATCCATAAGGAGGAATACATGTCAATGGATAGCAACTTCAACCCGTTCAAAGATTTAGTGTTGACAAAGCTATGAGTGCTTCTCGTATCCACTAAAATATGTGCAACCTTGCCATTAATGATACCTTTGAGTCTAAGTGTACTTTTCCCTTTGCATTTGGTCCATGCATCATGTGAAATAGTACAGAAGGAAGCATGAGGATCATGAGTGCCACCCGGATCAAATGGAAATCCATCCATGGGATTGTAGAATCCTTCATTAGTGGCATCCTCTTCTTCATGAACTTCATCGACCATTGGGTAAGCATCAACATGCAGTAGATTTCCCTCATGTTCCTCTTCTTCTTCTTCAACTTTAATATCTTGAGTGATTACCATATTAATTTTTGAATTCTTAACTTTGCACTTCAGCTTATGATGTTGTGACCACTTCTCCCCACATTTGGAACCTAATCCTTTGGCATGCATTTCTCTAAGTTTGTCTTGAGGGACGAAGTTGTTATTAGAATTGTTTTGGGATAGTTTAGGAGCATTTTTAGCTCTTGAAAAATTACCTCTTGTCTCAGCCACATTTCTAAAAATTTTCCCCTATTTCTATGCATAATTTCCACCCTATTTAGCGGCATAAAAAATGGGAAAAATTGGCACTTTGCTAATATAACTATTTTGACTATTATAACCCCTATTTTCTTGCTTTATTGTGTCTGTTGATTGGCTGAAAACTTGCCCATATTTTGTTGGTTGGAAAAATTATTGCTCGCATTCCTCCTTTGCTGGAAATTTCTTGTATCTCTCTTATACTTTAGGGAATATCTTTCAGCCAACTATATGGCCTCATGTAAAGTTCTCGGTTGTTGAGCTCCTACTTGCGATGATATGGCATGGTCAAGACAAAAAATGTATTTATTTAGCTTAACAAAATCTAAAATTCCTTCGACATACAGGAGAGGTTCAAACAGGTGTTGGAGTATTCCTCTTTGAGCACATGCATACCATCTTCTTTGAAGTCTTTCTTTTTCCAAAGGAGAAACAAAAAACATCAATCATTGCTTTGCTTGAACTCCTCCTAAAAGTGAGAAAATTTTGCCAAATCTTGTGCATGTAATACCACCAAGTATGGGTGTAACCTTCAAGATGAAGAGCCACAAAATAAACCTTGGCTTCTTCACTTCTAGGATAAAGGGTGAAGTACAATTCAAGCTTATTAATCCACTCCTCCCATTCCAAAGGTGAAGTATTATCCCCTTTGAAATTAGTGATATTGATATTTTCCTTATACTCCTTTTCATTGTAAGATGGTTGCCCATAAGATGGTTTCCATGAATCTTTGTTTCAAGAGTTTTGCCTTAAATTAGATGGCCCAAAACCATGAGATGAGGGTTGACTGTTTGAAACATGCTCTTTGTTTGAGATAGCATGAGCTGATCTTCTCTCATCATATCTTCCACCTTCATGAACTTGATTGTTGTTCATGTCTAAGACTATCTTTTGGGCTGCTAAACTGAGGCCTTATGGTATGAATGCCATAGATTTGTGAAGGGTGATGGTTACCCCTCACTCTAGATGGTTCTCCTCTTTCAAAAGAATGCATAGATGGTTGAGAACTTTCTTTGTTTGGATAGGAAGGACTGCCAACAAGAGGGTTTGCATGTGGAGCTTCAATAGTTTGAGGTTCCCTTTCTGGCTTGCTCCCAATTTCCTTTATGGCTAAAATGAGTTCTTGGAATAAATATTTTTTGCTTTGCCCGCAAATCAAAGATACCCTTGTTTACTTGTGTCATCCCTTGTAGTGAACCTTGATTCACATGTCTTAAGAATTTATTCAAAGTCTTCAAATCCCTAGAAAGGTCTTCATTCACATGTCTTAGCTCTTTTGATAGTAAAATGTAATCAATCACTACATGTACTTCATGTGTGTCATCCATTTCTTGGTGTGTGTTGTAAGCAATCCCAATGCTTAAGTCTTCATGTATTTGCTCAAATTTATGGGCTTCATTTGTGTAATTTTGATCCTCTTGAAAATTCTTAATATCATCATTCAATGCTTTAGTAATGGAGTCTTTCTTTTTATTCCTGACCATTAGAAGGCAATGGTGTAGTAGTAGACATTTTGTTAATAAATCCCCTATTTCTCTCAGAATATAGCACCAATCTCAATGATTAATAGCTCTATGGAAATATTATTATATGGAGATATATAGATTTCAAAACATATCAACTTGGGTTGTATGTTTTGGGTGGAACAATGACAAACAATGTCCCCCTGTATGCTGTCTGGGTGCTGTCTCCCTCTATCTAGTGTCGGTAAATTCACAATAACTTGAGCTCTCAATATTGGATCAACAAATTTTTTTATTCAAATCAAAGCTTAGGATCCCCTCTTCGAATGGAGCTATCAAGTTCTTAGTTTGGATTAGGACATAATTTTCCATAATTAAATCTTTAGTTCTGAATAGAAGTTTCCTACATCCATGTCCACCACCTGTAAGTACTCTATTTGACCCTATGGGAGTACCCTGAGTGGAAGAAGCCTTTGTAAACCTTTGTAAAGACCTATAAAATAGTGAACACCACCTGTAGGTATCCTTAGAATAGGAGATGCCCTACAACTCTTCCAATTTTGCTCCAATGGAACTTTTAACCACTTGTGGTACCCTAAATAGGGCTGATCACTGCTGTGCTACTGCCAAACTCTGACAATGGGGAATGTACCTACACCTAAATTTGAAAATTACATGGGCTCCGAGACTTGAGGAATGTGCAAAGTTCCTCCTCAAGCTAGGTTGTGCACCTCTTCAAGGTCATAATCAGGAAGGGAGGGTCACCTCTCTTTTGTCTTTCCGACTCACCTAGCATCTATTTTTCCTTGCGAGAATCAATATGGCAAGTACATTCTAATGGCTAATCAAATAAGGATGATATGCATTGACTAAAAAAGCCTTTAAATTCTTCAATTGAAATGCAAGTGGATATTGGGAAATAACCAAATCGAAAAGGCTATGGATAGGGCATTACCCTTTTGCAGTGACTCACCTCTTTAACAATATTTCCACTTACCATTTTCATCATTATTTCAGTCCTATAACATCAACGTTCAATCATTTAAAAAAAAGTCCAAGTTAAGTGGGCAGTGAGTATCATTTATGAAATCAGTTTGGCATCAACATTTGAATGGGAAGAAAAAAGAAATTATCAAGCAATCATAATCAATCCTAGGTTGAATTCTACATACCTTTCAATGGGGATTAAGAGGATTAAACTCAGTCTCTCTTTATCAACAATAGGACTGGTTCAATAATTGGATGAAAAGAGAGATTCAGCTAAAAGAAATTGAAATACCTCTTTAATGTTGATGAAGAGTAGTAGATGAACCCCAACCAATCAATATTCAGCATAAACCGCCATCCATGGACCAAGATTGAAGATCATAAGACTAACTTTAAGAAAGCTTTGTCCAATATGATTGCTCTCATGTAATTTTCAGCTCCCGATCAATAAGATTGCTCCAATGCATCAAGACAATTCAATTCTTTGATAGAAGTCTACAATGGTTTGTTGAAAAAGATCCTTTGAGTTTTGAAGAGTGTAAATTCTTGATAGAATCAAGGATTCTAAGAATTTACACACATTGCCATGTTCAAGAGGCTGAAAATGCCTTCAATCTTAAAGAGATACTTCAATGTAAGCCCAATCTGGATGAAATAGCTTCAATTAAACCTTCCAGGGTTGTAGAAAACAAAAGCCCCATGAATTGAAGCCTCAATGAAGCAAAATTTGATAAAGATTGATGGCTACAGTGTTTTGCCACAATATCTGAGATGAGAAAAATGCCTCAATCTTGCTTGAAAGCTCCAATGTTGGCCCAATGTCAATTGTATATTCTTGCCTTTCACTTCTTGAAGTTAAAATGTGTAAGGATTGAATTAAAACTGCAAGAAATTACTAAAATCCTCATGCTATCCATTTTTAGCCATAGCCAGGGTTGTGAAGATAGCTTTAGGATTGAAGGAGAGTGAAAGATCAAGTGGTAGGTAACAAGTATGCCATTGATAAGCCAAATGAGGGAGAAGCTTCAATGGTAGATAAGGTTGTCAATTCTTTAGGAGGAGAAGGGCTAGAAAAATGGCACAAACTATCTTAGCATCTTCTTCTCCATGTGATCAAATTTTTTGTTGAAAACTGAGTAATAGGATAGTCTACAGGTTGCTTGAGACATCAAGGATCATTCTTTGAAGGTTTCATGAAGAGATTTGGCCATGGAAAGGAGATATGAGAAGTGAACTCCATGGAAGCTCTCCGCAAGAAGCTTGGAAAGAGGAAAGCGAAGCTTGCTCCAAAAAGTAACCATGGTTTAACCCTTCTAAACCCTATTTAGGCTTTAGTTAAGTCCATGATTCTTCAAAATGGTCCCAAATTGACTACGAACCACCAAAATGACCTTGAATCCGCCATTATTTCTTCAAACATTCTTCAAGACCATAAAATTTAGTCATGAATTACTATAGAGTTCTTAACTAGTCACCGTTTTAACTATGTCAAATCTTGTGACTAATTCTTGTCCTCCAATTACTCTGTGCCTATTCTTGTAACTAGATTCACCATGAAAATGACCTTTCCATTGGATCAAAGATGTGCTCTGATACCAATGTAAAGAAGCTAATTCCCACATGAAACCATTAAACTAAAAATACAAAGGAATAGACTAAAATGCCAAGAAACCATAGCCAAGGTGGCTAGGCATGAAATGATATTACCATGAATGGCTAAGAATCAAGTGATGAGAGGTTGCTGCATGGTATATGCACTCCAAGCTATGGTGGCCAAGAGTATGCATCCTCTTAGATGGTGGGAGGTTGAGAACTCAAATATGAAATGTTGTGAAATGGCAAAAAGATCCTTGGCTAGTTACAACTTAGCCTTTCATACTTAACCGTAATAGGCTAAATATTGGCTAAGGTATGAAGTCATTTTTACTTTATTACACGTAAGCAATTGGTAAACCCTATTTTAGTTATGTTACCCTGTTAAAAATGGGGTATCAATATTGTTGCACCAATATACCCTTCATCAACTATGTGGAAGCATTATATTGTTGTAACGATGGACTACTTTACAAAGTGGTCTGAAGCTCAAGCAATGCTAAAGGATAATGCTAAGGAGACAATAGGTTGCATTATGGAGTAGATTGTTTGCCGTTTTGGTCCACCTAAGGAGATAGTGTTTGATTGAGGGACACACTTCTTGAATATAGTTATAGTAGCCTTGATGGAAGCTCTAAAGATTAAACACGATAAAACTGACATTGGACTTGGTGCTTGTGTAGGTCCTTCATGATTCAGCTTTAACATGTAGTAGGTACCAAGATGATCGGATGGGAAAAATCATCCCTTATCTTGAGCATCCATATTTAGAGAAACATTACCACCAACCAAGGCTGAGTGATCTGGTGAAGTAAAGGTTGTCATGCTATTGAGTGGCAAGATACATATCTTTCACATGGGATATTAAGGTCTACTACCACCATTGTCAAAGGATTCCTATTGAGTTCAGTGAGGAAGGAGAGATTGTACCTGTTATACATCCTCTCTCTCGGCTTGACTTCGATTATTATAAGTATGAGTGAGTTGATCAGTATGGTGTGGCCTATCATTGAAGACTAGGTCTATACTTTGTATTTTGATGGAGCTTCTAGAGGGCCTGCTACACATGCAAGCATTGGTGTGGTAATAAAAGATTCCCAACGTAGGGTTGTTATGAAAATGGGAGCATATTTAGGTCACTCTTTTACTAATAATATAGCAAAATACAAGGCCTTGATTATGGGATTGAATGTAGCTTGATGTTGTGATATCCACCGATTATTGGTGAAAGGTAACTCGGAGCTAGTGATCAACCAGTTGAATGGGACCTATAGTGTACTTGATCCCATCTTATGGATGTACCATTGTGTAGCCTTGGATATGTTGCATATTTTTGAGACATTGACTTTTCAGCTAGTTCCTCGATAGTGGAATCACTTTGCAGATGCCCTGGCTAATTATTCTTTTGTTGAATATGTCTTTTTCAATTGTGGTTCAGGGGAGCTATTACAATTACCTTCTAACATTAGCCCATGCCTACTTTGGGGTCTCCTTGCTGACATGTCCTATTTTGGCCATCAATGTGGCTAGTTTAGATTCTTAGTCAAGTAGTAGCAATTGAGCACCTTCCCATTCTATCATGGATGTATAGGATCATTTATCGTTATATTTGTTGGACACCCCTTGCTATTTATGTAGGGGGTTAGCCAATAACCTGATGCATTTAGTGTAGGTCTTGAGGAGCCCTTATCCTTAGTTGGTTTTATGCTTCAGTAGATTTACATCAGGACCAAGGGTTTATTTCAAAAATACACTATTGAATGGTCGTTTTGTGAATTATCTCGTTGCCAAGAGGGCCAATCATTCAGTAGTGAAATGTCACATTTCATTATTAGGCCAAGATTGTCTTAAGTTGTGGGTAGGTAGTTTAGGCCACCACCTAGGATGATTTCTTTGATGGTTCTTTTTAGCCAATCTGTGTTGGAGCAGTTGGTTAGCAACTCGCTCTGGATTTTTGTCAAATTATGATGGGTCTATTCCTTGATGATTTTCATGCCTTGATTTAGTCAGGAGGTAGGGTGAGAGCTATTCTTGTACTTTGTTGAGTATCGATTTGTTGTGGTAGCTTGATGCCTTTTATGGTTGTTGTTTGTGCACAGCAGTTTGTGGGATCCAATGGGTTGAGTTGCCCTATCCCATGGTCACCAATGAGAGCTAGACTTTGAGACCTATTTTTGAAGCAAAAAAGAGACCTAGGAGGCGTATAAGATTAAATTTTCATGCAAAATGAAATGGTTACAGCTCGATGAGCTAGAGTTTTTCTAGATCCACCTCGTGGTTCACAAAAATCCACCTCGTGCAATGTGAAAACTCCAATTTGAACCAAATTTTTTAAGGCTTTAAGCCTTAAGCCATTGTTTAACATTTAAAAACCAAAAAACATGAATCGTTGGGGGGGGCATTTTTCTTGGCACCCCCTCCTTGAATTAAAAAATCAATTTTATGCCCTTTGGCTTCAGGCATAGAGAAGAAGAGATTTTGGATGCTCTTCAACACTTCAAATTGTTCAAAAAATGATGTATTCTATCAAGAGATCAATTTTTAGTATTTCTCTCTCCTCTCACTACAAGGATTTAAGTCTATAGCGATGGCGGGTAGCGACGCAGGTTGCTATTTGCGTCGCTATTTGCGACGCAAATAGCGACACAAAAAATAGCGACACAAATAGCGACCCCCACAGGGAAAAAAACAGGCCAAAACTGAGCGCGGGTTTATTTCACGTTTTTGCATCTACTGTTTTGAGAGCGAGAGCGAGAGAAAGAGAGAGCGATCGTCATGACAGAGGGAGAGGAAGAAGGCTTGCCGCCGCTGCCACCGTCACCGTCGTTTGCCCCACAGTCCCTATATCTCATCGGTGAATCTATTCTCTCCTTCTTTTGCTTGTTTAGGGTTTAATTCTCTTTCTCTTTTGCTTGTTTAGGAGAGGAAATGAGAGAGAAAGAGAGGGAGAGAAAGAGAAAGAGAGAGAAAGAGAAAGAGAAAGAGGGGGAGAGGAAGGGGGAGGAAATGAGAGAGAGAGAAAGAGAAAGAGAAAGAGAGGGAGAGGGAGAGTGCATTCTCTCTCTCCCTCTCCCTTTTGCTTTTGGAGAGTGTTAGGATATATTGTGAGAGGGAGAGGAAATGAGAGAGAAAGAGAGGGAGAGGGAGAGGGAGAGGGAGAGGGAGGGGGAGGGAGGGAGAGGGAGAGGGAGGGAGAGGGAGGAAATGGAAGAGGTTGTGGGCAAAACTCTCTATTCACTTTTTTGAAGTGTTCAAATTAACATAGGATGCATGCATAGATCATTCTTGTGTATGCAAACTTGAGAGCTCTCTTCTCTCTCCTTGTATCCTATCTTCTTATGCTTCACATTGAGGGTGAGGGTGAGGGTGAGGGAGAGTGAGAGAGGAATTAAGTGAGGAACTAGAAGAGTGAAGCTTCTCTCCTATCTTGCATTCTTCTCTTCTTCCCCTTCTTCTTCTACAATTTGTAGGGTGAGAGGTGGAGTTGAGATGAGGTTGGGATATCCCTCTTTCTTTTCTATGCTTCCTCTCTTTGTTGGAGTACTTGAGGAATGGATGGATTGCAAAATGGAGTGGCGTAACCAATTGAGGGAGCCATGCTTGGATTGTGAGGCTGAATTGATTTGAGATGATGATTTGATTGGTTGAGTATATTAGAGTAGATAGAAATCAACAACTCAATTTTTTATAAAAAAACTCTCTAATCATTTGCAGTAGAGATTCGAATTGCATTGATTGATGATTGCTATGGAGGATTAGTTATGTCCAACGTTTATCAATTGCATTACGAAAAAAATTAGTTATGTCTACTGTTATGTCTAATGATTGCTATGGAGGATTAGTTATGTCTAATGTTTATCAATTGTATTAGGAAAGAAATTAGTGAAATATTTTTGCTTATGACATGAAATTAGCTCTCTAGATAAAACACCCTATGGGTTGCATTCAAATTGAACTCACAATGTAACTCATCTAAATGCAACTCATTGGAGAGTGTTAGGAGCATTTAGGAAGAAAATGAAATGAGAGAGGGAGAGGAAGAGAGAAAACGAAATGAGAGAGGGAGAGGAGAGAGAAAAGGAAATGAGAGAGGGCACTAAGGCTCAATACATAACCTAGAAGCATATAAATACCACTGACAACACTATGACAGATATAAGTATTAGATCCAAGACAAAACATCAAACCATCCTACGATAGGGGTACTGCATCCAATGAGTATCAAGAGAGCATGTACATGTCACAATTAGTCCTATTGTCTCACTATAATATATCTAACAAATGGCTCATGTATCATCCAATGATAAGAGGCATGAAGTGTCTTAAATTAATGCTTGATGTGAGAAGTGACAGTCAAACTCAATGAGACTAAGCTTCAATCTCAATCCAAGTGCATTCTAGAAGCATGGACAAGTATATGGCATCAACCATAGACATTAGTGTAGCATGCAAAGTAATCAATAAGCATCAACAAGCAATAAGCATGAAGTTTCTCTAACAAAATAGCATTCAACCCTACTTATTATAGAAGTGAAAACCTCTACAAAATTGAGTAAATGAGTGCTCAAATTAGTCCAATAGCATGCCAAGACATTGACATAGCATCCCAAGTGATCTCACATCAAATAGACATCTCAAGAAGCATAAGTGACCTCCAATAAATAATGAGTGAAGGGTTTTCCCAAATTGTATTACAAGTCATTAAATTGTTTGTTGTAACGTAGACAAGATGGAAAACGAAGAAGGTCCTGTTGTTCAAGATCGCGAGGCATATCTTAATCAGCGTGTCCCATGTCCTTGCTCTCAATGCAAGTTGGCAATTAGACGAAAACGTTGATTGTCTATAGAACACGTACGAAGATTTGGTGAGTTTCAATCTGAGATCATTGATCAGGCGATTGCAGATTTTTAGCAAACAGTAATTTGAAGTTAATATCAATCATGCATTGTACTCGCAAGCTAATTGAATACCATATACAATAAGATTTGGTCTTGCTGGTAAATTTTCTATCCAAGGAGGTGATGTCTCGTCCCAAGGGGGAGTGCACCCTTTGCGGCCAATTAGAAGAGTATATGGGCGTGCAATGGATGGAGTGCAGGAGAGCCAATCCACCACTCGCAAGACCAATCTATACCGTCAATGCCAGAGGAGACAAGAAACCTTCCAGACCTACCTACAATCTTGGAGCCTGAGATGGAGGCAATGATCAATGCATTGATTCCCATGGACATCAAGACTTCTGATCCGCTTAGAGAGGAAGCATCCATACCATTATATGATGGGTGTCTAGTATCTTGGCTGAAGACACTGCTTACACTCTTAAATGTGCAAGAAAAATATGGGTGGAGCAATACGAGTGTGACCAAGTTGTTCAGGTACCTTGTACATACGCTTCATTGATTTTTTTTATCGGCACTATTATTACAAACATTTGTACTTTTTCAAGGTGTTTTACGATTTTTTTCAGGTTATTGAAATATCATATATTACCACCTGTAAATACCATGCCTGAGTCTCGTGATGATGCACGACATGTTTTACAGAAGCTTGGCATGGACTACAATAGCATCCATGCATGTATCAACGATTGCTGTCCGTTTCAAGGAGAATACGAGACTATGGAGACATGTCCAAAGTGTGGTGCTCACAGGTATCGACAGGACTTGCAAGGGCAAACCATCCCTCAAAAAGTTCTCAGACACTTTTCGCTTATCCCCCGCATAAACCACATGTTTCGTACATCCGGCATGGCGAGCTTGACAACATGGCATGTGCAGAATAGGTCCACGGATGGAGTTCAACGAATATCAGCGGATTCGCGCGCATGGAGCCACATTGACTCTACCTCCCCAGGCTTTGCCCGAGAGCCAAGGAATCTTCGGCTCGGTCTCACAATGGATGGTGTGAATTCGATCTGCGCTCAACTTCTTACAGTGTGTGGCCTATAGTCCTTGTCAACTACAATATCCCTCCATGGCTTTCTATGAAGAAAGGACATCTCATCCTTAGCTTGCTCATCCCAGGCCGCTACAAAGTAAAAAATATGGATGTGTATCTTCGTCCATTAGTCGATGAGCTTAAGATTTTGTGGGAGGAGGGGGTCATTGTGCAAGATATGAGCAGGCGCGATGGTCGGCGGTCAGCCAATATTCGAGCCATTCTCATGTGGACGATGCATGACTTTTCGGGATTGGGAGAGTGCTCAGGTGAGTAGGCCTCCATTCTCGCTGGTAGTATCTATATTTTATCTCGTTCAATCAAGTATTCACTAGGTCGTGGTGTTGGAACAGGTCTGGTCACCTCAAGTTATCATGCATGCCCATTGTGCGGGCCACAGTTATACTCCCAAAGGTCACGAACCATGAAGAAGATGGTATATCAAGGACACGTTGCTTTCTTGCCGGAGGATCATGAACTCAGGGAAGGTTTCCTTGGACGACCTCCAACACGTATGAATGCCGCAAGCTGGTACGAGCTGAAAATGGTCCACACGGAATCACATCCAAATGGAATGCGGCGGTTCTCAGTTTTCTACGAGTTGCCATATTGGACCCACTTACAGGTCAACCACTTGTTGGATCCCATGCATATTTTCAAGAATGTGGGCATCTTATTATCGGACCACATCATAGGAAAGAGAGACACTATAGGGGCACGAATGGATTTGAAGGAGGTAGGTAAGATGGAGGTGCTTTGGCCGCAATCGAGTGCTGATGGTCGCGTGCAGCTTCCTCGCGCTCCTTGGGTTTTGTCCACTAAAGAAGAGCGCATTGTGAAGCAAGTAATGAAGTCTATCCGCACTCCGATAGGTATGATGCGTTCTCTCAGGTCCGCATTTTCTAAAGATGACCAATTATCAGGGCTCAAAGCCCATGACTGGCATAAGATATGTCAGGTTTGTACTACGAATGGATTGTAATTAGCATGGGCTCTCATGATACAGGTGCGACTCCTCGCTCTTGTGGCTCAGGTGGATGCTGTGGAGACACGGACACGGTGTCTTCGTCTCGTCGTTTAGCTGGAGTTGCGTCACCTCCAAGATTTTTCACACCTGTGGGGACGTCTACTCCATTTACTCCAGCTTTTGCAGCCGTCAGCACAGGTGGCACCCTTGTGGGTGCCACTCCGAGAGAGATTACCCCCATCGGTGCACCGGATGTAGAGGGGTCTCCTGGATATGCCCAGGAGCGTGGATGTAGATGGGAAAGGACCCATCTTAGGCAGACTCCTAGGGGTTATGGATATCTAGTCGATAGTAGGTCAGGAGCCATCATCATGAATGATGAGGGGAGGAGGGTGATGGCTCGCATGAGAGAGTTGTGCCAAACAGTTTTTCAGCACAACGTCTTGGATCATTGGAAGAACATATCGGAGGGGAGCAAGGACTACATAGTAGCAGCCTTGCATGACAAGTTTTTGGTGCCAGCCGCAGTAGATAGATTCTCTACGGGCTGGATGATGGATTGCATGCGTGCATACATGTCACATAGACGATTCGACGCACGCAAGGCAATCAAGAGTGGGGCTGCAAAGCCCGAGTGGTTAGATGCAGACGACTGACGCCGACTGAGGGAGGAGGCTACAGATTCTCCAAGGCGTTGGAGTCAGCAGCGCGAGGTGGTGAGGGCACGACTCGAAGCTCGAGTGGTCCATTATCTTGGGAGTGGCGGCCACATGACATATTTGGAGGACTTTGTAAGTTTTTCTTTTGTTTTACTTGTTTATTTTTTTGAAATATTCTTTGTACTGACAATCATGTTTCTAACAGTTAGCATTTTGTTTTCTTTGCAGCACTCCATTACAAATCACGATCCGACTAGCCTTGAGATTCGATATGCAGAGAGGCACAGTCTCACGGCATTGATCGACCGATTGTATAGACGTGGCGGCCTTGTAAGTCACTCATCTTTCTTGTCCGTAGTTACCATGAGATATTTGAAGGCATTATTGTATGGTGGACTGATGTGTTGTTTCTTTTTTTGCAGAGTTCGTTCGATGCTCCTTTGCTGCAAGACAAGCTTTCGGGGGAGGAGGATGTGTAGCTCGCCCTTGGATCCCTGGAGCTCACACACCTTTATTTTTGAGTCGCCTGATCTATGTAGACATTTTCTATGTATTAGTGATATCCTGTCATGATTGTACCAATCGCTTTTTATGCGATCATGTATTTATTTCATGTATCAGTTTTATGATTTCAGTATACATTGTTTTTGTTTGCAAGCACATTGTACACAGTAGTGCAGAAACTATTTTGTATGGCTCTCATAAAGCACACAGTGCTATCACAAATTTTTTTTCCCTGTTACCGTCGCTATTAGCATCGCAAATTTACTGCTTGCATCGGTATTGGTGTCACTATGCATGTTGCAAACCGTCGTTACCAGCGTCGGTATTGGCATCTCTATCAGCGTCGATATTGGCGTCGCTATTAGCGTGCGACGCTGATAGCGATACCAATACCGACACTGATAACGACGTGCATAGCGACGCCAATAGCGACGCTGATAGCGATGCCAATACCGACTATTCTATGGCATCGCCAATAACAACGCTTATGCGAGACGGGGGTAAATTTTGTTGTTTGCATTTTTGTCGCTTTAAACGTCGGTATAAGGCCTATATCTTGTAGTGTCTCCTCCTGTTATGTGTTTCTATGCTTGATTCTATGAGAGGACGGTGTGGACTGAGATGAAAGATTTTGATGTAGGATGATGCTAGAGTGTAAAGAAGTATAGATCGATGTTGGAAGGATTGTTAGCAGCTAGTGGGAAGTGTCAGTGGGCCTCCAATAATGAGACATGTACGTCATAAGGCACGATTTCATGAGTAAATCATAGATTTTATTGTTTTATGATAAATTTTGGTTAGAAATGATTGGAAATAGTTGTATTTGGTTGTCAATGCTTTGATTTATAAAACATATTAAAGAAATCAAGAAAAATTAGTCATCTAATAATTTCTTTGTAAACACGCAAAACACATAACATTGCGGTTTAAGAAAAATTATGCGTTTTTGGGGTTTTGTTGTGCATATAGTGTTTGTATGGGATGGAATATGATAGAAGAATAATTCTCAATAAGATCAATTAGTTTAAATTAGTAAATCATGAAATATCACCATTTATCCATAAATAAATAGTAAAAATAGTAAAAAATTAAGTTTTTTACATCTAAAAAAAAGAAAAATAATATTTGTGTTTGTGAATGTATGGTAAGGCTGAGGAATGAGATTCTCAATCGTATCTTTATGTTAAAATGGATTTTAATTACTTTTATGAAGGAAAAATAGATAAAAACCGCTCTCTAAACCTACCACACACCGAATGCAGAATCTTAAGTGGTAGGGAGAAGGAGAGCCTTAAGTGCTGATAATTCATTGAATTTTGATATTTTTCTAATGCATGGCATATAGTATATGTATGGTTTAAAATTAAGAGAGTCCAATAGCACACAGTAATCTCAATGTAGAGTAAAGGTATGAAAAGACATGTTTTTGCGCCTTTATAATGTTGATGAGTAAACCTATTTGAGCACCATAGATCAAACACAATTACATTACACGCAACGCATGGTATCATCATGGATGCATAGCAATTGTTTTCATGAATGATGACCTAAGTTGAGAAGGTGAGGTGGCTTAAGTTGCTATAGGGTTAGTGGTTTTGATCTCTTTGGGAATATTCAGTTAGGATTACCTATTATCTCCTAGATTGATCAATTAAAAGAGTGGATTATGTATTGAATGTACTTTATGTGTTCATGATAGCGCATCTTGGGGCCAATCCTCGAAGTATAGGAGAGCCATAGTGGGGCTGTGGCCATTAGCCAAGAGAGGCGCTCCTTTTGTTTGTGCTTACATGATTTATAACACCAATATGTGTAGGGACTCCCTCTAAGGAGTGTGGGAAGGGTTATCCATTGGATTACAATCCATACAAACACAAAGTTCTGTATTCTAGGTTAGGGTAGTATACCCCTTAGACGCTCTTGGCTATGAGGCCATGTGGGGTGGCTTGAGGTGTGTAGTAGAGGCTTGGATAGTGCCTTAGAGCCAGTGTCAAGCCCGTTGTAGGTCCCAACAAAAGGATTTTGGAGATATGTTAAGGATTATGTTATGAAGTGTATGCCTTATCAGCAGAACAAAGATAGCACCCATAAGCTAGGTGATTTGTTGCAACCATTGTCTATCCTTAAAGGAAAATGGACACATATTACCATGGATTTTATTACTGGCTTACCTACTACCAAAAAGAGATGGAATAGCATCTATGTAGTAGTGGACAGACTCAATATGGCATCCCATTTCATTCCTACCAAGACATAGTTTACTACTTCATAGGTGGCCAATTAGATTATGGAACACATCTTTAGATTACATGAATTACCATAGGTGATTATGCATGATAGAGATACCAAGTTCATGAGAAACTTCTTGTAGGTAGTATTTAGCTCTATGGGGACTAATTTGGCTCCTTCTATAGCTTATCATCCATAAACCGATAGCCAAACATAAAGAGTAAGTAAGTGGTTGGAAACTTACCTTCACCATTTCTATTATGATGTGTAGTATGTATGGGATTCATGGTTACATTTGGCTAAGTTTGCCTATAATAACTCCACTCGTGCTAGCATTGGAGTTTCACCCTTTGAGGCTATGTATAGTTATAAGGTGCCTTTACCCACAATAATTTTTAGTAAAAAGATTAACACTCATGGGATATAAGAATTGGAAAGAATGTAGACTCTTATTCAATAGTGTAAGATTTTTAGAAAAGCTTAAGATCAAATGAAGATGTATGTTAATGAGAAGAGATGACCTTTAGAGTTCCGAGAAGGAGAGTTGGTTTTGCTGAAAGTACCCAAGTCTTGTTACTCTACTTTGAAGAATGGATCTAGTAACAAATTTGCTCATAGATTTTATGGTCCCTATAGGATCGTAAAGCGTATCGAAGACATGGCATATATATTGGAACTAACCTCTTCTTCTAAGATTCATAATATGTTTCATGTCAACTAGCTCAAACCATTTCATGGTATTCATGTGGAAGTGGTTGATGGGCTATCTCCTATGGATGAAGAAGGTCTAATTATTTAGTATATCCTTGAGAAGCACGTGAATAAGCTTCATTCTTATTCTATCACTGATTATTTGATGGGGTGGAGAGATTTGCCACTTGAAGAAGCTTCTTGGAGGCTAGATTTGATATTAGATGAGTTTCTTTACTTACAGGATGCATTAGTGGTTGAGATATAGTCTCAATGGAGCTAGTTTTGATATAGACAAGTTCTAGTTAGCAGTCTATTTTAGAATAGATTTTATTTTATCTAATTTTAAAAAATATGTCACCTATATAGTGCAAAAGTACTTGTTAATAGCTATGTTTTGAAATATGGCACATTTCATTTGGATAATTCTATTAGAAGGTATGGGAGTTTTTGTTTAGTAAGGCCTCTTCTTATAATAAGCAGTCTATTTATTCCAGAGTTTATTTCTTGAAGATTTAAAGGCTCAAAAAATTTCCTTAAAAACATCTTGATTATGTATATGGTGGAGCTTCTCTTTATTTCTTGATTTCAGTCAACAAATCTCAAATTTTAAATTTATTTTCTATATTTTGTATAGTTGAAATACGAGTACTACTCTATTTCATCCATCCTTCTTTGCCATTTTAAGTTTATTTTTGTGAGAAAAAGCCTTTGGCAAGAGAAACTATAGGAAACTAGAAAGATATGTTTTAGTAAAAGATCGGCAATAATACATTGTCACATTGGCATAGGTATAAAGGTTGCGAAACATATAATTTTTGATACCTTTTTGGTAATAATGCAATTATTGTCTGTCATCTCATCTAATTGTTTATAGATTTAATGGCTTCTCTCCCTTCTTTCCTATCTTTCTCTCTCCTCACTCATTCTCTCCTCTCTTCTCTCTCTTTCACCTCTCAACCCTCTTCTTGACATAGTAATACAAATCTGTTTTGAAAATATTTCTTTTCACTATTAAGACTCACCTATAATACTAGATATTTAGTAATACAATTTTGTCTCAAAATTATTTTTGCTCGTTAAGTCTTTTGGGAAGAAAGCACATGTATCAAGCCACAGACACTTGAGTTTTTTACTTACAATATATGAGCCCCATATTTCTTGTGTATTACAATAGCAAAATAACTCCTTTATGCAGTCCCAAAGCATCCTAAAGAGGGTTCTTGAAATTCTTCAAGCTTCTACTAGTGATAACCAAGCATATGCAAAAAGATTTGATCCCAGAGAGCAAAGAAGCATGTTGAAAATTCAAGATAGACTATGTAGGCTGAATACCCTATGTTTCCATGTTTCCCATATAGGTCATATGAGTCATGAACTCACTTTTTTGCTGCTTGAAACTATACCTTGAAGGTCCAAGACTATATAGCTATGCTTCTCTTCACCAAAGCTCCAATTTGCATGAGTTTTTAGCCCCTTCTCCTATATATTTTTTTTAGGTCTAATGTATGCCTACTATTCATGCTAAAATGCTCCCACCCTTTTCTCACTTTTTTCTCCCTTTTCTATCCTAAAAGGAAGGTCCACAAGTTTTATATGTACCCCCTACACAGGGTCACATTGCTTCTTGCTCATAGTCATATGCTTATTTGACTTTTCTGCCTTCTCTTAAGTTCAACATCATTACATGTGACTAAACTCTAATTAAACCACTAAGTCCAAAATTGGTAGTGTCTCTAGATCTCTTATAGCCTGTTTTCTCATGTCCTATGTACAAGCTCTTGACTACATGAACTTACATGATCTCATCTGTCCTCATAGTATGAACATTTTTTGTCCTTGATTCCATGAATTTTTCTCAAGGGCTAGGGGATTAGAGACAAAGCTAATCGACTAAGATAATTGCTCACATCTAACTTGAGGACCCCTAGGTGTGGTGTAGTGTGTATGAGTGTATATTCTTATTTTCATTACTTTTGTCTCTTTTTTGTATTTTTAAAAATTTATTTATTTTTTATCTCCATTTCTATTTTTCTTCCATCCTCCTTTGTTGTGAATATTCACACTACTGTACAACTAAATGCAACCTTATAAATGGAAATGAATTTATACAACTAAATGCAACCTTATAAATGAAAATGGATCTATAAAAGATATGAAGGTTAACTACAAATAGTAGATTTGGCCAAAAGAGTGAACTTGTGTATTGAAGTGTGCATATTGAGGATTGAATGTTGGGCCTAGGCATGAAAATCATAATGCATCATTGTTGTTGAAATTACTGTTGAAGAAGAAAGAAACTATTGATGAAGACTTGCATGGTCATCCATGAAGAAATTTGCAACTTCTCTCATGGAAGTAGATGACCATTGTATATTATTGTCAATATATGTCATGGTTGAAGAAATTGGCATGTCATTGTTGATGGCTCTCTAATATCATTATTTCTTGTTAGAGTCTCTCAGATGATCTTGATAGCTTGATGATTTGATGATCTGCTATTTGGATACTTTGGGGACTAAAGATTTTCAGAAAAGCTTATGATACTAGTGTCATATCCAAGTCATGGATGCTCATTGCAGGGCTTTGTTATTGATGTGATCTATCATAATCTTGCATTTACTTAGTGAAACTTGAAAGTACTAGACAATGAAAAAGATAGAAACAAATGATGACAATTTTATTATGTTTTTGTTGCAAGAACTCACAATAAGTTAAACCAAAATTGAAATTGTTTTAAGAAAACCACTAATTGCACGAGAGTAGAGTGCAACGACAAGATGCATGAGAGACCAATTTGGTATAATGTCCCCTCCCCCAATGCATGGGTGAGCATGTTTCCCATGTATGTATTTATGTTTATTTCATTATCTTAGTGCTCAAAATAAAAAAGACATCTAAAAATAGACCCATACATTTCTCTTCCTTGTATGGTTCTTCTTTTCCAATTTTTTTCTCAAAAGTGAATTATATTTTCTAAAGATAATATGTGAAAATATTAATCCTAATTCATGTAAGGTATACATCAAAATAACTAACATAATGACTTTAGGTTTTAATAAAATATCCCTCAAATAATCCACTAGTGCTTGTATGCATACAACCATCATGCTATAGAGTATATATTCAAAATATAATAATTTCTTGCTAGTCAATTGTCCAATAAATGAATATCATTTGTGCATCATGAGCACTCTTTGAAGAATAGTATCTTCACCCAATAATCTATTGCACCAAGCACAAATCACATTAGTCACTACAATTTAACTACTAAGCATGAGCAATGAGTATCACATGCTATGCACAACAAGTTACAATAATGGGGTAATTAAATAATGTTAAAAATCTATGAAAGTAAATAAAAATATTATCTTATTTTTCTATAATTATTTTTTAAATTTCTATAGCACTACTATATGTTGCAATAATTTATCATAAGTTAAATAAAATTTGAATTTTTAATAGAAAACCATTAATTACAAGAAAGCAGAGTCCATAGACAAGATATACGAGAGATCAGTTAAGTCTAACTCTTTTTCCATGCGTGAATGAGCACATTCTCTATGCATGTATTTACTTTTATTTTATTATTTTAGTACTCAAAATATAAAAGAAGTATTAGAATAGGCCCATACATTTCTCTTCCTTTGCATGGTTCTTCTTTCCCAATTCTTTTCTCAAAAGTAAACTATCTTTCCTAAATGTAATATTTAAAAATTAATCCTAATCTATGCAATATGCATATCAAAATAACAATAAAATAGTAATTTTAGGATTTTATAAACTAGCCATCAAATAATCCACTAGTGCTTGTATGCATATAATCATCATGTTAAAGAGCATACATCTAAAATATAATAATTTCATGCTACTCAAATACCCAATAAATAAATATCCTTTTTGCACCATAAGTGCTCTTTGAAGAACAACATCTTCACCTATTAATCTACTACACTAGGCACAAATCACATTAGTCCCTACCATTTAACTACCAAGCATGAGCAACCACTGTCCCATGCAAGCTAATGCACACGCTACAATCATGTGGCAATTAAATAATGTTGAAAATTCACAAAAAGAAATTAAACTATCATTTTATTTTTTGTAATTTTCTTTGTAATTTCTATAGTGCATCAGTAACAATAAAAAAGAAAGGTTGGTTAAAACCAAGCAATTGCAAGATAGAAGCATGAGTCAAGATTTCTTTTAAAGAATCAAAAGAGTTTTGTTTACTAACCTCTCAAGAAAACAACAGTTTTATGCAGTAAAAGTATTAGAGGCAAAGTAATCAAAGAAATATTATGCATAAACTTTTTTGCACATTGCTAGACATGTGCCACTTATTAATAGTATACACTCTCTTTGGATCTACACTAATGTCATCTATAAAAATAATATGTTCTGAATATTCAATCTTAGCTCGAAAGAAAACACTTTTGATCAAAATTAACATAAAGGTGATTAGGTCTTTTAGAAAATAAAAAATAAAGTTGAGATGTTCTTTATGTTTACTTTTAAATTTACTTAAAATTAAAATGTGACTAAAAAACATAATGAGAAAATATTGATAATCAATTAGAATCTTGCTCATAAGCCTAGCAAAAGTGGGAGGTGTGTTTGTTAAAAGTAAAATGTATAATAATAAATTTATAGTGACCAAATTGTGTGTGAAAAATGGTTTTAATAATATCAATACTAATTTGATGGTATCATAATTTTAAATCAATTTTTAATAAAAATTAAATCTCTCTTTTTTAATATGAGATATAGGATATCGATGTTTGATAGTGACTTTATTAAATGACGTCCATAATCAATATACCTGTGGTATGCTTTGTATTTTTTCTCCACAAGATGTACATGTGATCAAAAGGGTTACAATCTAGGATGAATGAGACATTTATCTAAGAGTTTAGTGACTTTTCCAATGCCCACACTACATTTCCTTTTAGTGAAGTGGACTATGCCTATAAGGTACCTTATGAGAAGGAGAAACTACAAGAAATAAATATTGTGGTCTAACTTACCTCTAGATGGTGGCCACTCAGGTGGGTAATCATCTACAAAACAATTCATATAAGTAGTAAGAAAGTGCTTTTGTGATGGGGTAAGAAGTAGAGTCTCACGATCCTTAATCTCCCTCTAATTCTAAATTTCCATGCAAGGTAATATGCTCTCCTTGAAAATCAAAGGATATTGAATGAGTATGATAATCAATGTCATGATTATACTGGTGGAAAAAAGACATACTTAGTATAATATCAGAAATTTATAAAGGAGTCACAAGAAAATCAAGTTTTTCTTTATAAGGGCCCATGGTTATTTTTAATCATTTAACTTCACAGGTTTTGTTATATATTATTCCTTGAAAATGAGTTTTTACCTTATGCAAAGATGGAGTGGTTTCCAAATGTAGTCTTCTGATAAATTTTTTAAAAAATGAAATCATGTGAGCTACAATCATCATGCAATTAATAACCACATTTTAATCTTACATAGAATTTTGTATCTTTAATAAAGTATGAAGATAGACGTACATAACTTGCTTACCTTTAGCTTTGCTGTCTCTTGTTGTAGAGAGTGAGTGGTCAAATGAGGAGCATAATTGAGCACTTCTTCTATATTGTGTAGTTGAATAGTGATGTTGTTGGTGGTATTGATGATGATGTTGTTAGCTATTTAACTCAATAGTTTACTGTGGTAAATGGCCTGGAGGACCATAATAGTAACATCTCACCTTAAACTTTTTTTGTTGAACATTGAGATTTGTACTTTGAGAAGTTAGCTTGGTTGCTCTAACTTGTTGGTCCATTGTGGCTTTAGATGTAAAATAGGGTAGAAAAAAGGTGAGAGAGCATTGGAATGAAAGGGAATGAGAGGCTTCTTAGTTTATTATTATTATTGTGAGAGTCAATTTGAGAAGATTGTTGGGTGCAAAGGATGTGTGCAATATCTAGGAGTTTGTTTTTAGTGTTATGTGTATGAGATATGATAGCTTGTAAAGAAGAAGACTTTAGAGAATGAAGTTTGGTTGTATACCTTTCATCTTGAGAGCAAGATTTAACCACCAAGAAATGCCGGGTAAGTGTGGACTAATGCAAATTTAAAGCGGAAACCGAAGCTTGACAAAATCGGAAGATGGGGATCTGACAATTTTAAGTGGTCATGGAAGTCAGGTATTCAAATTACTTCAGAAGTTGACTTTTTTAGTGGTTGTGGAATTTTCATAAAATTTTCGAGTGTGGGATCGAAGCAAGACAAGTTTCCAGCAGTTTAGGACTTCAAGATGGACACACATAATTTTTCAAAAGTGGAAACATGTGTCGGATGCGGGAGAAGCGGGAGGTCGGTCATTTGGAAGGTTAAAATTTAGTCAAGATGTGGAAGGGCATGACCCTTGGGGCCAATAAGGCCCAAATTTTCATATGATGGGGGGGGGGGCACATTTTCACCAAGCCCCATAGTAACTACACTTTGTAGCAAAGGTTCTTCTTTAAAAAACATTTGTAGGATACGTGGGAGAAATGGACACAAAGAGCAAGATTGGTGGAACAAAGGAAAACCAAGATACAAAATTTGCAACAAGTTTGGACACATTGAGAAAGAATGTTGGAGCCAGAAGGAAAATATTATATAGCAAATAAACTCTAAAGAATGTCCTAAAGTGCTCTTCTAAATCCCCTATACTTTGTTTGACACTACATGAGCTAGAGGTCTTGCAAGATTTTAAGGTGGATAGCGTACATCCTTAGGTGCAGTTATCTAGAGAGTCAACTAGCACTATGGAGAATGTTAAAATATATATGGTGCCAGAGGCACATGAGAGGTGGATTCAAATGCATGTTTTTAAAGATCTTAGACAATTTTACAAGGATCTACAAGGCATTTGTGAGTGAAAATGAAGATTTTAGGCTCCAAAGTGATCCACGGTACAAAGCAGTCAAGGCACAAGAGACAAAGAATTTTGAAGTTTGAGATGCAGTGAACGCAAAGTCGAGTCCACAAATAATAAAGAAGCATCCAATCATTACTTGGCATTACTTGTGTGAATTTTGGGTAGAATTTGAGGCTATACGACCTAGATTTATGGAGAAATACGGTTTGAGTAGCCTTAAAGAGGCCAGAAATTGACCAATGTTTGAAGGGATGTGGACCAAATTTAATGGAACACGGACCAAGGTTGAAGGGGTACTTAAGTTATAGAATATTTCATGCAAGAATCGTGGAGAGAGAAATAGAGTGCAAGAAAAGTGGGCACATTTTTAAATGGTTTTTTTGCTTACTACAGGCAGTTGGCTCAACCTTCTTTACGGCAATTAACAAGGGAAATGAAGTCCCCTCACTATCCTCTATGCACTCATGTAAATTTTGTGGCCTGATCTTAAGAAAGGGAAATGTTGATTTTGTAGTCTTTCTCTCTCCTCCCTTTCTTCTTACATAATGGCTATTCTTATGAGAGAAAGGGGAGGGGTGAAAGAGAGGGAGAGGTGAGAGTTATGTGAAAGATATGGTTTGTGCCATATTATTGGTCTCTCTGGAGGGCTCCTCAAGTGGATCAATAGCTATGGTAAGTGTTAGCAGCCTTAGAAACCACTCAGCATCTCATGTCACAGCATATAGGTAATCAACTAATAAGTGGCCTAGTAAAATCCAATTGAAAAACTATTTTTAAAAAAAGAAATGTGTGAACATTATTATAAGCACTAAATATTGGTTGTTGTAAGTTTTCTTGATTTTCTATGAGTAAAATGGATAAAGATTGGTGAAAATAACAAAATATTAGAAAAAAAATAAAAAAACCAATAAATAGAAAAAAACTAAGAATAATCTAAAAATTGAAAATTAAAAATATTATAATTTTTTATATTTTTAGAAAGTTAAGATTTTTAAGCATGACATATGTGCCTCCAATCTCCTAACTCTAACCAAGACTATCCAAACTGAAGTTGTCTAGTACACCACACAAATGTTACAAATGCACCTACTCCACTGATTGTCACAACCTTTAGATATGAGTGGCCTACCTGATTAGGGATTTGACCCACGAGTCCTCGTCTTTTAGTAGAAATGTGGAACTTACTTTCCACTCATCCTCATTAGAAACCCCTTTGAACCCTTGACATTAATTATCGGCTTGGATCTTCTCATCTACTTGATCAATATAGGAAGCAATTTCTATGCAATGGTATATATATATACATATATATAAATGCTTAAATGAATAGTGTTCATGAGAGTAAACAACCATTTTTAATATGAGAAAATAATAAGTGGGTGTAAAAAACAAGCCTTTATATCATTTAATGACTTTCAACTACATATTTCATCGATGCTATACACATCTGAAAAGGATTGAGTGTTCCTTACTTGTGTTACTTTTGGATACATATTTCACACATAATCACCCTAGATATGATAATGTAAATAATAATAATAGTATTTTGAATATTCATCATTAAAATTTAACATGTTCTTCCATTTACATCACTAGGCATGACACACGAGGGTCAATCTCTACTACCAATACACATGTTTTGCACTTAAAAACCTTAATTTTTTAAAAATATGAAAAAACTATGATATTTTTATATTTCTAAGCTTTTTAGACTACTCTTAATGTTTCTTTATTTATTATTATTTTTAAATATATTTTAATATTTTATTAAATTTTAATCATTTTATTCATTAAAATCTTAGAGAAATAAATATTAAGTGCTAATAATAACATTCATATCTTTTTCATATACCATTAACATTATTTTTAATTAGATTTTTTGGCTGTAAAAACTAGGCAACTTACTGGTTGATCACATACACACTCTCACACGAATAAGATATCGAGTGGTTCCCAAGACCGCTAACACTTATCATAGCTACTGATACACTTGAGGACCCCTCCAAGAAGACCAAAAATATGCCACAAACCATTTATTTCACAAAACTCTTACCTCTCTCTCTCTTTCACCCATTCCACTTTATTCATAAGAATAGCCATTATGCAAGAAGAAAGGGAGGAGAGAGAGAGAGACTAGAAAAGTAGTATTTTTATTTCTACAAATCAAGCCACACAATTTACATGAGCACCTAGAGAATGGTGAGGAGGCTTTATTTCTCCTATTAATCATTGCTATCAGTATCGCTATATGTGTCCCTATTATCACAAATTTCAAATTGAGAAGTTAATAGCGACACTAATTGTAACACAAATAGTGATGTTGCTCTAAGAAAAAAAAGCATTGAAAACTCGAGTGCAGCATTTGTTGAAAATATTTGTGAGAAAGAGAAAAAGAGAAAAAGAGAGAGCAAGAGAGATCTCTACTTTGAGAGAGAGAGAGAGAGAGAGAGAGAGAGAGAGAGAGAGAGAGAGAGAGAGAGAGAGAGAGAGAGAGAGAGAGAGAGAGAGAGAGAGAGAGAGAGAGAGAGAGAGAGAGAGGAAGAAGAAGAAGAAGAAGAAGAAGAAGAAGAAGAAGAAGAAGAGCTCCTCACTGCCATTGCCATTGCCATAGTTGTATATGATGATGAAGAGGGAGAAGTGCACAAGGGAGAATGAAGGGAAGCCACGAAGAGGAGACAGAAAAGAATTCATCTTAAGGCCTTTGACGTAGGTACATTACCTCTTCTTGCTTTGTTTTTGTGTTTTCTTCTTTTCTTTTTTTGTTTTTCTTTGTAATGAAATGCATTGAAAGAGAGGAAGGGAGGAAGGGAGGGAGGGAGATGAAGGAAGAGAGAAAGAGAGAGAGAAAGGGGGAAAAGGTAACACATAGAAAGATGAAGAGAAAAACAAGATATGAAGAGAGGGACAAAGGAGAATGAGTGAGAGAAACAATGAGGGAGAGAGGGGAGAGAGAAACAAAGAGTGAGGAAAGAAAGATAAAGAGAGAAAGAAAGGGAGGGAGGAGAGAAAGAGAGAGGGAGAGAGAAGGAGGAGGTAAAAAAGAAGGGTGAGGTCAAGAGAGGAAGGACTATAGTGAACAGAAGAGAGAGAGAGAGGGGGAGAAAAAGAGATAGAAAGAGAGAAAAAGAGAGATAGAGAGTGTGAGAGAGGGAGATAGAAAGAGGGAAACAATGAGAGAATTAGAGAGAATGGAAAGTGTAACATGCCCGCCCCGAGCTATTCCTTGGTGGTATATTCTTAGTAGCCCATCAAGAGATGTCCTAGGAAGCGCTGTTGGAGATTTTGATAAAACCCTCGGAGTTTGCTAACTAGGCTCTCTTGAGTCTACCCCACAATGGAAGTTCACACCACTCTCACAAGGATCGACCTGAATTTTTCTGGTCAAATCTATTACTAGTGGCTAGTTAATATTAGCAAATTCTAAAGCAATGAGAGTTAGTTTTTATGGTTTCTAATGATCCATCAAGTGTGATTTTTATTCCTTCTTAGGAAAGCTCTCGGCTTACCGAGACTACCCAGCTATAGGTTTGGATCCGTCGGAGGTCTACCGTTGAGGGTCCATCTTCCCGCTTCCCTCGAGAGACTAGTTTTAGTTATTTAATTAATTACCACTTTAGGTTCAACATATAAAATCAGCTTCCTTGAATTATCTCTTAATACAAATTCATTACACGCCTTTAATTTACGACACAAAAACAGAGTAAAGCAATTATTTCTTAATAGTTCATTTCAGAAAAATGACTTTTACAATGTCTTCTATTTGAAGTATTATTCTCTCCAAGTCTCGTTCCCCAACTAGTATTGGAACCCCCAGAAAACAGTCTCAAAATTGAAGGATAGTTGGCAGTTTGTAAGATCCTAAGGAGTTTATAACCGGATCCCCTAGTATCCTCACCTCCTCCTACTGAATAGAGTTTCCTATGACAAGACCTTTCGCGTCATGATTGGTCTAAACTCACTAACGTGAAACAAAAAGAAAAACCCCTTGGAGTAGGTTTTATTCATGCTAGAATTGGGGAGGTCTAGCACCATCAAGAATACTGCCTCAGTTGGTGTTCTGTGTTCACCAGAATATTGCCTCAGTCGTTCGGTGATCTGTACTTAGTCATCAATCTTTTAGCCTAATGATTTTAGGAAAGATCAATACCTAGCTTACAATCACAAACATCTTACTCTGAATGCATTATACATAGACTTTTAACAAGTTTATTTCCAAGCATAAGTGGCAAAATAACTTTGAGACAAATCAGCATAAGTGGCAATATCTTCCAATAGTCTTCTTTAAGTAAGAATTTCATACTTGAGGATAACTCCCTTAGAGTTTGTGGGTCTTTGCTCGCAATAAAAGAAAATCTTAATTAGTTTAATTATAAACAGTATCATTTGGCAATTGCATCTCAAAGTCTCTTATATATCGAGGATTAACTTTTGTGATTCAGAGATTTCATTTGATCAACGCAAAAATCAGAAATATTAAATCTTTTAGGGACATAGTACCTTCCTTGTACTCGCATAGGTTCATCTTGTACAGACCCAAGTTAACCCTTGGAATTCATAGTTAAGAAATCCTCAAAGAAATTATATGCATCAATCGAATAAAATCTTATTTTTTGCATATAGCTTCTGTTGCCTATTCATGGAATAAAGGCTCGCTAGCTGCCTTTATTTAAGAAAATTAGTACCTAAAGATCTATGACGGGTGCTTGGTTGATGGTATTCACGACTTAGTTTGTAATCCATGTACTCGTCATTCCGTTTTTATAGTAATTGTGTCTGCAGCGTTATTGGCAGCTCCTACCTCCGCAACCTTCATAGCTTTCTTCTTTGGGGCCACGGTCTTTAATTGCAAGACAGCAAAAAAGGGGAATTCAGTGAAGAAGCTTGGGGATAATTAGATTGATAGAATTTTGATTGACGGGGGGGGGGGGGGGGGGGGGGAATGATCACCAAATATTTCAAGAAATCAAGAAGAGTCTTGATTCAATAGACAGGAATAGGATAGAAGGGGTGGGGGAATTGAATTTGAGAGCTCGTGGAATATCCTCCTTATCTTCTTGATAAGAAATTCCCGTGCTCGCATTGTCATGTTACTACATGCACACCATGTGAAAAACTCTAGAGTGCAACTTTCTTATCTAGAGAGTGAATGCCATTTTAGACATTAGTGTTAGTGTCCGTAGTGTGGATGGTTCAAAAATATTAGATTTTTGGACAAGTTTAGCTAATTTTTGATATTTTAGATATTATCTATTGTAAAAATCCATAAAATTGTAGACAAATTCTAGATTAGAATGACATGTAAAAGAAAGTAGGTAGATTTTAGCCATTTTGAGAGGATTCTATGTAAAAATAAAGATTGGTGAAATTGCACTACGTGCGATCGTAGTTTTCAGGCAGTGAATAGAACTCTGAACTGGGAGATGAAGAATCGAAGGAGTGATTTGGGAGTATTCTGGCCAGGTGTGCTTGTATTTTACCACCCTTTCGGAGCCAATGGAGGCATCAAATTGATGATTTGACTAGCATAGAGGAAGGTATTATTTTATGCACATTTTTTTCTACAGGAGATTTATCTTCTCATAATGCAAAAATTAATTGATAGGCTTCATCTCTATGAGTATTCTTCTACATCTTCTATTTCTTTCTATGAGTATTCTTCTACGTCTTCTATTTCTTTAAACCCCTTCTCTTTCGTCTACTCCTCTCCCTGAATCTCCCTTCACCCTGCAACTCTTACCCCTGCGGTACACTTTCAACCCCAGACGCTTCGGACAGAGTGGTGAACCCAACATGAAAGTCGGCACAACAGGTGTGTAAAGATGGGAGATTATGATGCTTCAAGTGGTGGTGATGCTTTACAATAGATGATTGCTTTGTTGTAGCAACAACAACAACAACAGTTATTACAACAACAAATGCGAACTTGGCAGGAAAAGAAAAAAGAATTGATTCTTTAGCTATGAATGCATTGTAGGCAGTGAGACAAGAATTGAAGTAGTTTAAAGGTCAAAATGTTTTGGCCTTCATCCGATTGTTTGAAGAAAATATGTTGTTTCATGGGGTATCGTAGTATGCATGGAGTCGGTATTTCTTCCATTTGGCCATGCCTTCTTTGCATGATCGGATTGATGAGTTACATAGAAGAGATGTTGATTGGGTAGCTTTTAAGAAAGCTTTGAGAGAAGATTTTTTCTTGGAAGATGCAATATTGGTAACTAAAAAGGCATTTATAGATTGGATTGAAAAGCCCAATAAAGGGTTGGCTATTATAGCTTTGCTTCATGAATTTGAAAGTCGCTATGCGCAGTTGGATGCCGATGAGAAGCAATAATTGGAGAGTCTGAAAATTGATTTGTTTTTGAAGGCTGAATATCCTGTCTTGCAGGAGAAGCTAATTGATAGTTTAGAAGATGCCTCTTTTGAAACAGAACTGAAATCAGATTTGACTAATGCAAGTGAAGTAGTGCATATGTTAGTAAAGAGAGAGCGGATGAAATTAAGATGGGATACATGCACCACACTTGCCAATGCTCAGAAGGGGACTGTAATTGCAGCCAAGGCACCTATAGCTATGGACGGAACAACCATCTACACCTGTTGGTCTAGCTCTTAAAGGTGATGCTATGGATGAATTAATCAAAGGCATGCGTGATTTGAGACTGAATTTAATAGAAATCCATGCAAAGGTCGAAAGGTTGGATGTCAAGGTAGAAGAGAAGGGTTGGGCAACAACCCAAAGGCCATATAGAGAAGGATACAAGAGGAGATGCATTTGGTGTAACATTTTACATCATAAAAACGAGATTGTATAACCTCACATGAAGCGAAAGCAAAAAGGTTAGTCCTTTGGAAAGATGGAAAAATACATGCAACAGAAACTTGTCTTCCAATAGAGCCAAATGTTGAAAACGGTGGCATGTACAAGAGGTTGAAAGATATGGTTGTAAGGACAACATTTGTTGCCATAGATGCAACCACATATGGATTAAGAATTGAAAGGACTAATGAAGCTCATAAAGGAGGCATGGTTGAAGCAAAATCTCTTTTTTGGATGCAAGCATTAGATTGCATGGAAAAGGGGAAAATAGCAAATTCTAAATTGGTTGATGCAAGTTAGAGTATATGAGGGAGAACAGGATGGAGTGCAACAGTGGATTCATTTTCAGCCTATGCTTATTTGGCTAAGGTTCATAATCAAGAAGCTCTTGTGGAAGAAAAGAGAAGAAGATATGAGGACACTACTGGTTCTTTCTCTTCAAGTCCATCTAAACACATAACATGAAGAAGTCAAATGGAGTAGCAGAAAGAGGCTAAAAAAGCCATACCTGAGCATGTTATGGAGGATGCATCTTAAGAGAAGAAACAAGAAGGGAAGAAAAGGGGCAAGAAACCTGGTTACAGATTGCAATCAGATCTTGAGAATGCCACAAACCTTAAAAAAGTCTTGGAAGATCGCATACTTGGCAGTAGAGTGGAATTCACACTTGATGAAGTTCTTGGAATCACAAAGCGTGAATATGATGATGCATGTAATGCTGTTTTGGAACAAGATGATGTTGAAAATGGGTTAAATGGAAGTGTAGAGAGCAAGCTTGTGGCTGAAAACAGTATTATGGGCAGCACTAAGCATAGAGAGAAGGCTATGTATAATAGGGATGTCCATCAACAAGCACAAGAAGAAAAATATTTTCTTTTTATTCCAAGCAATCATTATTCTTCATGAATGCATTGGGCTTGTGCTACAATAGAGACAATTGTTAAAGTGGGAGAAAGAGAGATGCCTTGCATAGCTCTCTTGGATCATGGTTTTGAAATCAATGTTATGGCACGCAACTTGTATGAGAATGGAGATTGGCTGATTGATGTAGATCTGGGATGGTGCATGCAAGCAATAAATAATTCATCAGGGGATCTTTATGCGGCTTGTCCTAATGTACCCATGACTATTAGAAATATTAGGGATGAATATCATTTTCTTGTGTAGGATTCATGTAGTTATCCAGTGATTTTGGGGCAGCCCTATATTTTGGAATCAAGACTAGAAAAAAATTCTTGGATGATGGTTCTTCATATGCTTGGGTTTGCTGAGTAAAAACAAACTTTAGGCTCTTATGATCATTGACTAGAGAAATCCTATTGCCAAGTAGGTAATGTCCCCATAGTTCAAAGGCATGAATTACAACAAGTAATTCTAGATCATGTGTGGCATAGTTTCTTTCATGGATCTTTAATTTTCTTGAAGCATAGGCTACTAGATGTACTTCTTGCATAAGCACACAGCCCAAAGCAAGAGAGCTTACATCAGTTATAACTTCAAATTCTTTGCTGAGGTTAGGTAGCCTTAGGATAGGGGTAAATACTAAACTCTGGTTAAGCTTCTCAAAGCTAGATTTTGCAGCAAACATCCATGTAATGGAGACCTGATTTTTGAGAAGGTCTGTGAGAGGTGTGGCGATTGAGGCATAGTCTTTAATGAAGACTCTATACCAACCCATTAGCCCTAGAAGGCTTTGCACTTCCTTGATTGTTGTTGGGGGTGGCCAGCAGTCTTGTATATCTTGGACCTTGGGAAGATCCATTGAAATGCCATCTATCAATATTATGAATCCTAGATATTCAATCTGCTTCTTGAAGAAAGCACATTTCTTCTTTTTAGCATACAATTTGTGGGTTTTCATTGTTTCAAGAACTATTCGTAGATGTGGTTCATGGTCTTCTTCATTCTTGAAATATGTTAAGGTATCATCAAAGAATACGAGAACAAAGTCATCAAGGTAGGTCGGAAAATGTCTTGCATCAACCTATTGAAGGTGGCAAGAGCATTTGTTAACCCAAATGACATCACAATAAGCTCATAAAGATCGTACGTTGTGTTAAAAGCAATTTTAGGGATATCTTCCTCCCTAATTCTTATTTGATAATATCTTGATCTGAGATCGATCTTTGAAAAGACCTTTGCTCCCTGGAGTTGGTCAAGCAACTCATCTATCCTGGGAATTGGATATTTGTTTTTCAATGTCACCTAGTTTAATCCATGGTAATTGATACAAAGGCGCAATGTTCCATCTTTCTTTTTCTAAAATAAAAGCGGGGCTCCCCATGGTGAATTACTTGGTCCAATGTATCCCTAGTCTAATAGTTGCTTGAGTTATTATTTCAACTCAATGGATTCAGGAATTGACATTCAATAAGATTGTTTGGCGATGTGGGCAGCGCCTAGAATGAGTTGAATTTCATGATCTACTTCCCTTGTGGGTAGGAGATCTATTAGATCTTCTAGAAAAACATCTGCATATTATTTTAGCCAAGATGGTTGATCCTTGGCTTCACTATCCTACTCAGCCTTGTTGAGTTTAATAATTAAATAAATGGGTAATCCTTTCTTCAATCCCTTTACTATTTGGGAGGCTTTACCTAGCTAAACCTTAGGGGTTCCTACTTCTCCATGAGTGGTTACTTGTTCTCCCTTTGAGTTCTCGAATGTAATTTGACAATTTTGGCAATGCATATGGGAATTATTTGGAATTAACCAATCCATTCCTAGCAAACACTCATAAGCTCCGAGGTTCATAATTCAAAAGTTCATTTTGGAAGAATTGCCACCCAAGATAAATTCTACCCTTCTAGTTTGTTGTGTTGATAGAACTTATTTGCCGTTTGCTAATTCCACAAGCATTCTAGGTGCAAGAATAGTGATTATGCCTAGCCTTTTTGAACATTTTGGTGATATAAAAGAGTGGGTACTTCCACATCCGATTAAAAATCAAAAGGGTTTACCTTGATAATCTGTTGGTGTTTGAACTACTGAGAATTGCGATTTGGGCCCTTCTTGAGAGTGCCGTGTACTCTGGCTCTTTCCATATCGGATTTCATTGTGGGATTTTTATCATTACTAGCCTTCTTTAGGTTTAATCCAACAATCTTTCCCTTGGCATCTTGGCTTTGCCAGTGAAACTGACCTTGGCCAAGCTTCGAGCACTGCCTCTTGAAATGTCCTAATTCTTTGCACTAGAAACACCTTGGAGTCTCATGGCTCCTTCCTATGGGTATAAAGCTTCCCACTGCATTTGATTTTTAATCATGAAAAGAAGTCTATCTACTATTTTTTATTTATGACAAACGGATGAACAAAAATAATTATTTATGTCGATAGGAAGGGGATACATTATTTGACTAGTTTGGGAGCTCATATTATGCTTGGAAAAGATTTTTCTACCACAATCTAGGCATGGCATTACAATACATCCATCACATAGTAATAAGGATTTTGAGAATAGATATCCAAAAACCTATATTTTAGAGAAAGATCATGTAATCCATATTTCTTATAGTTGGGGCAACTACAACATCCTATGACCATAACTTGATCAGCTAATATAACCCTTGTGACCTCCTCATAGATGTAGCAATTTAGTTTGACCTGTCCCCCTCTAGTGAACATGTTTGAGTTTATTCTGGCCTCATAGAGGAGATAAATCTTGGAAATATTAAGGGCTTCCATCCACCTTAATCTCTTTGAATTATTCTGGAGGTAAGCAAGATGGCATGCATCAATGTAACAATATCTCCTGCTTAACATCCATCGCCTTTCATAATACAGGGGTGAAGAATTGTATATCTGATCTATTATCTGCATCATTTGGTTTCTCCAGCTAAAGCTAGATGAGTGCATTACTGACATAAATATAACTTGGAAAGTCAAAAAATGTTCCCAAGGTTCGTCTTTTTGCTAGAAATCAAGAACATATATCAACAAGAGAAGATTTCACTACTTAAGGGAATGTTTCTTTTTTTAAATAAATGTAACTAGTCTTATTTACTTGCGTCATGTCATACATCAGCATGAACTCTGATACCAACTATAAAGTTCTCGCCCAAGGGTGGTACGCTCTTAGTAGCCCATTCAAGAGATGTCCTAGGAAGCACCATCTAGGATTTTGATAAAACCCTCGGAGTTTGCTAACTAGGCTCGCTTGAGTCTACCTTGTTGTGGAAGTTTAGGCCGCTCCCACAAGGATCAACTTGATTTTTTTTGTCAAATCTATTACTAGTGGATAATTAATATTAACAGATTCTAAAGCGATGTGAGTCAGTATTTATGGTTTCGAATGATCCATCAAGTGTGATTTTTATTCCTTCTTAGGAAAGCTCTTGGCTCATCAAGACCATCGAGCCATAGGTCTAGATCCGTCGGGGGTCCACCCCTCCGGCTTCCCTCTAGAGTGTAATGTGCCCATCTAATGGATTAGGGTTTTGGGTTTAGTGTTCGAAGCACGTTTTTGCGGCTCATTGAGAAACGAGTCTAAGCGTTGCTGCCCCGCACTCCCATGGAATGTTCCAGGGTTTGTCACTTAGGGTTTCTCGAGTCCACCTTGCAATGGAATGTTTGGGGTTGAACCCACTAAGTGTTGAGATATCAAGCTCCACTCGTGATATGCCAGGGTGACCATTGTGCATTTATGTCACCGACTTGTTAGTTGTAGATGCGGTTGGTACACCGCCCATGAATAATAGTTAGATGATAGCTATCCTTATCTACTTTAGTTCGTGGCTCAGTTAGTATGCCACCTTAGTTAGTTGAGTTTGGTTTGAGACCCATATATAGGGTTCTTCTATTTCTATGTACTTGAGTTCTTTTTGGCTTATAGAAACTAAGAAGAGGAAAACTGTTTTTAGCCTCCACCTTTGTGTGTATTCCCCCATTGCGCAAGCAAGAAAGCTACAAGTGAGACTCCTTCCTTCTCTCCACAATCTTGACACTAAGATCGACCTGAAATTTGGATTCCTCGTGGTCAAGGTCTCTTGAAAGCATTCTAGTGTCTCGTCTTGGACATCCTACTTTACGCAAAGATACCCAAGAGGAAGCATATCCATGCTGCATTTGGTTCAAAGAGAATGGAAAATGAGAGGGATGCATCGCTCAACCTCTCTAATGTGGGGCGTAGTTCCATTCCGGTCCCCTAAAACGATATGAATCGGGTTCCAACTTAACACTACCTAAATGGTTAAACCTTGTAAGAAGCCTCCCAGTTCTTTGGGGCCACCCTTCTGTAGGACGGACCCGTCGAGGGTTCCACCCACCCGCTTCCCTCAATAGGCATTCTTTAGTTATCTAATTAGGCCCTACCGCATTTATGTGTGACATTTAAAATCAACTTCCTTAATTAAGCACTTTAAGAAACATGGTTTGTTGACGTAACTTAGGGCACTGATATAAAAACAGTTCAAATAGGTTCCTTGGAAGAAAACTTTATATTAGCATTTTAATTGAGATATAAGTCTTGCCCAAAAAGGACGATTTCCAAAATCTGTGAGGATGCACCTTATTTCTTCCAAGTTTCCACCTTGCACTAGTAATAGGGCCTCGAGAATCCATCTTGAGTCACGTAGATTGTTTGAGTAGAACTTGAAGGTAGCAGGGAATTTACAGGGAGAGCCCCCCTAGCATCTAAGTGCCCTCCTATGTTCAAACCAACCCATGGAGAGACCTCTCATGGCGGGTTTGGTCCACGTTCCAATCACTGTTATTTAGAACCCCCTTGGATAGGGTTGGTGGCCAGCTGGGGGTGGCTTGGTGTGCCCTCCATGAATTCAACCTGATTCATTATTCAAATTTCTTGTGTGACCTTGGGTCATACATTCCTTTCATAGACACTAATTCTAGATTTACAAACACAAACAACAATGAAGGCAAATGCTCAGGTCATCTGCTAAGGTGGAGTTCCCATATTTGAAGGCTTAGCGTTTCCCTTCTTGGGTTCCTTGGTGACAGTCGCCATGACCTTCTGAGGGATAAAGAATACCCTTGTTCTGACCTCATTTCCATGTGATAAGAGGGAGAAATTACGCTATTGGATTTTTATCTGTTAGTCTTTGGATGGTAGCTGCCTTAATTTGCTAGCCTTTAGTCCATGGTTCTTGTCTTGGGGATATGACATACTCATACTCGACTTGGTATTACAACAACCCATAGATACTTAACCGATTTGCGGAAACTCATGATCATCATGGACTTGATTCAAGCCTTTACACCTACCTTTCCAATTATGCAAACTTCAAGATGAAAAAGTATGATTTCTTCATAATGATGATTATGCTTTACCGTCTCGATAACCCATTTTCTAGTTTATTTTTCCTCTCATGCATGGCAATGCTAGTGCATAAATCTAATGCTCTGTGAACATAGTCAATAAAGCCCTTGATTTCCGTGCGCACCCAAGCGTAATCCTTTGTGCAAATTTTTTGTTCTATAACATGTCATACTGCAATAAAACACAATTTCCAACATGATTATATCTTGCAGCCTAATTGGGGGTTAGCTATCATAGATTTTTGCAAGAATACTTCTCCCTTCCTAATGAAGTCAATCTTCGTTTTAAAAGTTTCCTATCAAAGTAGAATTTATGGGATGCACCTGGTTACCAAGTGTCGGGATTCCTTGACATGTAGCTCCATTGATTGATATGGGATTCATGTTTTATTAGAGCTTACTTCACTTGGGAGGCATCGTATAGTTTGGTCTTTCCTTCGCGGATATGCACGCGGTCTACAAAGGGGTTGACTCCTCTCCGGGGGGGGGGAGAGAATGGCCATGGGAACCATCTCAAAGGGGAGGGGGGGGGAAGAGGAAGCTTGGAAGCTTGTAAGGAGATTCCCCCTTTCTCTCACTCCCTCTCTCTTTTTCCCTGTCCCTTAGTGCCCTCTCTCTCTCTCTCCCCCTCTCTCTCTCACATAAATTCAACAACAGGGGGAAAAAAACAAGGTGCCCCTCTCTCTTCCCCAAGGGAGGATTTTATAGCATTCTTAGGGGGGGGAATGGTGTGGCATGGAGCCCCCCCTTATCCTTATCAGGGTGACCAGGTGGATGGTAGCCATGTAGAGTATGGTGGAGGGGGGAGAAAAGGGATAGTCATCATAGCTTCACTTCCACACGTTGTCTTGTCCCCACTTGGAGTCATCGGCCACCACAGCTCCCCCCTCACTCTGCCATTTTGTGCCATCATCCCACAACAGCGCCCCCCCCCCCCCCCCCCATATGCGAGCTCGTGTCATGAAAGGGGGGGCCTTTTTTTAAAAAAAATTGTTAATTTATAAGGGGGGTCTTATAGTCACCAGGTGGGGGGGGGGATATTAAATCCTTCCCCCCTTAGGGAGTCGTGATGCCCTCATATTGAAAGGAATTAGGGGTATTGTTGGTTGAGAGTACTCTCGTCAATCTATGTGGCATCTTCTTTTGGATAGTCCTTGCACTAGATGGGGTACTCTTTGAGGATTCTACTCCTCAATCTCCTTTCTGGAATGTCTAGGATTCTATCTGGCCATATTTCAAGGACTCCTTGGCTTGGCATTACAACTTGTTGATCATTGAGTACATGGCTAGGATTGGATACATATTTCTTTAGTAGGCTAAATTATATTCGTTCTTTATTTTAAAAAATTACAAGGATTCCACTATCTCAAGGATATGTGGAGAAGCACATTGTTTACATGTCATGGATTGCTCACTACGAATCCTGACTTCTCTATTATCTAACTTAAAATAGAAGTTAGATCTTCTATTTCAAGTTAGATAATAGATCTGGAGCTACTAGCAGTTATTCATGCTCTCAAACCTTGGTGACATTACTTGCTTGGTAACAAGTTCTCTTTGGTCACGGACCATAAGAGCCTTAAATGGATCTTCACCCAGACCGACCTCAACATGAGGCAACATTGATGGATTGAAGTTTTGCAGGAGTATAATTTTGAGATCAGATATTGACCCAAAAGAGAGAATGTGGTCGCTAATGCCTTAAGTCGCAAGGTGTTCCTCAACTCTCTTATCATGGAGGAACCCTCAATTGTGGAATCATTGGCAACTATGGTGTCAACACCTAGCAACCCTATCCTTGAACTAGCTAAAGAGAAATCTAGCCATGACCCAGAATATCTGAAGATGATAAAGGAGATTTTGGAAAAGGACCAAAACCCTAGACTTAAGGTCAAGTATCAAGAATGATTTGTCCATGAGGGACTTGTCTATTTTAGGACAAGATTACGCATACCCTTGAGCAAGAAACTCAAACAGAGAATGCTTTGGAAAGCACATGACTCCCCCTTTTCAGGCCATCCCGTATATGTCGAGACCCTAAACATGGCCAAGAAAAGCTAGCATTGGAAAGTCTTCAGGGAGATGTACTCAAATATGTCACAGAATGTTTGTCTTACTAGTGCATTAAGGCAAAACATGTCAAGATGCCTAGGAAAGCTACAACCTCTTGACATTCCCCAAATGAAGTGGGAATTTATCAACATGGACTTTGTTATTGGATTACCTTTAGTGCAAGGAGGCTACAATTCAATTATAGTTATAGTAGACATGCTCACCAAGGTTGCACACCTCGTTTCAGTCAAGACAAACTGTAAAGCTTCAGATATTGCCAGATTATTCATTAAGGAGATATTCAGACTCCATGGGTTTCCTAGAAGGATCGTTAGTGACCACGATTCCCTTTTCACATCTCACTTTTGGAGGGGGATATTCAAGGCCATTGGGACTCAACTCTGTTTTAGTACAGCTTATCTCCCTCAAACTGATGGCCAAATGGAGAGGATCAACCAAGTCATTGAAGATTTTTTAGAGTATATTGTTGCCGCGAACCTAGAAAGTTGATCCAATATCTACCATTGGTAGAATTCACCTATAATGCTTCCTACCATCAAAGCATTCAAATGACACCTTTTCAAGCATTATATGGGCATGACTGTCATACTCCATTGAAATTTTTAGATCCTACCTTAAGGGTATAAGCTTCCAAGAAAATGCTTGAGGAAATGGATGAGCAGGTCAAGGCCATGAGACAAGACATTAGAGCTGCCAAGGATAGGCAGAAAGCCTATGCAAATCTAAATAGACAAGAGCGACTCTTCAATGTGGGAGATATGGTTTTTATTTGTGTATGACCCAAGAAGAGGTCCTTATCATTGGGAGAATTTAAGAAATTGAGTCCAAGTTATTGCGGACTCTACATGATCCTCAAGTGCCTAGGGCTCAATGCCTACAAACTCCAACTCCCTAAGAATGTAAAATTTCACAATGTATTTCATTGCCCTACAGGTAGGAAAGTTGAACGGCGCATCCCTCTGGTTTTCCATTCTCTTTGAACCAAGTGCAACATGGGTCTACTTTGGATTGGGTATCTCTGCATAAAGGAGGATGTCCAAAACCAGATGCTAGAATGCTATCAGAAGACCTTGCCCACTAGGGACTCAAGTTTCAAGTCGATCCTAATGGGTTCAGCCACAAATGTTCTGTTGCAAGGAAGACTCAAGAAACCCTAGGCAACAAACCCCATGACATTCCATGGGAGTGTCGGGTTGCCTCACTTAGACTCTCTCAAGGATCACTAAAAACATGCTTGGATAGCTAATAGGTGGGACGTTACAAAATTGGACAATAACCCATAGATCAATCATGTAACTTTCAACAACTTCTTGGAGAGTAAGCAAGGCTTGGCTTGACCATCACCCCACATTCCTTGCCTGGTTCCTTGAAAAGAACTTTTGATGATATCCTAACTACAGATCTTGTAGTATTTCTTGCACCAACCTAAAGAATGGTGCCTTAGGAATAATCAAGTTGGCACTCTTCTGGAATTTTCTTATCTAACATAGTGCAGTTGTGCCTGGTCTCCATCTTCACTTTTTATGCATTGGAGGATGTGTATTACCAACTAGAGTAGTAGTGGAAGGTGGAGCAATTGGAGCATGTGGGCCACCATTTCTAGACAATGGCAAACCATAATTATTGACCACACTAGGGCCACCATTGTTGGACACAGTAGCGCCACGATTATTAGCTACAGTAGGGCCACCGTTTTCGGCCACCAAGGGACCTTTGTCACTCATAGTATGCTCACTAGATTTCGAAGAGTGCTGAGCTCTTGCTCTTGCAGGCACCTTCTTGATAGGAAGCTTGGAACATGCCATAGTTGCAATGATGAAGGATAGAAAGGTGGAGGGTAGAGTGAAGAGTAATGGAAAAAAATGAAAGGAGAGACGTGACTTAAGTACGAAACTTTTAAACTTATTGTGGTGTAAATAAACTTTAAAATTATCATTTCATTTCATCTCTCCACCCCATCCATGCCTCTCTTTGTCTCCTACCACCCCCCTCATGCCCCTCTTTCTCTAGGCCAGTGAATGTTTCAAGGTTTGGAATTTTCATATCTTTGTCTTAGGATTTCGAAATTGACTTTTCATAATTAAAAAACATAGTTCAAAATCGACTTTGAAAAGCATAGTGACAAACCTTCGAATTTTTAAACAAAATTTGCAAGACATCTCATGTTAAAGATAGGAGTATTGATGTGTCATATCATGGGTACCTATGCTCTCTCATGGACTCTAAATGCATCAAAAGTATTATCTTTATCTAGGTCTCCATTTCTTCCCATCTCTCTCTTGGGTTGCCAACCATTGTGTGTGGCATTGTCTAGCTGTGTTGTTTTCACATCTTACTTTTCTCACTTCATGTATTTCCCTACTTATAAATTCTGCTTGAGAGGTTTTGGACTTCTTTTTATTTTTCCTCGTATCGTATCTCTAATCTCCTATACCACCATTGTAATAATTGCCTCATAGAATTGGAATCATTGATGCCACCTCCATGATCACTTGCCTTTTGAAAAGCACAATGAGCTTGCCAATGAGATCATTCCATGCTTTGAGTTGACCATATTACCAAACTTCCTTGATCTGCGAAGTATAGACCATGTGCTTCAAGTATATGCTACACAAGAAGAGAGATTAGAAACACAAACTAATTCGAAATGATGACATTTTCTTGTAATGGTGACAATACTGACCATGTAGTGTGTTATATTGTTTATAGTCCATGCCTCCACCATGGACTTATGAAATTTAGCAACTGTCTCTTTAAATGTATTGGCATCACCATCCCTAAACCTCAACTTTTGTAAGAGAGTTGCTAATCTATCTAGGTGTATCCACACTTCTGCATTAGTCGTCGTTCGTCCCCCATTGCTCCAATCCAAAGCAACAAGGTGAAACTTTTTCCATGCTTCATACTTCTCTGGTTGTTTTCCAAGTATATTTCCTTCCTCATCTCAAGGTGGAGATATAAACTTCCTAGCCTTGGGTCCTCCAAATCATGGTTTACAAGGGATATTTCCACACTTTCTTGTTTTTTTCTCATCCTTTTTTATTTCTACTTGGCCCCCGTGCAATCCAACTTCAGAGAGGACTTATTCTACCTTCTTGCATGTAGCATCAGCTTCTGACACAGGCTGCATCTTGTATTCAAAGCATATATATTCATATACTAGCTTCTCAATTATTCTAATCAAACAATGCAATGTGCAAAATTGAACCCTTGTTAGTGGTATTTCCAAAATAGGGTGCCAGTTTGGATCCACTAGAACTAGCATTCCATTTCTCATGACTTTTTGATCAGGTGTTGGAGTACCTTGTTGTCTTGCCTTGGCAAGCCATTCTTTCTTTCCATCTTTCCCTTTCTTCCTAGTTTTCATGCAGTATATGCACGAAAATTTTGCATTCACTGCATTTGATAAACAAAACATACACTTCAGTGTTTTTAAATCACTTGCAATATGCCATTCAACATGATAGTGCACAAACCCCTCAATGTGTAAAATTTCTCCATTATTTTGCTATTGAATAACACTAGGTATATTAGTGAGATTAAAAAAAACTTTAAGTACTTCATGGTCCTCCTTTGGTACTTCAAATGTTGCAAGCAACCATATTTCATTCTCTAATGTACATTGATGTATAAAGGATGGTTTTCATCGATGTTGGGATCCAATGCTCGATTCATAAGTGTTATACTCACATGTTCAAGTTTTTGCCCCTTAATAATCTCACTCTCATCAAGTTTGAGGACAAACTTAAGCTTGCCTCTACATTCTTCCATAGACATATTGTAGAACTTGACCATAACAATTTGAATCCTACATATATCCAATACAAAGTTGTTGGATGCATTCAATAGAAATGCAACTTCTATGGAACCATACTTTAATATTTGTGTATTTTCTAGATGCGTTGGCTCACCAATTAGTTCTAAAACTTTCTCATTTAGTTGTTTTTTAGCCTTCTTCATATGAAATGGTTTTGGCAGATGCATTACTCTCTTAGTTTTGAAGACTTGCTTAAATCCTGTATCCAGTTGTTGATAGAGCATACTATATTACTTAGAAATCATTCTCACCTTGTCACATAATCCCTGAGCATCTATAACAGTAAACAAGTTGCTCACATCCCTAAGATGTTCACTTGAAACACCATCTACAATGTCCCTGAATTTATGATTTTCCAATGCATTTTTGACCATATCCTTGCTTAGGACTTTGGAAATAGTATCATTCTCTGCATGAGGGAACATATTTCTCATTGTAGTGTTTATGATATTGTCCACTTCCTTTGGTTAATTGGTGAAATGGTTTAAATAATCGAATGCACCGACGTGCTGCTTTGGCTTTTAAAGTGGGCCCAATCTCGAAAGTTTTTGTGAGCTTTCTCTTCATATTTCGATTCTCCTTCTCAAAGTCCATAACTTTAGATTGTAACTCCATATTTTGCACATGTGTAGCATGCATAACATCTTCAATGACAGACATTGTTTGTTGTAGGTTCTGGTTCTCCCTATCCTTCTCAGCCAATAATCTATCCTTTTCCATCAAAGTCTACATATTCCCTTGTAATCTTGTCTACATATTTGTCAAGGCTTGATGAACCCGTGCTAACCCTTGTGTGACAAGTCTGCATGTGTATCCATACAATCCTTCATTGCCTTCACAAACGAACTTTACAAATGATGTAAACCCTTCAAATTGTGGTGGCATTTGAGTGACTCGATTGGGTGGATAAATATACCCATCAACCCAAAGGTCCATGTTTTTTTTCCTTGCATTTATTTCTTATTGTATCCTATATCTTATTGCATAATCCCTTTCTATAGTTATTTTGAACATTGGTGCATATTCATCCTCCAATAAATGAAAGTGAATATCTCTTTTTCTCTTTGTATGTCCTACACCTGCATATCCTGTAAAGAAAATAATATGCCAATTTTAACTAGGATTTACATTCAAATCACACAATTACACCCCTTTGATTCACTATATCTGTGTTCTTTTTTACCCATTTGGATCTTGTCTCTTTCTCTTGATTTTAGTCATGATAGACCCTAATCAACCCCTCATCTACGTGTAATCTTAGCTTTTAATCTACCTTTAATCAAAATCCAATATTATCTTCTATTCTATCCAAAATACTCTCTCTCTCTCTCTCTCTCTCTTTGTATCTCTCCCTTGAGAAGAATTGATCAAAGATATTTAAACACATTTATACAGAAGCTTGGCTAGTGGAGAACAATAACATCATCTTATCTTCTACCCTAATTTACTCTCTGTCACTCTATCACTTATTTTCTTAGTTCATCTCACACAGTCCTCTCTCTTTCCCCCTTCTCCCCTCTCTCTCTCTCTCTCTCTCTCTCTCTCTCTCTCTCTCTCTCTCTCTCTCTCTCTCTCTCTCTCTCTATCTATCTATCTATCTATCTATGTGTGTGTGTGTGTGTCTCTCTCTCCTTCTATGAATTGACACTTAAGGATTAAACAACAACTATAAAGAATAATAACATCACAGAGATTAAAAAAATAAAGATACCTCCATTATCACGATTGCTTGTAGTATAGAGTGTTGAAGAGGAAGATATCTTATAGCATAGTACTAAAGAGGGAGATTGCTTGTAGCAGGGTAGAGAGTGTTATAGATTGAGAGTATTTGATTTCAGCAAATGCTATCAAAACCACTCCTGAGATTGCTTGTAGTAGGGTAGAGAGTGCTGTAGATAGTACTGAGTGTTGCTTCATACGAATTTGTATGCGAGAAACCATATTCTGGAGGGAAGGAGAAGAGTACACAAAATTTCAGACAAAACTAGAGCTTTGAGAGGGAATGAAGAAATACCCAAAAATAGGCATATACTTGTCCAAAAACGATAAAAATTTACAAGGAAACTCTCGAGTCAAAAAGGTGTCTCTGGGAAAAAATAATATTAAAATATGATGTGTATGTCATTTTATATGGTTTTTAAACTTCCTCCATTAAGAAGTAAGAATGATAATGATTCTAATATAATTTCATGTTGAAAAGTCATGGGGCATTAAAGAGTCATATATTAATGATTGGCTCCGTTTTTAGAGAAAACAGAATTGTATTTTTTTAGTTATGAGGATTTTGAGAAAAAGTGACCTTATCCTACAGTTTGAGAATAAAATAATAGGTGAAATCTATTGAAAATACAAATACAAGATTTTATTGATTGTAGAAGATCTCTTATTCTAATATTATTTTGGAATCTCTTTTTAGAGAGAGAGGTGTGAGAGAAACCCCTTAAGGGGAAAAAAAGAGTCCATATCTCTCCTAATGATTAGGTGAAGTTATCTAGAGGATAAGCTAGCACCAAGAGGGAGGGAGTGTTAAAATGTAAGTGGTGCTAGAGGCACATGTAACCAAATCCTATAAACAAAGAGAGCAATGTGTACTAAAGCTGAAAACTTATCCCCTTCTTAATCTCATATTTTTCTTCTACTCTGCCATGTTTTATAACAAAGTGAACATAAAGAACATCTAAACCTTGTTTTTGATTTGCTAAAAGATAATCATCTTTATGCTAATCTTGCCAAAAGTGTTTTCTTTCAAGCTTAGATTGAATATTTGGAACATATTGTCTTTTTGAAAGGCATTAGTGTAGATCCAAAGAAAGTGCGTACTATTAGTGAATGGCTTGTGCCTAGAAATGTGCATGAAGGTTGTTCTTTCCTAGGATTAGCTAGTGTTTACAAAAAGTATGTGCATAATTATTCGTTGATTACTTTGTCTCTAACACTTTCAATTCATGAAAATATTATTTTTCATTGGGGGATAGCCAAAAAAACTCTTTTGATTTTTACAAATATTTATTGACTCATGCTCCTCTCTTACAATTATCTAATTTTAACCAGCCTTTCTTTTTGGTTATTACTCATGCCAGTGGATCATGAATAGGTGCCATACTCATGAAAAATGACCATCCCATTGCTTATGAGAGTTGCAAACTAAAATCCTTTGAGATAAATTAGAGCACATATAATAAAGAGCTATTAGTCATTGTCCGTTCTCTAGATATCTTGAAATATTACATTATGGATTCACAAGTTTTGATCAAAATGGATCAATAAGCCACAAAACACCTTTTATCTCAGTCTTTCAATTCTTATAGCCATATCAAGTGGGTTTCTTTATCTAGAAATTCCATCCTATGATTCAATATCAACCAACATATGCTAAAGTTTTAGTTGACACCCGTAGCACCATTGCCCTCATGATCATGTTTCTTCTCATCATATTCTTGGTTTTGAAAAGATAAAAACTATTACTTATATCATTTTTCTTCAATAGAAAATTCAATATTTGGATTCCATGATGTCTACTTATGCTTCTAATCCTAAATTTTGTGATGTGTGGTGTCATATGCATGACTCTAATAATATTAAAAATGGGGAGAGCTAAATCTGAGAATAGAGGTATGTTACTGCTGCCCCCATGAACTTTTCAAAACCACTCTCATCACCTACATATACTTTATTCTAGCAACCAACATGCTTATGTTAGTATCCATGCAGAAATTTCCATTAAGAGGTGCCAATACATTGACAACAATTTTCTAGTGTTTTCTACTTTCAAAAATTTAGCTTATCTAAGCTTTGAATTATAAAGCTTTGTTTTATAAAAATATAAAAAGGGCTTATAAGGGCCATCCATTTATATAAAGAGGGGGTAGAGGGGCCTCATTTAAAATCACCCCTTCATTCAACCTCGAGAATCATATCATATTGAAAGAAGGTCATAGAACCCCATTCATATGCATATCTTGTTGAAGATATTAGAACCCTATACTTGTGTATATTGCTTTACCTTCACTTGGGTTCAATTTTGAAGAATTATATGCTAAGAACTTTGTTATATAACTCTTAGCAAGCTTATGCTCCTCTCTAAGGATACTTTGGAGTTTTTTTATTGTTCTTGAAGCTTATTCATACATAAAATTATTTTGTGGATTTATTCACAAGTTTATCACTACAACAAGATAATTGTTTCTTAAAAATATTAGAGTCTCCTAACACTAAAGAAAGTAATATACTAAATCTCCTCTTTCAAATATTACTCTTTAGCAATTTGATCTTTTGCACTATACTTTGGTTGAGGTTACGTGCCTCCTACAAGAATGGGAAGCATAACAAATCTTGCTCATCTAAGATGAAGATGATTTCATTGTACACATTCTTCATGGTGCCTTCAATGAACAACAAATATAAAGGAGAGATGCATCAATTGTACTTCTCTCTAATTTACAAAATTTGATGGTAAGAAGGATGACAAGTTTGTTTTATTATGGTTAAGCCAATTCAATGATTTATTTGATCAAGTTCTCTTTTCTGACAAGGATAAGCTCAAGTGTGCCACAAATTACCTATCTACAAAGCATCCCTATGGCAAAATGTACTCTTCCAAAGTTTCGATTACCCTATCATATGGAATACTGAGATAGAAAGCTCAACATGTGTAAACATTGATGATTGACCACTTGGTTAGATGGATCTGCACATCTACACTTAGCACACTAGTGATATTATAATACTCACATAGCCATTGACTTACTACTTATTATATTTAGCATGTTGAATCTACCTACAATTTGCATAATTATAATGCTAGTCAATTGGTATAGTTAGTTATGCATTGTTTGACTTAGTAGGTCAATTTCCTTTATGTTATAACTTATATATATTTTGTATACATTATATTTTGTGTAAAAGAAGAAGAAGAAACAAGTAAGAAAACATTTTGGTATCCATCTCTTTTCTTATGTTCTTGAGTGACCTTTCTCTTGTGTGTATGGTATGTGTTAGGCATAATATCTCAAGCAAGTCCCTCTACCATACAATTTTGATATGGTATAGAGTGGCACCATTGAGAGATTCTAATTTTGAAGCTGAAGTGAAGGAAAAGAAGTAAATATTTGAGCAAGTAAGAAATAGGGCAAAATCTCTTCCATTCTTCCACTCTTTCTTTGGGATAGAGCTTGTGGAGGCATCAGAAGCAAGGCACAACAAATATCTCACATGATTGTGAGATTTTGTATACAAGAATAGCATTGTATATTCTACGGATAAGCCCTTTGTGATTTTCCCCTGTTACTTTTTTAGCCATTTGAGTTTAGTTTGGGCCCCATTTGAGACCGACAAGCTTGCGACAACAGTTTGAGGATATATTGAGATTTTGGTTGTGTTGATCTCGGGTGTACAAGTAAGAGATTTCAAATCTATAAGTTTTGAGATATTTATCAAGAAGTAAATACAAGTTTTATTTGCTAAAAAGTTGTATATTACATGTACTATCAAGCATTTAGTGAAAAATAGCTACTTGGTATATTGTTGTTTACTTGTTGTAAAAGGTTGCAAAATACTTGCTTATTATTTTGTATCAATTTCATGATAATCGCAAAGAGTAGTAGAAACTCCAGTATTGAGAAGCTCAACAAGAACAACTACACATCCTAGAAGTTCCATATGACGAACTTTCTTATTTGAAAATTTATCTTTGATTTTATTTTAGTGAAGAAAATAAGCGAGAGACATGGTAAAATTTAGAGGTGCATTTAAGCCCAAAGCCTATTTTTTGGAGGTTTTCTTGATCATCAAACTAAAGTTTTAGGCTTGAAAACTCAAAACGTAGCCCATATATACAAAAATTTATATATTTTAGCTCAAAATTCACCCAAAAACAACTTTTAAATAGGATTTTCTCTTAATATTTGCCCAATCTTCTAACCCCTTTACCATTGATTAATCAAATATTCTTCCATCTATCTACAAACTAAAAATCATGGGGGTTCCTTATTTTTTACCCAATGAAAGCTAAGTGACCTTGTGATGAAACTACAAATGAATTAAAGGCACGGAAAGAATGGAATGCAAAAGACAAAAAGTGATGTATTGGCTATCTACATTCATTGATAATACTACATTGGGGTATATAAAAAATGTAAAACGTTCACATATAGTATGGATCACATTTGAAAATATGTTTTTGGTGAATACAAAGGCACAAAAGATTTAGCTCAATGAATACTTCAAAGATAGAAAAAATATCTATCAATGAGTGTGTTTTAAAGTAGAGGAGTATTGTAGATGCTTTATCAGTGATTTATACAATGCTTGATGATGATGATTTGGCATCATCTACTTTGGATGGTCTTAATAATGAAAAATATTGGAAATCATACTATTGTGTATGCATGGAAGCCATTTCTAGATTTTGATGAGTTGTTCTATCTCATGAGTAGTGAAAAGATCAACATGTAGGATAAATCATTTAACAAAACTAGTGAACATGCCTATACATTTTACTCAAGTTTAAGAAGGGGACATGGAAGATCCTCTTCAAGAGGCTGTGGTATGGGATGTGCTAATGATAACTAGCAAAATAGGTTGAATTAGTAGTTTGATGAAGTGCATGTTTCAGGAGGCCATGGAAACTTTAGAGGCAAGGGGAGCTCTAGAGGAAGAGGTGGATAGCAAAATAGAGATTCTAGCATGTTAACCTCAGTTTAAGATGACAGAAAAATGAAGCAAAAAGCAGAAAAATAGCAAGGGTGCAAAGGTGGCCCTTAAAAGACTAAGCTGAGGCAAAAGAGCAATTTTAAAGAGAAGGCACCTCAAAAAACTCAAAAAACTCTTGTGAAAGAGCACTAGGCTCCCTCTTGTGCCATTTGTAAAGGAATAGACGAGTGTAGGTTTAAGGCATAAGGCAAGAAAAGGGAAATAGGGGAATGGACCTTGCAATAAAGGCCGGTCATGTGAAAAGGATGGGTGTCCATGGAATTTTAGGGCTTGTATATATAAAGTTCAAAAAGTGAATGGAAGCTCATTCTTTGGTGTGTGGCTAACAAGAGACCTCCCTTCTTCCTTTCTTCCCTTCTCCTTGCTTGTGGGTGTGCTCTTGAGGGAGGGAATGTGAGAGTGTGAGGGAGTGAGTGTGTGGGAGTGAGGGATCAAGAGGGTGAAGCTCTTCACTATCTCCACTTCTCTTTTTCTCCTCTCTTCTTGTTGCTGGCGCATGCACTGCTATGGTGGATGGAGCTTGATGGAGGAGGCTTGATGGTGCTTGAGGTAGCATCAAGGATCGCGGAGCTACTAGTGTGCGCAAAGGAGGAGAGGCAACTCATTTCCGCATTGAGGTAAGCTCACTACATTCGTAGGTTTGAAGGTGCATCGGCTATGTGAGAGGTAGCCATTAGAGCTCCTTGGAATGGTTGAAGCAATAAGAGGTCCGTGGGTCTTGGGGATTGAGCGAGAGCTCCCACATTTTGGTTCTATTGCCGGGATCAACCAATTCAAGCTTGAGCACTTGGGCGCCTCATATCACGTTGAAGTAAGGGATTCATCCCCAAACTGGAGCTTGAGATAGGTAGGAAGTTGGGCTTTTGATCTTCGATACAAGTAATTAGTATTCTGGTTATTTTGGTTGTTTAATGATTGGGAAAGAAGGGGAGATCATTTTAGTCATTTTCTTTTGATTTTGGTTGCATTTAGCATAGGATAGGATTATGAAATCAATTTTGAGAAGCATAGGGTTACTGCTATAAAACATGGAAAAACATGTATAGATCGGGGTGAATGGGAAAAAAGAGTGATTGAAATGATTAATGCTAGCAAGTGAGTGATTGGGGATGGCAAAACCCTGCTCAAGAAGGGATTTAAGGGCCAGGGGACTATAGAGGAGCTCATTTTTAACCCTAGCAGTGAGAGAGAGAGAGAGAGTGTGTGTGTGTGTGTTTCCAGCAGTGATTCAATTCTACCTTGCCAATAGGAAGTTCTTCACATGATTCAGGTACATCAAAACCTTACTGCTGTGTATTTGTTGTGATTTGGAAGTCGGTGTGCTTGCTGCTTGTGTGAATTGTTGGATTCAACGAGATCATCCACAGGGCAGCCGTCGTCGCGCGCGACTCGGCTCATCCGAGTAGATTGTGTTTGGGTTGAGTCCAAAAATGGGACCATTTGGCACTCAGACCACCCAATCCATTTGCCCCTCAGACCACTTTGATAACTAGGACCTCTCGACCCAAACACGTACCACTCAGCCCGTCCGAGTCAACCCCTTGGGCCACTTGGCCCTTGGCCCACTTTTGCCACTCAGTCCTCAGCCCGCTAGGCTTTGTCTTGTCATTCGGCCCTTGGACCACTTGGCCCTCGGACATATCTGTTCGGTCGTCTAAGCTGCAAGTTTGGCTAGTGCTCTTATTCAACCATTTGGCCCGTCCGAGTCTACCACTCAACCCCTGCAACTCGGACCTGTTGGGCTGAGTCAGACTGTTGCAGATTTTGTGAAAGTTTACACCAGACCCAACTAGATCTTAACATCGCTAACCTTTGTGAGCCACCCCAACGGGGGACTAGGACTCGATTATAATGCAAGGAATAGGCAATTTCACAAGATGTGGCTGCTTAGTAGCTAGAGTAGGCTGTCAAGAGAGTCAGTGCCTTAACGACAGCTAGTGGAGACATAGATAGACAATTGGAGTCCAATGTAGGATTAAGCGAATAGTAATATGATACTTGGCACTACCCGACCTCCTTGGCCTTATCGAAAACTTAGTGGAGCAAGAGAACCCATCCATGTCGAAGGAAAGCTCAGACCGCAGGGAGAATGAGAAATTCAACTTAGGAGCTTTTCTAGAAGCAATCCAGCAGTAGTTGGTGAGTAGCTATGACTCTCATGCTCAGTGCCAGCACCGTGGTAGAGCGGCGAAGCCATTATAGCTAACCTAAAGGAGAAAAGAAAACTAGTCCACAAAGCACTGTGAGGCATAATGGAATACAACTGAGACCAGTAGACTAGGAGCATGAGGTAGAACACAGAGATGCGAGAGATACAATGAGTGCTGAACCTAGTAGGCAGAAATTGAACTAACCATGAGAGAGCGCTAGAAGGAGACTTCACGCTAAGTGAGTTGCTCATGAAGCGATTGCTAGACAACACAATAGCATTGGCCACATCACTACTAGTGGGATTGGGGGTGAACCAAGGCTCCAAGAGCCAGCTTAAGATACTAGTTGTTGCAAAGCGGCTCGATAAGTACTAGCCCCAAGACGATCCGTATGGCTTTATAGAGCAGTTCCAGCAGGCGTGCGAGGCCAACGGTCTCACCGACTTGACTCAAAACGCTCTCAAGCATTCGTTGGGAGACAAGGGTCAAACTTGGTACACGAGTCTAGATGCCGCAGAGTGGGTAAACTTCAATGGATTGAAAAACCTCTTCATTAAGAGATTTTTTGAGCCTAGATACTCGGATAACCTACTAGTATGTCTTATGAATGTAAAGTAGAAGGAAAAAGAGGACATTCATGACTATGCAACCCATGTAAGGAGTCTCTTCACGAGAATCCCAACGGTCGACCAAAAGAGTAGTGTCAATGGTATTTATCAGTGGGATACGAAATGTGGAGCTGTATAAAGCCTTGGTGGGCAACTTGAGCTTACAACGAGACACGCTAGTAAGGGTGTTCGAAGAGGCCATTCATGTCGATGACCAATTGAAGGAGAGGATCTCTAGGAACTTGAACCAATATGAGACCCACTCGAGAAGTTTAGAGAGAGCTCCAGCATCCAGCGAGCGATCAAGCACAAGCACCCAAGATAAGGGAAAGACTGCACACACCAACCAAGAATCGGCTGACATGAAAATGGAGATAGACAAGATGCAAGAAATGCTAAGATGACCAATGTGACCACATGTCCAATGCATGTATTGTGGTGGGAACCACTTGCTGGCCAAGTGTCAAGACCCCATGTCACGACCTTATGTTAAGTGTTGTAGGTTTGGTCACGATAGTGACATTGTAGATTGCTTAGAAGACTCCCAAACTCACAACCGTACAGTCAACTATACCTAGCAAGTAGGCTCCACAATTCTTTGGAAGGGGAGCGCCATTGGCCCTTCCCGCACCAAACGATGCTAAGCTGGCTGCTCCTAGAATGGATATAAATCCTATTGGAATACCCAGATTGCCGGGCCCCTATGTGACACATCCACCAAGCGACACTTCAATCCACTACATGGAAGAGCCAAATGAGGAGGAGCCTTACCTATACCCTTACGTCTCGCATGTTGATGAGGGCAATGCAATCCTTATGGATTATCGACTAGTACTGGTGATGGCGTTAGGTAGGGGACGATGTAGAGGCCTAGGAGGGCAAACCCAAGAACCAATCATGTGTTGGACTTGTGGCCAACCAGGACACATCTCATCACACTATCACAAAAAAGAGCAACAAAATAGAGACAAGGCTGACCTAAGGTGTCCTGTGTGCGGAATCACTCATCTCTTCGTTGACTGTCCAAAGCAAAAAACACCCTCAAAGTTAGCTAATGTGCCATTCATCCCATTGGGGTTTTTTGGTGTCGATAATTTGGATGGTGAAGCTACACCTATACCATTGCATGTCATGATCCGTGCACAAACAAAGAAGGCACACATATCACTACCAGGTCCTAGCAATCTTGATGCAGCCTCAATAGGGAAGAAGAGCCATAGGCGGAGGAAGAAGAGACCTGAAGCTAAAATTGGGCTGAAAACTAAGAGCGGCACAATGCTACCTACTGGGAAGAAAGTCAGTGATGCTGAAGCATAGACATTAGCCCCGAAGACTACTAAAAAGGGAAGTGCTTGTTGAGATATGGAGCTCCAGTCGTGATATGACAGGGTGACCGTTGTGCATTTATGTCATCGACATGTCAGTTGCAGATGCGGTTGGTACACCGCCCATGAATAATAGCTACATGATAGCTATCCTTATCTACTCTAGTTAGTGGCTCAGTTAGCATGCCACCTTAGTTAGTTGAGTTTGGTTTGAGACCCATATATAGGGTTCTTCTATTTCTTTGTATGAGAGTTCTTTTGGCTTACACAACTAAGAAGAGGAAAACTGTTTTCAGCCTCCACCTCTGTGTGTATTCCCCCATTGTGCAAGCAAGAAAGCTACAAGTGAGACTCCTTCCTTCTCTCCCAAAATCTTGACATGGTATCAGAGCCTTGTTCATGGTAAGGAGCTCAAGAAAGCAAGCCAAGCTCGCGATGTTCTGGTAAGAGGAGCATTGTTGCTTTCATTTTCTATTTTGGGAGCAGATCTCTCCAGAGGTAGCACATCCGGAAATTGGAAGAGTGCATTGTCTCAGGTTGAGACGCCCTTCGCGGTGAAGCAAGAGGGCAATGTATGCTGCGGGAAGGGGTTTAGCCCTAGGCGACCCTGTTTTTTTGATTTGAGGCCATTTCGGGGCCTGTTTTGGAGGCGGAAGTATTTTGCACGCACTCTGGAAAAGGCCCTGTTTTATGCTGTGCGACCATTCTTCTACAGGTCAGTGAAAAGTTACCACAGAAATTGCATCGTATGCTTGTGTGCAGAAACATTGGGAGTTACAAAATCATCCTTGGCTCCTGTTTATGCAAAATCGTCACTAGGAAGTGACTATGTGGTCAAATACCACTTTCGCCAGTTTTGCAGATTTGCCCTTGTGAGAGTGAAGCTGTGTTTTTTGTAGTGACAGAATTTTTTGTAGTGTTCTGTAATGGCGTCTGATTCTCTTTCACAGATTGTCACTGAAAAGCTTGACAAGAACAACTTCCAAGCATGGAAGTTTAGAATGACGAATTTCCTTATGGGAAAAGGATATTGGGAATTTGTTGCAGGAAATGAAGAAGAACCAGTTCTTCCTGATGTTCCCAATCAATAGCAAATGCAGGCATTTAAAGCATGGCATGAGAGAGCCAGGAAAGTTATGTATTGGCTGTCTATCAGCATTTCAGACTCTATGATTGTGCATATTTAGGATGCAAGTACGCCAAAGGAGGCATGGGATACTTTGTCAAAAATGTATAGCACAAATACGCAAGCCAGGAAAATGCAGCTCAAGCAAGAGTTGCACAATGTGCAAAGAGAAAATATGAGCATCAATGACTACCACATGAAGGTGAAGAAGATTGCAGATGCACTTTCTTCCATTGGGTCGCCAGTCGAAGATGATGATTTAGTTTCCGTGACCTTGAATGGTCTAGGAAAGGATTATGCACAGTTTCGGACATCCATTTCAGTTCGTGAAAGATTTCCTGATTTTGAGGAGTTGATTGCTCTTCTAATTTCTGAGGAGCAGAGAAATGGTGGTGCATCTTCTTCAGGAGGAACTTCAAAAGAAGCTGTCTTCTACTCAAATGCTGGAAGAGGTAGAGGCAGAGGTAGAGGAGGCCGATTTGGAGACTGTGGTATAAATCAGAATATGCAGCAAACTCAAGAAAACCAGTCCTATGGAGGAGGACGTGGTAACTCTAGAGGCAGGGGGAGCCAAAGAGGTCGTGGTGGATGGCAAAGAGACCAAAATGCAAACAACAATGTTGAATTTTACTACTGTGGTAAAATGGGTCATACGGCTAAAGACTGCTATAAAAAGCAGAATGACATCATGAATGGAAAACTCCAACAAGGGAATTATGCATCTTCTAGTAGACAGGGTGATGACAGAAATGAGCATTTGTTTATGGTGCAGCACATGAACAATTCTGTGACAAGTGCAGAAGAAAGCAATGATGTATGGTATGTTGACTCAGGTGCATCAAACCACATGACAGGTCATGCAGAATGGATGGAGGATGCAAGGAAAATGGAAAGACCAGGATTTGTGGAGATTGGTGATGATACTGCACATCCTATTGTGCAGATTGGAAAAATTCCTTTGTCTATGCAGGATGGGAAAAAGAAATACCTGTGTGATGTATTTCATGTCCCGAATATCACCAAGAATCTGGTTTCTGTTGGTCAAATGGTTGAGCAGGGCTTGCAGGTCAGATTTAATCCTCATGGATGCTTTGTTGAGGATATGAAAAATAAAGGTCGCTTGATAGCAAAAGGAAAGAAGAAGGGCAGAATGTTTACGTTGGATGCAGACATGTCTGAATTGAGTGCAGAAATGTTTGCACATGGGACCGGTGTAGTTGCAGATATTGATATCCCGCATAAACGCATTGGCCATGTTAATGTACAGCGGCTTAAATCAATGCAGGCCCAAAATATTCTTGCAGGATTGCCAAAATTCAAGGTTGCAAAAATGCATAAGGTATGTGAAGCCTGTCAATTTGGAAAACATGCAAGGAAACCATTTCCTAGACATGCTCAAGAGAGTGAGAAGCCATTGGAATTAATCCACTCTGATGTGTGGACTACTAAAGCTGCATCTCTTGGAGGCTGTCATTATTTTGTCACTTTTATTGATGACTATAGTAGAAAAGTTTGGGTGTATTTTATGAAAAAGAAAAGTGAAGTTTTTGGGCATTTCAAAACTCTTAAAGCTATGGTTGAAAAAGAAACAGGTCTGCAAATAAAATGCCTAAGGTCAGATGGAGGGGGAGAGTACCTCTCAAATGAGTTTGCAAGGTTCCTGCAGGAGCATGGCATAAAGCAGCAATATTCATGCAGTCATACCCCACAACAAAATGGAATTGCAGAAAGGAAAAACATGCATATTGGAGAGGTATCTCGTGCCATGCTCAACGAAAAAGACTTGCCAGATTTTTATTGGGCTGAAGCAGTTGCTACAGCAGTCTACATAATGAACAGGACTCCCATTGCAGCAATACATGGGATGACTCCAGAGGAGAGGTATACTGGTAGGAAATCAGATATTTCTCATTTGAAAATTTTTGGTTGCATTGCCTATGTACATGTTCCAGATGAGTTGAGATCCAAGTTGGATCCAAAAGCTGAGAAGTGCATCTTTATTGGTTACTCTCTGCAGCAAAAAGGGTATAGATGCTATAACCCTTCTACTCGTAAGTTTACAGTGAGCAAAGATGTTGTTTTTGATGAGATGAGTAGTTGGTATAAACCAGTAAATGTGATTGATGATGTAGATGCACAAAATGGTAATGCTACACAGAATTCACAGCAGCAGTCACAAAATATTAGTGGACCTGGAGCGTCCTCTAGCAATGGTTCACATTCTTCACCATGGCAGGCAGATTGAGATCAGGAGAATCTTCTCAAAGCAATGTAGATAGTGGTATGCAGGTATCACGAAAAGGAAAAGAGAAGGTTGATCAGCCCATGTTTGATGTGAATGCAGGTCACTCTTATGTGGATGGTGAATCCAGTGGCTCAGAACAAAGCATTGATGATGAGTTGGGTATTCCTTCTATTGTTACACCTGGAGTAAGGAAGACCAGGGATGTTTTGAGAGCACCTGGGAGTGAACCTATTTTGCGCAGGTCTACGAGAGCTAGGTATCCTGTGGATAGGCTAAAATATGATGGATTTACAGCCATTCACTATGCATATATGGTCAAAGTGATACAGAACCAGAACCCACTTCTTTTGAGCAAGCCATGGGAAAATAAAAATGGGAGAAAGCCATGGATGAAGAAATGGATGCCTTGGAAGAAAATGCTACATGGGAATTGGTACCTTTGCCTAAAGGTAAGAATGCAATTGGCTGTAAGTGGGTTTATAAGGTGAAGCACAATGCAGATGGTTCTGTGAACAGATACAAGGCAAGATTAGTAGTCAAGGGGTATGCACAAACATATGGCATTGACTATGAAGAAACATTCAATCCGGTTGCAAGGATGGCAACCGTAAGAGCAATCATTGCTATGGCTACATCAAAGGGATGGTCTTTACATCAGATGGATGTAAAGAATGCCTTCTTGCATGGTGATTTGCAAGAAGAGGTCTATATGGAGCAACCACCAGGTTATGTGCATGCTATTCATCCTGAGTTGTTTGCAGGTTGAAGAAAGCCTTGTATGGCTTCAAGCAAGCACCTAGAGCATGGTCTGACAAGATAGGACAGTATCTTGTCACTATTGGCTTTCAAATTTCCAAGGCAAATTTCTCACTTTATGTGAGAAAAACAGAGAAAGGTATTATGCTACTTGTCATTTATGTTGATGATTTGATTATGACAGGTGACAGTGATGAAGATATCCTTCATGTGAAAATGCTATTGAAGTAGAAGTTTGAGATGAAGGATTTGGGAGAGCTGCGTTATTTCTTGGGCATTGAGGTGATTAGATCACCAAGTGGGATACACCTCTTGCAGAGGCAGTATGGATTGGACATGCTGTCCAAATATGGGATGACATGCTGTAAGCCTATTTCAGTTCCTTTGGAGCAGAATGTGAAGCTGAGCGCAGATGCAGGTGAGCTTCTGGAAGACCCTACTATGTACAGACGCATAGTAGGAAGCTTGATTTATATGACTATTACCAGGCCAGATTTGAGCTATGTTGTTGGATTGGTAAGTCAGTTTATGCAGGCTGCAAGGAAACCGCATTTGGATGCGGCTAGACGCATACTTAGGTATGTGAAGTCCACATTGCAGTATGGAATATTTTATGAGACTGGGGTTCAGATACAGTTGCATGGATACACTGATGCTGATTGGGCTGGTAGTATTTCTGATAGACGATCTACCAGTGGATATGTGTTCTCTTTTGGGAGTGCTGCAGTCACTTGGAGCAGCAAGAAACAGCCTATAGTTGCCTTGTCGAGCACAGAGGCTGAGTACAGGGGTGCAGCAATGGCTGTATGTGAGGTAGCTTGGTTGCATAAGCTACTTTATGATATGCATCAGCCTACAGATGGGCCAATTGTCATTTATTGTGACAACATGAGCAGTATACACTTGGCAAATAACCCAGTCTATCATGCTAGAACAAAGCACATTGGGGTGCATTATCACTATGTGCGGGAGAGGGTTTTACTAGGTCTTATTGATCTAGTTTATGTCAGCACAGAGGATCAGGTAGCTGACATATTTACGAAGGCATTGGGCGCAGAAAAGCTGCGCAAGTTCAGAGACCTGCTTGGTGTGCAGGAATTGGGATTGAGCTCGAGGGGGAGTGTTGAGATATCGAGCTCCACTCGTCATATGCCAGGGTGACTGTTGTGCATTTATGTCACCGACGTGTCATTTGCAGATGCGGTTGGTACACCGCCCATGAATAATAGCTACATGATAGCTATCCTTATCTACTCTAGTTAGTGGCTCAGGTAGTATGCCACCTTAGTTAGTTGAGTTTGGTTTGAGACCCATATATAGGGTTCTTCTATTTCTTTGTATGAGAGTTCTGTTGGCTTACACAACTAAGAAGAGGAAAACTGTTTTCAACCTCCACCTCTGTGTGTATTCCCCCATTGTGCAAGCAAGAAAGCTACAAGTGAGACTCCTTCCTTCTCTCCCAAAATCTTGACAGTGCTAAGGTGGGGGAGTACCCCGACCTGAAGTGCCAACTAGAGACCATTGAGAAGGTGAAGGAATGGGTAAAGGAGGCTCAGGAACACCTGAGAGATGCGGAGCCCATCTTGGAGGATGAGGTCGAGGATCTCTCTAGCATCAGCACGCCAATCTCACCCCCTCCGCCAAAACTAAGAGATGCGGTGGTGCCACAAGCAGTACTGCTTAGGCAAGGCCTTGAATCTACGGGCCAGCAACCCAGCCAGGGGCACTGGCCAGGACAATCTGAAATAGGAGAAAAATGAGCATCCAACAACCTCCTTACCACTCTAGTGACCACCCCGATGACGGTAAACCTGGGAAATCTGCTTAGGCAGCATCTGAGTCTATGGCTGGACTTGAAGCAATGGGGTGAAGGGTCACAAGAGCAAGTTGTTGCAGACCTACAAGAACATGATACAGAGATGCAAATATCGAGTTTGACATTACACTCCATGCCCAAATCCTTGCACATTAACGCTTTTTGGGAAGGCACCGAGAAGCATGTAGTCTTGCCAGTCTTAGCTGCCCTAGGTGACATAACAAGGAAAGGGATTATAGACACGGGGTGGGAGTCAGTGTACTGAGCCATGTAGTGCTCCTGACTTGGGGCAACCCACCTATCAAGACTACTATGTTCAACATCACATTAGCTAACGGAATGAAAGTGAAGACATTTGGGGTGCTAAAAAACTCGCCGATAAGAATTACTGGAATCCAATTCTTGGTTGACTTTATAGTCATGAAGGGAGTGGATTATGATGTCCTATTGGGTCAACCCTGGATGCGCAATGCCACAGCGATAAAAGATTGGGGGAATGGTCTCATCTTCCTAGGCAATAGAATAGCAACCTTGAGGGTCGAAATGGACTCCTGGGAAACTACACCAGTTGACTTTGACGCCATCTCCACGGTGCTCAAGGGTGGTACCCAGATCAGGAAATCCTTTGGGCCCCTAACTAAGTATATCCCTTGTCCTCAAGACGAGCGAGACTGGATGCATGTTCTTGATACCATTGACCTACCATTCTCAAACGAGGAGGAGTACAAACAAGCCCTTAAGATGATCGGTGAACCCAAGAGTGCACCCTCAGTAACAATTTGCATGATGGCAGGAAACCTTTGCAAAAGACCCAACCTATCACCTTTCGAGTGCCAACCAACTGGAGGGAGCTCCAAGGGGTTTTAGAGTATTTAACTGGCAAGCTAGCAGGCAGTCCAATAGCAAACTTCAATCCACTCTAAGATATCTTAAATGAACCAAGGTGGTGATGGGATAGGGTGCATGACCTAAACCTTAGGTAGAATTGGGCCCTGGTTCTCGAACAACCACACGAAATAGACCAAGACCTAGGAGACAACGAGTGGTCAGATGAAGATGCTTCCAATGACAAATGCAAGGACCATCGTTGCTTCAGTGACAAGGGTGAGGACAAGGTAGATACCATAGAATATGACACTGAAGGATGAGTGATAGAACATATATGGGCAGATTCCAGGCTGAAGAGAAAGAACACATTTTGAGATAGAGCAATGAGTAATGCTCATGGATTGTGACCGTGCTTGGTTGGAATATGTAAGAGCCATAGATCTAGAACAAGTAGGCCTAACCCAACCATGTGACACACCAATGCTTAAAACAGAGTCACCCTCTGAGCTACGACCACCGAGGGAGACTACCTCACCTAAGCAAAGAAAGAAAATTCGATTCCGAGTCTGAAGTGAGCTCAGAAAGCGACCCGAAAATACTGAGGCATCCCAAGACTAGACGCACCAAGGGGGACCTGCCTGTCCATCTGAGGCGCAAATGCTTAAAAGAAGAAAGGGCAGACCAGACTAAGAATGCAAGAGTGGACAAACAACGAAAACCACATGACCTCCCCAAGAGATTTACGAGATTCAAAAAGGGCGATAGGGTAGTGATCCTGTCGGGTGCTAAACGTCAAGGGAAAACAAGTGAACCCATTGAGGGGCCCGCCAAGGTCAAGGAGGTGAACCTAGCCCTAGATGGGGAGACACCCCGATGTGTCTTCATTACCAATGACTTGACGAAAAAGGAGGAGACACGTCTTATTTTCCTCTTACGAGAGTATATAGATATATTCGTGTGGTCCTTAGAGGAACTCAAGGGTTAGAAGTGTAGTAACTCACAACATACCCATGACGTTAGATGCAATGCCAGCCAAGCATCAACCGTACCCCATGAATCTAAAACACGCTCATGCGGTCAAGGAAGAGATTGACAAGCTAATGAGAGTGGGATTTATTTATGAAATTGAGCACACAGACTGGGTATCACCCATAGTCATTGTAATGAAGAAGAATGGTAAGATTATGGTATGCGTTAATTACAAGAAGGGGAATGCTGCAACGAAGAGGGACAACTACCCATTGCTGTACACCAAGAACATGCTCAAGAGAGTGGTGGGCAAGGAGGCCTACAGTTTTTTGGATGGCTTCTCGAAATACAATCAAGTGCAGGTGCATCTCGATGATAGGCATAAGACTGCATTCGCTAAAGAGTGGGATGTCTTCACCTACATAGTCATGCCCTTTGGGTTGACAAATGCTCCAGCCACCTTTCAATGCCTTATGTGCACTATATTTAAAGGCATGCTTAGGAAAGGGTTGGAGGTCTTCGTAGATGAATTGTGTGTTCACTCGACCTAGAGAGAACATTTAGACAGACCCCGAGTGGTCTTTGAAAGGTGTCGCCTATATCGCCTCTCTCTGAACCCTTTAAAGTGTCAGTTCTGGGTAAAGCACAGATGTATCCTAGGGCACGTGGTGTCAAAAAATGGCATCACCACAGACTCTTCAAAAGTCAGGGTCATTATTGATCTTCCACCCTCGACCAACTATAAGGGAGTGTAATGCTTCTTAGGCCATATGGGGTATTATCAACAGTTTGTGCTGAATTATGCATTGATTGCTAAATCTCTGTACAAGCTATTGATTGTATTTGAATGGACTGAAGAGTGCCAACATGCGTATGAGAAACTAAAAAAAGCCTTGACCACAACACCAATTCTATGAGCCCCAAATTGGACCATTACCTTCCACATGCATATTGATGCCTCAAAATTTGCTGTAGGGGCAGTGTTGTGCCAACCGGGCAAACACAATCTTCTCTATCCAAGTAAGCTTTGCCAACAAACAACTCATTGAGACTAAGATGAACTATTCAACAAACAGAAAGAGAAGATCTGGCCATAGTGTTTTCCGTGAAGAAATTATGATATTATTTGTTGGCCACTCCTTTCACCTTCTTTGTGGATCATCAAGCCTTGCTATATTTAGTAAACAAACCTTGTGCTATAGGCCGCATAGCTTGATGGCTCCTTCTGCTTTTAGAATTCGACTTCTCTGTGGTTGTACGAAAAGGGAAACAACACTACATGGCCGACCAGGTGTCGCACATCCCCATGGGAGAGGCCGCTGGATAAGGCATTGTAGATAATTTGCCAGATGCGCACTTGTTTAGCCTGTCAAGTGAGAGATAGTTATTTCAAGCCGACTTGATGCCATTGGGTAGATGACATAGTCCAAGTGCTTAAGAATGGACTACTTGAATGACCAATGGAGAAAGCCTGACTTAGACGGCTCATCCTTAAGATCCAACCCTATCAGTTGATAGCAGGTCAACTGTATAGGCTAGGGCAAGATGACTTGTTGCGCAGATGTGTATGCGAATACGAGATGCAAGAAGTGCTCTCAGAAGCACACAATGGAATTGTGAGAGGACACTTTAGCAGAGAGACAATAGCCCGCAAGGTGTTTCAGTCTCAACTGTCGTGGCCCATACTTTTCCACGATGTGGCGCTGTTTGTTAAGCACTCTGAGGAGTGTCAACGGACAAAGGTCCCGATTCGCAAGGATCAAATGGAGCTAACCACGGTGATTGCACGATAACCCTTCGAGAAATGGGGAATTGACTTCATAGGACCCATTAGTCCTACAGCACAATACTCTCAAGCCAAGTATATAATTGTAGCCAGTGAATATCTAACAAAATGGGCAGAATCACGGGCTACATGAAAGAATGATGTGAGAACGATTGCCAAGTTCCTATGGGAGTAGGTAATCCCATGATTTGGCTACCCCATCGAATCGGTTGACAAAGAAGGCACACACTTCATTAATGAAGTGATCATGCATCTTCTAGCCACCTTTCTAATTATCCATCGAAAATCCTCGCCATACTACCCTTAGGAAAATGGCCAGGTGGAATCCACCAATAAAATTCTAGTAAACGTCCTGACCAAGGTGGTTTCTACTTCATGTAGGGACTGGAATAACAAGCTGATGGCAACCTTGTGGACTTATTGCACAACCTACAAAATGGCTGTACACCTTTTAGGTTGACCTATGAAACTGAATCAATTCTACGTGTAGAGTTCTTCATTCCTAGCCTAAGAATTGCACTTCCCAAAAGATGGGAAGGAAAGGAAGCATGGACGCAACGTCTAATTGAACTTGAACGCCTCTCAGAAACTAGCCTGCTAGCTACCCATGCGCTCATATGCGAGAAAGCATGATGCAAAAGCTGGTTTAACAAGCATGTCAAGGCAGCGTGACTTCGAACAAGGTGACTTAGTGCTCCTGTACTCCATTAAGGGGCATAAATAGAAAATGAAGTTTAAAGGTCTAGGGCCCTTCAAGGTTCGTGTCATCAATCAAACTGGTAATGTTGAACTCGAGACTTTGGAAGGCAAGGGTGTAAGCTTCTTCAATGGCAGTCGCATCAAGAAGTATTATCCCCCCACGCACCCCTTGCACGAACCACCTATGTTAGAACCACCAGTCAGAGTACGAGTAGCCACAATCATGGAGATTGACAAGGAAAATGAGGAAATTGTAGAACCTGCCTACCTCTGCATCACCTACACTGTCAACGCTTTAGTTGATGATGGAGTAGACTTCAATCTCTTAATCCACGATCATTGGACCCATATTGGCAAACCACAACTACAGCCCACTACCGCCAAATGGAGCCCATATGGGGGGCCCTCATACACACTCCTAGGGAAATGTAGGGTTGCTATTTCTATCGAGTCTGTGAGTGTACCAATGAAATTTTATGTGTTGCCAAACACGAAAAATGCAACTACCGAATCTCTACTGGGTCGAACCTTTAAAAAGCAAGCTCATTGCAATGTCGATGTTAACCCTCAAACGAACGAAGGTGGAAAATCCGGAAAAGCTAAAGTAGAAGACAAAGACAAAAATCTACAAAAGCTAAAGCAAAAGACAAAGACAAAGGCCAAGGCAAAGAGAAACGGAAGACAAAGACGCACAAGGAGAAGAGTCCTAAATAAGGGAGAAAGGTGCACAAGGAAAAGCGCAAGTCAAAACTTTTGTAAAAGAGCACAAGCGCATCATGGTTTAATTCAAGGAGCACCGAGCTCTCACCCATGTAATTTGTAAATGTAGATGGGCAGTGGAAAGGAAGTTAGGAAGATAGAAGGACAATGGGAAAAAGGGCCCTAGGCTATGGCCGGCCATGTGAAAAAAGGAAAAAGGGGATGACCGCCCAAAAGGGATTTAGGGTTTTGTATATAAAGTTGAAAATTGAATGAGAAGCTCATTCTTGTGTGTTGCCAAAAGTAGCTCTCCTCCTCTTCTTCTTCTTCTTCTTCTTGTTTTCTTGAGCTTGTGCTTGAGAGAGGGAGTGTGAGAGTGTGAGGGAGTGAGTGTGTAAGGGTGAGGGACTGTGGGGTCGAGAAGCTCTCCATCTTCTCCTCTCTTCTTCTCTTCTCTTCTCTTCTCTTATCTTGCTCATGGTGATGGAGCTTGGAGCTTGGAGCAGGAGGATTGAGCTTGCTTGAAGCTTGCACTTGGATCGTGGAGCTACCTGAGTGTGCGGGAGAGGAGGCAACTCGATCGGCATGAAGGTAAGCTCACTACACCCGATAGGCATGAGAGTGCGTAGGCTATGTGAGAGGTAGCCATTAGCGTTCGGCTTGAAACGCTTGAGGCAATAAGTGGTCCGTGGGTCTTGGCGGTTGAGCGTGAGCTCCTACTACATTTTGAACCGGTTGTAGTGAGCTTACCTTCATGCTGATCGAGTTTCCTCCTCTCCCGCACACTCCGGTAGCTCCACGATCCAAGTGCAAGCTTCAAGCAAGCTCGATCCTCCTGCTCCAAGCTCCAAGCTCCATCGCCGCGAGCAAGATAAGAAAAGAGAAGAAGAGAGGAGAAGATGGAGAGCTTCTCCACCCCACGGTCCCTCACCCTCACACACTCACTCCCTCACACTCTCACACTCCCTCTCTCAAGCACAAGCTCAAGCAAGCAAGAAGAAAAAGAAGAAGAGGAGAGCTACTTTTGGCCACACACAAGAATGAGCTTCTCATTCAATTTTCAACTTTATATACAAAACCCTAAATCCCTTTTAGGCCGTCATCCCCTTTTCCCTTTTTTTACATGGCCGGCCATAGCCTAGGCCCTTTTCCCCATTGTTCTTCTATCTTCCTAGCTTCCTTTCCACTGCCCGTCTACATTTACAAATTGCATGGGTGAGAGCCGGGTGAGAGCCCGGCGTGCCTTGAATTAAATCATGATGCGCTTGCACTCTTTTACAAAAGTTTTGACTTGCGCTTTTCCTTGTGCGCCTTTCTCCCTTATTTAGGACTCTTATCCTTGTGCGTCTTTGTCTTCCGTTTCTCTTTGACTTGGGCTTTGTCTTTGTCTTCTGCTTTAGCTTTTGTGGATTTTCATCTTTGTCTTCCGCTTTAGCTTTTCCGGATTTTCCACCTTCGTTGGTTTGAGGGTTAACATTACCCCCTCCTAGACGAGTGCCAGTCCCATGGCACTCTTCGTTGAAGGTAGCAAGCATTAGCATGCTCCGAAGACGTGGGTGGAAGGGACTGTCGTGGTTTGCCTTGGAGGAGTTTTGATGTTGGTGTGGATGAAGGTCGTTGGTGACACTTTACTGTTCTAATTGGGTGGTGATATGATTGTTGTAGGTGGCAATAGGGCTACTCTTTGTTGGGAATGGTCACTCATAGCTGGCACGGGTGTTGGTGTTCTTAGGATGCTCATGGTTCATGATGATTCTCTGGTGGTCTTGCATGATGAAGTAAAGGACAAGAGTTCAGAGTTGAGTGTTGATGTAGAGTTGACGGCGCTTTCGTTGGAGTCTTTAATACCCGCAATTGGAAAAACTCTCATGTGGTCTCTCCCTAAGGGGTAGTGCTAGTCTTCTTATCATGCACAAGACATATTTTGATTAGTTTCGGAGATAGGTAGAACTCTAAGCAAGCCTGGAGTATTGTCCTGCACTTGAGGACCCAAACCGTGTATAGGTTATAGTGTGAATATTAAGTGAGTACACGTGCGTATTTAGGTATTACTTAGTTAGAAGACTTTCGGCTTGGTCCCTTTTATAGCAATGGGTCAGTGAAGCAATGGGCTAAGTTGATGGAAAAATTTGTCGATGTAGACGGGGATTACACTTGAAGATTGCTTGAGACATCATTTTGGTCTTGTCAAGGCAATGTAGCATAATTGAGCTCCTTGATGTCTTAGCTTTTGGTAGCTAGTGGCTACTTGTAGTGCTTGAAAAGTATGGTGTACTTTTCCATTGTCTTTCATGCCTTGTTTACCACTGTTGAGTGTAATGCCATTGAGATGGAGTGCAAAAGAATTGTGCAAGTGGTTCAGGGTGATAGGTCTAACCATAGGCGAGGCGAGCTCCCTAGGTATGTCCTACCCTTGATTTGCCCTGAACAATTGTGGGGGATGTACAAAGGGCTAGGGGATTAGGGACGGAGCCAACCGGCCAAGGTCACTAGATGTACCTAATTTGAGGACCCCTAGGTATGGCGTTGTGATCGTGTGTGCCTTTTTTTTTCTTTTTTTCTTTCTTTTTTTCTTTTTTTTGTTTTTTTGGTGGAAAAAATGAATATAATCAATGCCATACATTGAGGCTGTTAGCCTTTCATTTGGATTGAGAAATGTTGGGATCCAAAGGCTATGAAGAATGGATATTACAGAGATGATTGTGTCACCAGCCTTGATGCTAGAGGAACTGTTGTTGATATGAAGAGATACACTTTAGATTTTGCAAACCTCTTTGTAACATGTGAGACATTGAACAATTGAGGTAGCACTTGGAGTGAGCTGTGCATGGACAAGGGCAGAGCACCTTGCGAATTGAATCCTGGATAATGAAGAGACGTTCGCCCTTGTTGAGAGCGTAGCTCCTGCCTGAACATAGAGTTTGGCCAAGAAGTAGGAGGTAATCGATGATTATGCTTTGGCCATGCGCAGTTGCAATATGTGCTTTCTGGAGATCCTTGGGTTCTCATCTAGTGGCACTTCCGTCATGGCTTTTGTTTCTTGGTATTCCTATCACTTTCTCCATAATGGTTCTTTGTGGGGTTGGTGGTCTTGTGATGACTTGGACATTGAACACGTTTGCACGAAGATCTCTGTCATCCTGCATCCACTTGTCACTTCATGAGAGTATATGCAAGTCACATGCGTTAAGTACAACGTACAAATACAATCACGTCAAGACATAACTTTTCAAAATGCTATGATGCTAATTGCAATGCCTATTCCAGTGCTTGTTAAAGATGTGGCATATACTAACGATAGGTAAAGGAAGTGTGTACAAGTGGGGAGCCTGTCCCTTTAATCATCAAAAGACAAAAAGTTATGGCAAGAAGGCTTGTTAAGCTGCTTGTATATTATAGGGGCTACTCCATTTGCACAAGGCGGGGTGAGTCCGGGTGGTTGGCGACTGAGGCTCTGCTGGTGAAGGGCTCTTGTGAGGTTGGGCATGGAAGATGTTGGCCGGGACCGGAATGGTATAGTCTCTGGCCGTGACCATTTCCAAGATGCTTTTGAACAATGCATCAAATTCTTCCTTGTCTCGAGCTGCCCTTTCAGCCTTTGAGCTCCTGGTGCCCGAGTGCCTGTTGGGGGCTTGCACAACAGGTGTTACCACACCTTGTGTGCTTCTTTGAGCTTCTACTCCCCTGACCTAGGGATTCTTTGGCCTACGTCTAGGGTGGTGTCGCTTGGGACCTCGTTTCTTTACATACCTTTTGAGGGTAGTCACATAGCGCATCGACGGAGGGGCGTGTGCTACATGTTCCTGTCGACAGCAGAGAGCGTCTTTGCAAGCCAGCTGCCCTAGGTGCTCCATGTCTTCCTCGTAGGGGGAGCTGCAAGATGCGAAGCAAAGATTAGGCCTTGATACAGGATAAAACCATTCGCATGTAAGGGATTATAGTGTGGGTAATCAAGCGCATATGACGAGAAGGGGAGGGGTGAGGCATGCAGTGCTTGTTGTAGAGGGATGGCCTCCATGATGATGTTCATTTAGCCTCCAGCCATTAGCAGATCTTGGCTCATGCTAAGTTACGTGGATTGGTGGTCATGGATTGGGGCAGGTCTCATCCCTAGAAGGATAGACTAGAAAGGGAAAAAGGTGTATAAAAAGGGAATGCACCTTGTCTACACCATCAGAGATGTTGGTCAGGGCTTCCTATGGTGGTAATGAGGGGTGCATGCCCTCCGCCTGGAAGTGGAAATGGTCACACAACTTCTAAATATGTGGTGAGAAGAGGACCTGACGAGCTTAGCTTGTTGACCCCAACTCTTCTCCCTGCACTTGACTATTATTGCTTGTGTGTGTTGATAGTGTCTATACAGGGTCACAAAAGTCATTGTTTATTTTCATATATATCCATGAATCCATGTCACTTCATGAGGATAGAAGCCAATTGTAGAACTCTGGATTATACTGGAGCGTGGCACATGCATCCAATACTCGTGGCAGCTTTCTCAATACCAATAGATATTTTACAACATCGAGTAGCATGGAACCTTGTCCGAGTCTACTAGCAACATGTAACTCCTCCTCAGTGAGAACCTTATCAAACAGAGAGTTCTCTTGGCTAGGTTCAGCTAAGTCCATACCCCGAATGGCAAGCACTCAAAGGGAAGTTAGTGCCACATAGGTTGGGTCTCTTTGAGACTGCCATTTGGCCAATCGCTCCTCTGAGACTATCATGATCTGGGCTCCTAGTTCGGCCATTGCAACGCGGTTTTCACAGCAATGCTGTTCAAATTGACTTTGGCCCTCTAATAGTCGCTTTAGTTGCTCTATCTCTAAGAGATTTGGTTGGCATAGCACATCATTGAATGTGACAGTTAAGCGCAACTCGTCGGCTTCCTCGCCAGAGATGAGTCGCATGCGTTCATACAGGAGCCTGTTATAGTGCTTGTCAAGATGTTCTTGCTCTTCCCAAGATAAGGGAAATGGCAAGTATTCTTTGAGCTGCTCCATTAGGGCCAAAAATGCTTCAAAAATGGCACTTGTAAGAAAGTGATTAAGTTGCTAATTAGTTGAGGTTTAGGAAGAATAAAACCTCTAAATTTGGTTGTCTAGATGTGATTAATGAGAGAATATTTGGTTCATTGAAGACGTCGGCCATTGATTGCCCTCATCTTTTAATCCAGGTCAGGGGTCAACTTTTCAGCCATTTTTGTCTTGGAACTCAAGAGATTTTGTATTTTCGAGATTCTTGCATGAAATTCGCATTTGTTTGCTCCCGCGTTTTCTTTCTACACACTACTCTCTTTTGCCATTCTTTTTTTTGCACTTGCTTCCTATCACTATGAGATTCTTGCTCGGTTCATTTGCTAAAATATCTAGCAATACCTTTTCAAATAACACAAGCGCAAGCACACGTAAATACAAGCTAACTGTTTAGCTAGATCCGATTTACACATCTTGGAGAAGTATACATCATCGAGTATTGATAGATGAGATCGAAGCCAACAGGTTGCAAACACAAGGAATGAAGCATATAGATTTGTGGGTGGATGGAAATATTTATCCTAGGGATCCTTCTACAAGTAAACCACCTCCTTTTTTCAATGTCCATGACTATATAAGATATGTTGGAGAAGGTTACAATGGGATGCTTGGCTACTGTATGAGGTTATACTTTGCATCTTACACATATATAGCTCAAATGCACGAAATGAAAAAAGCACTAGAAACTACACAAACAAATATTTTAGAGTTGACAAGTCAGATTGATGTTTTGAAAAATGTTAACAAGTCATTGCAGGATAAGCTAACACGCTTGAGAGAAACTCCAATAGGATTTAAAGAGAGGAAGAGACCATTAAAAAATATAACCAACTTGTGTGAGAGAGCAAAGAAGAGGAGACTAAATCTTACAAAGAAATATGTCTCTAACATATTAGGCATCAATATCAGAGAGAATGAGGAAAGAATCAAACTTTTGAAGGAAACCATGAATAAGAAAGATATTTTGAGGATTCTTAAATCACCCGAAAATGCGGATTTGAGAGGTCCAACTCTCAAAGAGTTAGTGAAGGACTTAGAAGGCACGGTGAAAGCAAATGAAATTGTAGAGACGTGTGATACTGTGGGTATAAGTCGGAAAGGTTATCGTGCTATCTCTGGATTATGGTTTAAAAATCTTAGACGCAATAGGGTAACTATATTTGGATTGCCTCGAGCCCTTGCAGTTTCGACTGCAAGAATTGCCATGAATCACAAGATTCCACATGTTTTTGAGATTACATTTACATTGAAAGGTCTATGTCCTATGAAAAACAAAAAAAATGTAATTTTTTATTACAATGCATTTAACAATATATGGGTTGATCTAAAAAAGGTGCAAATTGCAATGGTTCACATGTATAAAATCACAGTAGAAGAAAGTTATGGTGTTCTAAAGTTTGCCTTGAAGTTGGATGAAGCATAGTTTCAAAAGGGACAGAAGATGGAAAGAATTAGCATTTGCCTCATGAACATGGCATTGGACCATAGCAATGGTGAGGGCCAAGCTCCATTGCATAAGATCCAATCCGAGATGGAGATTTGGTGGATTGGTGCAGCCCAATTACCAATTGAAAATCATCAAACGTTGAAATGGTTGTTCAACCATACAAGTATTCCAAATATCATTAAGTCTCAAAGTGAAGGTGAAATGTTAGTAATTGACGGGGTTGGTAATTTTAATGTGGAATGGCATACGAGTGCTGATTTAAAAACTTTCAAATGTATGCTTGGAATATGTAATGGTGCAAATGCAAAATATCCTTGCATTTATTGTATGGAAAGTATTGAATCCAAAGATTGGAGTAGTTTGTGACCAGTAAGAAGAGCCCCAAATAGAGACTCTATAGATTTGAGTAAATTTAAAAACATAGAAGACATATGGGATCCTTTTAATCTCTCTTAAGAATGTTCATATTTGTACTTTGCATGCAGAGATTAGAATAATCGATAAGCTTATCAGGTTGCATCTTGACTATGCATATTCCATTAAGCCATTATCTTTATTAGATGAGTGTATTGATAAATGTGAGGCATTACTATCGAAAATGGGATTTCATGGAGGCCAAGTTCACTTGAGAAAGGATCCAATACTTTCAGGAAAAACAAGAGATATATTGTCTGATGTCTCTATGGGAGGCTCAAAAGCTAGACAATTCTTAGGAAACCATTCAGGAAAGCAGGTGAATGCGGCTTAGGAGTATTGGAGAGAGCTATGTGAGATCACAACAAATGTTGCAAGCACACCGAGGCTTGCATTTCTTAGAATGGAGGTTTGGATATACCTTGATGTTTTTCTGAAACTTCTCAGGCAACATAAGACAACATATACATATGCGGAAGAGTTCAAAAGATCAATCACAAATCTTGTTCAGGCGATAAAAGAGGCATGGGGAGAAAAAGATATCACTTTTTATCTGGTAAAGTAACAATGATTTAATATGGGTTTATTTTGACAGGTTTTTCAATTGGTATAAAATAAGTGTTACTTTGTATTACAGTATATTCTTCATATTCATGGGCCTTACTTTGTGGAGGACCATGGCCCCTTAGCAACTTATAGTAGCCAAGGCATGGAAAAATCCCACTATCAAGCACGCACAAGTTATTTTTGAAGCAAAAGGCATGGGGGAGGAGTTACAAAAAGCAATGCTTTGGAGGAGCTATTCAATTGGTTTTTTCGACGACAACTTCAAAGAATGCAGATAAAAGATGGCAATGACACATGAGCAGTCGCACTTTTATATATAAGAAAGAATATATACAAAGCTAGCTTTCCAAAACTCTCACATTCTCTTCCTCCTCAGGAATCTTTCCTCTATAATGTAGAAATTTTCTTCTCTTGTAGCCATCTATAGATTTTACATCAGTTCGGTTTGCAGCCAAGGTGTAGGATGTGAACGCCAAAAAGTATCTTGCTCTAGAAGCAGAGTAACCTGGACCATAGCCAAAAATCCTAATTACTGCAATATTTTCCAAAAACATTACTTTGTGGGCATTATATTGTAATCCTGAGAAACCTAAAAGCCTTATAACAGCTTTAATACAAAGTATGGGCCATGCTGCATCCTTTGAGAAACTACTATGAAGTACTAAAAAAGAATTAGGGTCAATCCTAGCCAAGTAGTGGCCGAGTGCAATGTCTTTCAATGTACTACCACCAGCTCTCGATCCTTTGCCACGTCCCAAGAAATTATCTGAATCAGCAATCTCCAACTGCAAATAAAACCCATACCGAATGAGCATGAAACTCAAACCTACCAATGTGTAAAAGCAAATTCAAAATTATCTTACCACTTGGTTTTCATCGTACTCCAATTTAACTGGATTCCATAAATTTATTGATGATGATTTCTCATTGGTGTTAATCAATTCTTTAACATATTCAGACTCCTCTCTTCCAAAATTGGAAATCCCAAGTTGGCTTTGCATGCGATCGAACTCCTCATCAGTAATAGTCAACTCTTTCTCAGCTTCTTTTGCCTTTTCAAAACAAAGAGAGAGGGCCTCACCAGCATCAATAAACTTATCGTCTACAGTTTCTTTATCAAGTTTGAGTATCTCTTCCTTTGATTCATTCTCTGTGTCAACTATCTCATTTGCAGCATCAGAAGCCTCTGCAATAATTGTTAGACAATAATCTTCCCTAAGATTGAAAAGTTTTTGAATATCTGACAGTAAAATGCACTCCTTCTCCTTGAAAGGTATAGATGGTAGAGAAGGAACAGTATGGTGAGAACTCTCATCAGTTGTTGCAGGGTTTGCATTTCCTTGGCTCTCCTCAATGATGGTCTCAGCTTTGAAGTGAGCAACATCCAACTTCTCAGCAAATAGAAGCCTCAAAATTTGCATCTACAACCTCCTTTGTTTCCTTTTCATCTGCCAGGTCATCTAACATACAAAAGCTAGCAGACTTTGCTCCTTCCAACTGTTGCTCATTAGCTTTCAGAGGATATTTGACAAGGGTGAAAACAATAAAAGCAGCAGACTTTGACATAATCTTGCAGTTCTTGGAATGAGTGGAGCACAATATGTCTCTTGCATAAAACCTGTCTAGGGAGTGGGCACCACACCTCTTAGTAAACATTGACTTTTCATTTCCTGTTGACCCAATGGGAACATGGACATATTCCTTTGTACCAATTTCAATAGAAGGACCTGCTAGATTTTCAAACTCCAAAAAGTCCTCCAAAAAATATTTTTTACAATATTGCAAAACACTGTCAAAGTCCCAATCAGGATTCAAGACATTCTTAACAACTCCATAGAAAGAGAGATCCATGCCATTCTGAAGGATAAAGTCAAGAAGCCTCTCTGATGGAGTGACATCAGTAAGCTGTGATACTCCAAGAACTCTCATTGCCGAATTTCCCTTCCCTAGAGATGTGCTTGGCATTCTAACACTAGTGGCAGAGCATGGGGAAGAAACAGAATGCACAGGCTCATCACATGTTGAAGCCCTTGAGCCTCTTGAAAGCCTTCTCCTTTTCCCAGTTCCCGGCAAAACCTTGGAGCCCATAAAATCTGTAGGTTCAGACATATTTCCAACTTTTTCTTGATATGGCGCGATGAGACTCAAATGCTAGACACGGATGTTCATACTCGCACCGTATCGGGAATGCAAACCAGAACAACTCAAAGCAAAGGGCCGCAACCGAAACAACGTGACAAGGCAAAACCCAAATCAGCGATCATGCGCCCTCACGCAGTATCGGGTTAGGAGTCTAGAAACAAACACCACGCCGAAGCAAGATAAGAATAGCTAAGCCCAAAACGACGTGAGAAAGCAAAAGCACAAAACAAGAACACTCACTCTTATGCCATATCGGGAGAAAAATGAGAAGTCTGCAAAGAAAGCCAAAAAAGTCGTACAAATGACTGACACCCCCTTATGTAGGGCGTGCAATAATGCCACGTAGCACTAGCCATTGGCACCAACACGTGGCACTAGTTGTTGGGCGACACGTAGCCAACAAACACGTGGCAAACACATGGATCGATTGTTAGTCGACACGTGGCATATGGATGTTAGGTGAACACGTGGGACAATCAATGCGAGACATGTGTCTGACAGGTGGCATGGTTGATGAGGGTATATAAGGAACCATTTTGCTTACGTGTACACTTTTAATTCTCTTGAGCTCTCATGCCTTGCTTGCCCGATACAGAGCGATCCCAATGCTACGTCTACTACGTAATTGTCCTCTTGCGTTGTATCGGCACCCGTCGCCCGATTCAGAGCGTGGCCATTTTCCTTGCTACTCGCTGCATTTTTGTGCATGCTTGATTGATACGGAGCGAGGGCGTCCTTTGGTGGTCTACCTAATTGCCATCTCGCATCATATCGGGATTTCTTATCTTGTTGTCCTCGTCTCCGATACAGCGCGAACGTGACCATACGTCTTATTCGTTTGTTCCTTCTCACACCGTATCATGCCTGTTGCGTTCTTGTCAAATTTTTGAGAAAATTCCTATATCATTTTTTTCTTTTTGGCTCTTTTATTTTCTCCTCTACATGGCAAGGACAAAGAAAACTACAAGAAAAGTTTATGTGGATAGGAAGGACAGTGGGGGTAGAAGGAAGTTACAATTTGATGAATCTAAGGAGGAACCCTCTTCAAATATTGCTGAGGCTGGGCCATCAGAGGCCCCAAAGCATTTTGCCATAGAGATCCCCCCTACACCAGGTATTGGCCTAGCATCTTCCATGGAGTTAAAGCATTTCAGTGCAGAGAATGTTTCTTCTCCTGAAGTTGAAGTAGCAAAGGGTGAGACTTCCCCTGTGAAGGATTCATCCCCTCCAATTGCACTTGAGCCTACTTCTACTGGAGCCAGTGAGCCTCCCAAGCCACAAAAAAAAAAAAAGAGAAAGTCCTGGTTCTTCTACATGCAGAGATGTTTCAGTGAGATTAGAAAAGCCCAGAGATCTACAGAGCACGTGATTCCAAAGGCTGCTTTCATAAGAGTTGTTAAAGAAATCTTTGACAGATTGTCTAGAGTGGCAACTGTCTCTAGTCTAAATAAGAAGTGGCAACTCTCAGCAATTCTTGCTCTACAAGAGGTTGCAGAAGATTTTGTTATTGATTTCATGAACGATGCTTACATTGTTGCTACGCATGCTCATAGAATTACCCTTATGAATAAAGATTTCAGCATGATCAGTAGAATCAGGTATAAGTTCAATAAAGTGTTGAGGCCCTTGCCTTCCAACAATCAAAAAGCCTTTGAAATCCTTAACATCCCCCTAAAATTTTCCAGGAAAGGGAAAAAGCTAAAGGTCGAGGATGTAACTCACCTTTACTCTACAAGGGGTGCCACTTAGCAGGAGTCTATCTTGAGTGAAAAAATTCAGGAGGTATTGGATCGTAAGTGTAGAAAACCTGGAAGCCGCATTATATATCAAATTCTTAAAAAAGGTACCAGGTCAAGGAAATTGAAGATGAAGTTTACAAGAGGAAAGCCGCATCACTTGCTCCCATCAACAACGAGAGGATGGGTAAAGTGTATGGGCAAATAGTTGTGAATGTTTCTACGGAACCTGAGGAGGATCACCTTAGTATATCTCCCGAGGACATGCCCATGTTGGAGAAAAGGGATGTCCAACTATTTGACTCCATTGTTTTTTGTTGCATAAGGTAAGGCTTATAGGTTCAAGTGTATTTTATATGTAATTTGTATTGATTTTGATCGATTCAAATAGCTTTTGCTATTGACTGCAGGGCATTCGTCTCCTCTCTCACTCTCGATATCCGTAGAGCCATATATGTTGTTGATCCACTTCTCTCAGTGGAACTATTTGCAAAATCTGGGTCTAATATTGCACCATTCTTTCATACTTTTGATAGTGTGACAAATTACCACATCTTTTTCCCTTATGTAGAAATGTATTTTTCTTTTCTGTAGAGGAAAATTTATATTCATTTGCTTTCACCCTTTTGCTCACCTCTATTTTGAATTTGCAGAGGACATTGGAGTCTTATCTATATTAACTGTCTTACTAGAGAAATTATCTTTATGAACTCTCTCAGCGGTGTTCATGGCCAAGCATGAATGTATGTTGAAAGAAAATTACTTGCTTTGACTATATTTACAAAAAATATTTTGAACTTACAAATTTTCCTTTTGTAGTGCTGGTAGACTTTTTTCTACATTTTTGGATACTACATATGAGGATCTTGCTGATCCTCAAAAGCCTTATACGTTTCTTCTACAAGAAGTTCCATTGCAAAGCGATGTGCATTCTTGTGGATGGAGAGTTATATCAAATATTTGCAGAACAGTGGATTCAAAGTTGTTACAAATAGAAGGAGTGAATGTAAGTTAATTTCATTTGATTTTTGTGTAACCCTTATCATAATGTCTTTTCACTAAGTTATAACATTTATTCTTACAATGTAAAGACTATCCTGATTCGTATGTTTGGTGGATAAGGGAGAGATGCATTGAGCTAAATTTGGACAAGGCAATCACACCATATGATCTAGACTCCCCTCTTCCTCCCAAAACTTCAATGGCCAAGGGCACAAGCAAGGGAAAGGGCAAGGGAAAGGGTAAAGGCAATGGTAAGGGCAATGGCAATGGCAATGGCAAGGGCAAGAGCAAGGGCAAAGGCAATGGTAATGGTAAGTTAGCCACAAAGACCACTGTTGCAGAGTCTAAAAGAAAAGAAATGCCAATGCTTTCTCCTCTGAAATTTGATCCATCCCCTCTTAAACCCCAAGAAAAGAGAGTACCTGTAAAGGTGAAATTCTTTCAACAATTAAAGAAAGGCCCTGTGAGAAAAAACATCTTTGAAGAAATCGATAAAGAAGCCACAAAGGCAACAAAGGAGAAGGCAGCAGATAAAGAATCAAAAGAGCAAACATAAGCATACAAAAGCCTTATTATTTTGGCTTTGTACATTTATATGACATTTTTGTACCTCATGATGTAATGAACTTTTTCACTTATAAATCGAATGTAATGTACATTTATTTCTATACATTCGAAAGGCAACTTGCTTCATGATAGCTTATGAGTTCCCACTAAGAAATATCTTAAGGACAGTCAATTAAGATAAATTCCTGCAAAGTTTTCATTCTCAAGGCTCAAAACTCACAATTGTGGGAGACAAACAACTCGTACAAGAGAAAGAGCGCTCGGCTCTTTTACCAATTGTTACGCCATTCACTTTGAACTTATATCTAGGGGATGTATTATCTAGCAATTCCAAGGTATCCCTCACATCTTTCAGACTCCAATTGGAAGTAACATTCACCTTCTTTACTTCTTCATGCGGCAAAACGTGCACCGCAAGTTTATATGGTGTGCAATTTGTATCAAAATCCAAGGGAACCCAAATACCCAATCTTAGTTTGTATCTCCTGTAATCAAAGACCAAAGCAAGAGTTTGTGGGGAGGGATACTGTAAGCCAAAGCCAAGGATTGAGGGCATGCACTGCACCTCAAGATATCACCCTTATGGTCGCACTCTCTAGATTTCCAAATCATCCCTATAGTGTTGTCCAAATCCTCTTCCGAAAAGTTTCTACTTAGCCAGGATACCTTCGTTCTTTGTAAATTTGTTGTTTTGAAGCAAGCCATGAAGATATGGAGGGGTATAAACCATGATAAACATATTCTTCTTGAGATCCTTCCAACTGTCATGGACTTTTGAATATCCTGAGATATTTTGAATTTAAAACTCTGCACCGTTACCTTGTCAGGAATCTCCCAGTTTAGAGATGGAAGGCTTGGCAATGGCAAATCTTCGATATTCCCATACATATCCGCTTTAGAGGGAACCACGTACTATGCATAATATATAAAAACCTTGCATTCACTAAAAAAAGACACAGTTTGATCGCCATAAATAATATTTGCCAATACCTTATGAATGGCATGGAAAGTCCCACTTAGGCTTTCCATAGATTGCCATTCAATACTTGTTGACGGAAAGATATCTGCAATGGCGAATCGGTTGTTAGTACTTGCCTAAATGGAAAAGAATTACATATGTTATTCAACTAATAACTTACAATGTGTTTGTTGGGGAACACGTTCGTTTGGAGGCAAGTGCATATCCTTGGCCATGTAAACATGTTGCATCTTGACAAACCACCCTTCGGGCATAATTTTGAAGGCAATGATACGCCCCTTCTAGTGATGTTTTATATCATCTCGTTTTCTTATTTTCACCTTATGAGAGCCCTTGCAAGATGGCAGCATGGTAACCCAATCGTTTACAGTAAAGGTTTTGGGCTCCCAATTTCCATCTGCTCCCTAGCTATAGACTGTGTAAGAGTGTATTAAATGAGAAGGGTGCCTAGAGGAGGCCATGAAAAGAATGAAAGCACAGAGAAATAAGCTCAAAGAGGGGTGAATGATGTCAAGAATCTCGTGGTGGGGGGACTTGCTCAAGATGTTGCGCCGAACACACACAGAATGCACAAGGAGAAGCTCACTCAAGAGACAAGAAGAGAGATGGAGGCCAAAACGTTTTCTTGCTAGTTTCTTCTTCTTCTTTCACACTCTTTACAATGTACACAAATTATAGATAAGATACAACATAAAGGAAAGTGGCCTACTAAGTCAAACAATGCATAACCGACTACACTAGTCGACTGGCGCTATAACTATGCCAGCTCTGTAAATAGGTGTAACAACCTGAATATAATAAGTAATGAGTCAGTGGCCATGTGAGAGTCATAATGACCACCGACGTGCTAAGTGTAGATGTGTGGACCCATCTAACCAGGCGGTCCATCATCAATGTCCACATGTGTTGAGCTTGTCATCTCAACACTCCCCCTCAAGCTCAACTGCATCTCTACAACTCCAAGTAAGCTTTGAAACTTTTGAAGCTTCTCTGTACCCAATGCCTTCTTGAAGATGTTAGCTATCTGATCCTGTGTGCTGACATACACCAAGTCAATCTCACCTGCTAGTACCTTCTCTCTCACAAAGTGGTAGTGTACCTCAATATGTTTTGTCCTAGCATGGAACACAGGGTTCCTAGCCAACTGTATACTACTCATGTTGTCACAATAAATGACAACTGGACCTTCCACCTACACATCCAAATCTACCATTAAATTTTGTAGCCATACTACCTCACATGCTACAACAGCAGCACCTCTATACTCAGCCTCTGTACTCGACAAGGCAACAGTAGATTGCTTTTTGCTGCTCCAAACAACTACTACACTACCAAGAGAGAACATGTATCCGCTGGTAGATCTTCTATCAGACATACTACTAGCCCAATCTGCATCTGTGTATCCAAACACCTGTACATCTGTACTTGCCTCACAGAAAACTCCATAATGTAATGTGGACTTCACATATCTCAATATGTGTCTAACTGCATCCAAATGTGGCTTTCTAGGTACTTGCATAAACTGACTCACAAGACCAACAACGTAGCTCAAGTCTGGCCTTGTAATGGTCATGTGGATCAAACTCCCCATTATCCTCCTGAACATAGTAGGGTCTTCTATCTCATCCCCAACATCAGTACTCAACTTTACATTCTGCTCAAATGGGACGGAAAGTGGTTTGCATGCTGTCATACCATACTTGGATAACATATCCAAGCCACACTGTCTTTGGGATAGCCATATACCATCATCACATCTGATCACCTCAATGCCAAGGAAGTACCTTAGCTCACCTAAATCCTTCATCTCAAACTTATTCTTTAAAAAGTCCTTTTTAGCAATCCCACTATCACTATCACCTGCAATAATCAAGTCATCCACATAGATGACTATGATGACCAAACCTGCATCTCCCTTTCTCATATAAAGTGAGTAATCAACATCAGAAACATAAAAGCCAATATTGACAAGGTACTCTTTGATCTTATCAGACCATGCTCTAGGTTCTTGGTTGAGCCCATAGAGCGCCTTCTTCAACCTGCACACATACGTGTGATGCTCTAAATCTTCATAACCTGCTGGCTGATCCATATACACTTCTTCCTGTAGATCACCATGCAAGAAGGCATTCTTCACATCCATTTGCTGCAACCTCCAACCTTTGGCTGCTGCCAAAGCAATCACACATCTAACAGTTGCCATCCTAGCAACTGGACTGAAGGTTTCATCATAATCTATGCTATATGTCAAGGCATAGCCTTTTGCAACTAGCCTAGCTTTGTACCTACTAATAGAACCATCTGCATTGTGTTTAATCTTGTAAACCCACTTACATCCAATAGCTTTCTTGCTCTTTGGCAATGATACTAGATCCCCAAGTCTTATTGGCCTCTAATGCAGCCATCTCCTCATCCATTGCTGCATCCCAATGAGCATGACCAATAGCCTCCTCAAAACATGTGGGCTCAACATCCTCAACTAGTTTCACCATATAAGCATAATGGTGAGCTGCATAACCTTCAAAATCAAATCTTTTAACAGGATATCTCACCCTGCTAGACCTGCGTACCACTGGATCACTCAAAGGAGTCTTTGCATTAACGCGTGCTCTCTACACACCTAGAGTTCTCACTGAAGGAATGCCAAGCTCATCATCCAAGGTCTCTGAGCCACTGGAGTCTCCATCAAGAACTGCATCAATGCCTTCTGACACTTTATTCTTTCCTTTGTCTTTACCTGTAGTGCTACTAGATGCACCTGAAGATGTAGAGGTACTCCTTAGTCTCCTAGACCAAGGACTACCAGATGACGTCTCTGGTCCACTAAGAGTTCGTGATTCTTGCTTTTCAGCCTGCACGTGAGTGTCATGATCATGATCATCATCCAATGCATCACCACTAGATGCATACCAACTGCTCATTTCATCAAAGATGACATCCCTACTCACTCTGAACTTACATGTGACAGGGTTATAACAACGATACCGTTTCTGCTCTAAAGAGTATCCAATAAAGACACACTTTTCAGCCTTTGGATCCAGTTTCTTCCGCAACTCATCTGGCACATGAACATACGCAATGCAGCCAAACACTTTCAAGTGTGAGACATCAAGCTTCTTACCTGTAAAACATTCTTCGAGGGTCATACCATGAACTGTAGTTGTGGGAGTTCTGTTCATAATACAAACAGCAGTATGAACAGCCTCAGACCAAAAATGCTTAGGCATATTCTTTTCAGCCATCAAGGTGCGTGCAACTTTTGCAATATGCCCATTTTTCCTTTCTGCAACCCCATTTTGCTGTGGGGTATATCTGCATGTGAACTGTCTCTTTATCCCATGAGAACTCAGAAAATCATTGAACTCATTCGAGAGGTACTCTCCCCCTCTATCTGACCTCAAGACTTTATTTTCAAGCATGTTTCTCTTTCAACTGCAGCCTTGAAAGTTCTAAAGTGCTCAAACGCTTCACTCTTTTCCTTCATAAAATATACCCACAGCTTTCTAGAACAATCATCAATGAACGTGACAAAGTATGAACTTTCTCCAAGAGATACATTTTGTGTACGCGCCCAAATGTCTGTATGCACAACATCAAGGATATTTCTGCTTACATCTCTGTCATGTGAAAAGGGTTGTCTTGCCTGCTTACCAAACTGACATGCTTCGCATACCTTATGAAATTGTGCAACTCTAAATGTAGGCAAACCTGTAACCAACCCTTTGGAATGCATTAATTTCAGCCTTTGTACATTTGCATGTCCAATGCGTTTGTGCCAAATTTCAATATCTGCAACAACACCTTTTCCTTTAGCATACATAACAGCATTCATAGTAGGAATTCCAGCATCTAGAGTAAACATACGTCCAAATCTACTTCCCTTTGCTACCAACCTGCACTTGTCATTGAAGTCTTCTACAAAGCAGCCCTTTGCATTAAACCTAACTTGCAGCCCTTGCTCTACCATTTGACCGACTGACACCAAGTTCTTTGTAATAGATGTCACATGTAATACATCTGAAAGACTCTTTGTCTTACCATCATGCAAGGACAAGGGAACTTTTCCAAGTTGTGAAATTGGGTGGCATGAATCATCACCCGTCTGCACATAACCTGCATTTTGCAAATCCTGTATCTCTCCAAACCATTCTGCATGGCTCGTCATATGATTGGATGCACCTGAATCAACATACCAAACATCATCATGTGTTCCCTTTCCTGTAACAGCATTCAGCATATGCTCCATAACAAATAGACGTTCATTTTTGTCTTCATTCTGTCATGAAGACAATGCATAGTTTCCTTGCTGCAACTTACCACTACGAATATCATCTTTCTTAGCATAACATTGGGCTGCAATATGACCTGTTTTTCCACATTAGTGACACACAATACCAGAGTTGTTAGAGCCTCTGTTTTGCCATCCACCTCTTCCTCTAAAGCTGCCCTTGCCTCTAAAGTTACCACGACCTCCTGAAACTTGCATATCGCCAAATTGCTGATTCAATCTGTTTTGCTGGTTGTCACTACCACGTCCTATACCACGGCCTCTTGAAGAGAACCTGCCACGTCCCCTTCCTGAACTAGAGTAGAAAGCTTGGACCTGTTCACCACTTCTTTCAGATGTCTCACTTTGCATGTTGATCTCTTCAGTGATCATAAGAGAGACTGACTCATCGAAATCTAGAAATGGTTTTCTGACATATACGGAAGTTACAAAAGACTTCCAAGCCTTTTCATTGTTAAGTCCACCCAAGGTAGACGACACCAAATAATCATCATTGGGCATTGTATTAATTGCTGCCAAGGCATCTGCAATGCTTCTTACCTTCAGTGCATACTCATTGATAGACATCTTCCCTTTCTTCAATGTATTCAACTCTTGCTTGAGTTGAATCTTTCCTGATTTTGTATTTACAGAAAACATACTTTCAAGTATGGTCCAAGCTGCATATGAATTCTCTCCATTTCTAATGTGTCCCAGCATATTATTGTCAATTACTGTAGACAACCAATACATGACCTTTTTATCTTTTGCATTCCATTCCTTCCGTGCCTTTGTCTCTTCTGCAGTTGGAGGATCACTCACCTCCGGCTCCATTTCTTTACTTGAAACAAACTCGTAGAGGCCTTTTCCAATAAGGAAATTCGTGACACGAAACTTCCATGAAGGGTAGTTGTTCTTGTCAAGCTTCTCAATGATGGGGATTCCACTGTTCTCTGCCATTATCACAAAATTAATACCAAAGAGCAAGCAAATCTTCTGCAACCTTCGACCTCTAGTGCACAACAATACACCAGACAGCCGTTTTCACTGTCTGCTCAACAATACATACAATCTGCAACCAGTTTGCAGATCAACCTTGTGTTTACTCGCTAGTAAATACCTTTGAACTTACAGATTTGAAATCTGTAACCTGCGCATCCACTTTCGGTCAATACATTTGAAGTCACAGTGTACCCTGAAACTGCTGTCCTCAACCTTGCGACTCTAAAACGGGGCCTGAAATGGCCTCAGATGCCCAAAATAACAGCGGTTAAGCCATAAAGGCCTTATCTTTAGAATATACAGCACTCTTCGCGCACACCAAATCTCACTGCAATCTGAGATTTTTGCTCGATCTTGCTTCCGATGTCTCCATAGGCACTATCCAAGAGAACGAGTGGAAGAATGGGAGAGCTTCTTACCCGTGGCTTGCTTGCTTGAACCTTGCTTCTTCTTCTTCACTTCAGCCTTTGAAATCAGCCTCTCTCAGTGGCGCGGCTCTGATACCATGTCAAGAATCGCGTGGTGGGGGGACTTGCTCAAGATGCTACGCCGAACACATACAAAATGCACAAGGAGAAGCTTACTAAAGAGACAAGAAGAGAGATGGAGGCCAAAACGTTTTCTTGCTGGTTTTTTCTTCTTCTTTCACACTCTTTACAATGTACACAAAGTATAGATAAGATACAACATAAAGGAAAGTGGCCTACCGAGTCAAATAATGCATAACGGACTACACTAGTGCACAACAATACACCAGACAACCTTTTTCACTGTCTTCTCAACAATACATGCAATCTACAAACCACTTTGTAGATAAACCTTGTGTTTACTCACTGGTAAACACCTTCGAACTTACAGATCTGGAATCTGTAACCTGCGTACCCACTTTCAGTCAATACATTCGAAGTCACAGTGTACCTTGAAACTGTTGTCCGCAACCTTGCGGCTCTAAAACGGGGCCTGAAATAGCCTCAGATGCCCAAAATATCAGCGGATTATATAGCGCTCTTCCCACACACCAAATCTCACTACAATCTGAGATTTTTGCTCGACCCTGCTTCCGATGCCTCCATAGGCACTATCCAAGAGAAAGAGTGGAAGAATGGGAGAGCTTCTTACCCATGGCTTGCTTGCTCGAACCTTGCTTCTTCTCCTTCGCTTTAGCCTTCGAAATCAGCCTCTCTCAGTGGCGCAGCTCTGATACCATGTCAAGAATTGCGTGGTGGGGGGACTTGCTCAAGATGCTGCGCCGAACACACACAGAATGCACAAGGAGAAGCTCACTCAAGAGACAAGAAGAGAGATGGATGCCAAAACTTTTTCTTGCTGGTTTCTTCTTCTTCTTTCACACTCTTTACAATGTACACAAAGTATAGATAAGATACAAGTCAAACAATGCATAACCGACTACACTAGTCGACTGGCGCTATAACTATGCCAACTGTAAATAGGTGTAACAACCTGAATATAATAAGTAATGAGTCAGTGGCCATGTGAGAGTCATAATGACCACCAACGTGCTAAGTGTAGATGTGTGGACCCATCTAACTAGGCGGTCCATCATCAATGTCCGCATGTGTTGAGCTTGTCATCTCAACAAATGAACTAAAAAGTAGTGCCAAGAACACAAATGAGTATGTATTGGGCGCCAAAAAGAATATTGAAAGATCTCTCAACTTTCAAAAAACTCATTATTAATTTCCTCACATCTCTGTCATGTATTTTGTCAGATTTGTGAGTAAATAACGTCTTTGGGACTCCAAAACACGTCAGACTTTAGGGATTTTGGCTAAAAAAGAAGAGATAATCACGAAATAGACTCCACTATCTCTAAAAAAGAGGAGATAAGAATGCCATATTCTTGCACACATGGCAAACTCTCTTTGGCCTATTTCTTAATCCCATGATTAACAAAAGTGCATTTTTGGAAGTGTTTTTGGTCCTAATGCTTTAGGGAATGCACGCATGTCTGTCAGGACATAGACACGTGCGAATACTTTGAGCTTAGCATCCAACTCAGTTAAGCACTCTGTGACACTTCTATGTTCAACGAGGGATTGCTCGGTTGCTATCTCATTCAAGGTTCTAGGAGTTTGCCTGGGCTTTAGCATAGCTAGGGGCTCAGGCCTAGACATGCAAGTTTGGCCAATGCTAGGATTTCTTATGCTCTTGGGGTTTCCATGTTTCTCCTGAGGCTTTGTTATTGCGTCATGGTTCTCCTTGGATGTGACTAGTATAGGTTTTTTACCCTGTTGTGACATCGTTATATCCACTCTTGATTGGTCAATGCAAGTTCTATTGTTGGTGGATTGAGTGTTGCAGGCAGCCATCCATTGATGGTAACAACTGCTTTGATTTTTCAGAGCACACGGATATGTCTGAGGTTTCACCGCTATTAGGAGAGGCATCAATGGGTTCATTGGTGGATAGACTCGATGCTTTATTCATCAGCTCTCCAGTGCTCTTCGTCTCAATGTTCTTGGGGTCCACAACCACCTGCAAGTGTTGTTGTTTTCGTTGTTTTCTCCTCTTTTTCTTGGTCAGTGAAGGTGCATCTCTCAACGACTCAGGACCCTCGACTAGGTCAACCGTTGATGTGCTTGGTTGGGCCTCAGCATTTCCTTTCTCTAGTGTGTCCTCATGGGACATAGCTATGGCCTGATGAAGAGGCTCACCAGGTTGTGAGGATACAACTGTCTCCCTTTTGGGAGAGTCTAGCTCTTCAGCCAATTCCCATGTGTTTAACTCCTCTAGCCTAGGCTTTAGGCACTTTGGAAGTGCTAGAGTTGTCAAGGAAGTTGGTTGCCACACCTCCTTCACAAGTAAACTGCTAAGGACACGTTCTGCAAGGGGCATTGTCACAGCCAAGGGCTGTGACTGTTGTGATCCCTGATTGGAAGTAGTGGCGACTAGTCCAGTGGGCTGGCTACTCTTGGTGGATTGTGGTGTCCGGTCCCTATGGCGATTGGAAGTGGTCATGTCTTTTGTTGCCCTTTGAGCATTCATCTGTGTAGATCAAGCATGAGTTGATCTGGTCACATTGGGTTGCACATGCATATCCTTGGGCCGAGAGCTACGGCTAGTGTCATGTCCCCTCTCTTGGATATTTGGAAGCTTTGATGGAGATAGAGATTGGGAGTGAGTAGCCGCCATTGACGACCTCTGTTGTGCTTCCTATGTCCGCTTGGAAAAAGAGGATGTAGGAGATCTAGGACTCTTAGGTGGACTTGGCACTGGCTGAATGATTTGCTCAAGGCTATTAGACGATTGTGCCATTTGCTTTGTTGAGCGATCAGCCTTGCCATGAGCAATGTTGTGCCTATGATGCCTGTTATCCTCTTGGAAAATCAAATGCTCTTTAGGCACTAATGGCTTTTGTGCACGCTCAATGGCTACATATGACATCTGCTTATTAAGCATGCTAGGCTGAGGCTCTTTCTTTCAAACACTCATGTCTGGTTTCTTGCCTCGAGACCTAGATTTTCTCTTAGATCTCCTCCTGTGCTTTGTTGCTTTTGATGCAATCTTGCCTTCAGCTGATAGAGATGGTTTAGTAGGGGATTTTGACCTTCTTGTTTCAAGTATGGCCTCACTCACTGGTTCTTCTACGATATTTGGATATCTTTTGGGGTCTTCTACGATATTTGTAAGTCCAAAGCCCGTCCTTGGCATTGTCTCTTGACCTTCTTGTTTCAAGCATGGCCTCACTCAATGGTTCTCGTTGTTCGACCTGTGCTTGTATCAACTCTTCCAACAAGTCCTTGCTCTCGTTAGTAGGCTTGATTGTTACGTCAGCACCTTCCTTGCCTTTTCCTCGAGGTTCGATGAGGTCACCCTTGCTAAAGGTTGTGACTATCCTCACACCGGGTAGTGTCAGTTGTATCCTCTGTGCTACATAGTCAACCTCACATTTAGTCGCCCTTTTGAAGGGTCTTCCCAGGAGGGTTTCCTTACCATATTTAGCACTATTTGGAGGAACATGAAATAGGATAGGCAAGCTTTCAGTTTCAATTGTTGCAAGGATATTGCACTTCCCTATGAGTGCTTGTGGAGGTCCCCCATAAGGGCTAAGAGTTGCATTAGTCGGTGTCAGATCTGGTTGGCCTAGTAGGGTCCATGCCTCATAGGTCAAGTCATTAAAATTTGCTCCTTCATTAATCAGAGCATCAATAGTATGCTCTCTTTTCACGGTGACTTTGACCCTAAGATAAGCAGGTGGTACTATGTCTTCATCTTTCGAGTCTTGGCTCGTAAATTTAAGCCTTCTGACAAATGCCCTTGAGTCCCCAACTACACGACCAGATGTGGATTCTCCACTGATGTCTTGGCTCATCAGTGCAGTGCTATTTAAGGAGCATCTATTGTCAGGACTGTCATATCTAGTCATTCTCGCTATTGTAGCTTGATGTTGTTGCTTTCCACTTTGACTAGATGCAGTCCGAATGCAACACGTATGTGTTTTTGCAGTGTGGCCCTTTTGCCCTTGTTAGCTAGATTGGCCCATTGAGGTTCTAGGGTCTCTATTTCTCTCGGTCCGGGTATGGGCTTTTGGTTGCTCTTTTGTCAGTGAGAATCCATGTTCGTGTAGATCCATTACTACACTAGGATCTAATTTGGAGGACCTGTCACGGTGTGCGTTTTCTCTCCAACCTACTTGGGGGAGGTGTGGAGGGGGCAGAGCCCCCTCTGCAGGGGTCTGGGGGAGGTAGTCCCCCTGGCCCGCAGGGCCATTACGGTAAACACTACGTGCAATTTGGAGGACCATTTAGCCATTTTGAACTACTTACTCTAAGTTTCAACCCAATGATGGATCTGTGATGTGCCTTTAGCTCTACGTAGCCTTTGGGGTCAATTTCTCGGTTCAGATGCGTCAAAATTTGTGTTCTAGATACCTGTCCGATTTTGACAGTTTTCTGTCTGATTCTCAGATGTCCAATTTTCAGGAGTTTGATTATCAAAATCGGATGTCCAATTTTGGGTTGGTCGGATCTGCCCAATGGTCCAATTTTGGTCACGTCCAATTCTTGCAGTGGTTTATCTGAGTGAGTTCCTTCAGTTATTGAATACAATCCTCAATTTATGGTCACTTAGTGTGCGTGTTGCTTCTCGTGCACTTGTGCTCAATCAGACTTTCAATTTCCTTAAGTGCATTCGAGTGCGGAAATTCAAGGTGAGTGCAGCAAACAATCTTGAAGCGTCTTACGCACTCTAGCTTTGTTTCAGGCCTGATAGGCTTGTTGGTCAATTTTTTCGCCGCCTTGACAGGGTTCAGGGCTTTTCTAATATGTTGTCTCGTTTATTTTTGGCCAATCAGGTTTTAACTGCTCAGCGCTTTGCGTCTAGGTCTCTGGGTCTCGTTGCTACCTACTTCAAGCTGCGAAGTGGCTGCTCCCTACGATTTCATCTATTCCATGTGCCAGAATCAAGTTCTGAGCATCAGAAGGACTTTCGACAGTTTGCACTGCTGAGCTCTAGCTGGATTAGGTCATATTTATGAGAATTTGATAAAAATTTAGACTCGGCCCAGTTGGTCCCAATTGCAGGGTCTGAGTGGGTCACTTGGACGGGCCGAAGTACATTGGCCAAGGGCCGAATTCGTGACTCGGACAAGGTAGACTCGGACGGGCCGAGTGGTCAATTCGGACAAGGTCACTTGGACGGGCCAAATGGTCAATTCAGACGAGGTTACTCGGATGCGCCAAGGCACTTGGGCTGAGGGCCGAATATGACACGTGGCTGAGGGCCGAATCCTATGGCTCGGACGGTTTGGCTCGAACAGGCCAAGGGGGGCCAAGGGCCAAATTAGTCTCGATGGTCCAAATGGTCGACTCGGACGGGCCGAGTAGGTTTGGGCCGAGGGCTGATTAGGGTTTCGGGCTGAGTGGGCTGAACGAAAGAGGGCCGAGGGCCGATTCTGGGGTTCGGCCTAGAATGGCCGCCGTCACTCGGACGGGGCCGAATGCAGCGCAGTTTTGGAAGATTTGACGAATAATGCTTCATTTTTTATGATTTTGGTCTTGAGGGTTCACACAAACTTCCAAAATGCAAGAATAGACATGAATGAAGGATTCTATATCCCTAGAATAGCAAATAACCTCCAAAGTACAAATCGGCAAGCAAATCAAACCCTCTTTCCCTGTTTTGACAGCAGAAACCCTAATGCTTATTTTCTTTGTTTTCTCCTACTCTAATGCATCCAAATCACAAAGTAAATACCTACACTACTCCATCTCACAACATAATCTCAAAAAAGCAAAAAACCTACTTGCCAAGGAGATCGAATACCATCTTCAACCCCCTCACTTCCTATCTATCTCAAGCACCGGTTCGGGAAAAACCCTACTTCAATGCTCGATGTGGAGCGGGCAAGCACTCAAGGCTTGAATCCGTTGGTCCTGGCAATGGAACCAAAATGTAGTGGGAGCTCATGCTCAACTACCAAGACCCACGGATTGCTTATTGCTTCAATTGTTTCAAGCCGAATGCTAATGGCTACCTCTCACATAGCCTACACGCTCTCATGCCTACCAGGTGTAGTGAGCTTACCTTCATGCCGATCGAGTTGCCTCCTCTTCCGCACACTTCGGTAGCTCCACGATCCAAGTGCAAGCGATCCTCCCGCTCCAAGCTCCAAGCTCCATCGCCGCGAGCAAGATAAGAGAAGAGAAGAGAAGAGAAGAAGAGAGGAGAAGATGGAGAGCTTCTCCACCCCACAGTCCCTCACCCTCACACACTCACTCCCTCACACTCTCACACTCCCTCTCTCAAGCACAAGCTCAAGCAAGCAAGAAGAAGAAGAAGAAGAGGAGAGCTACTTTTGGCCACACACAAGAATGAGCTTCTCATTCACTTTTCAACTTTATATACAAAACCCTAAATCCGTTTTGGGCAGTCATCTCCTTTTCCCTTTTTTTACATGGCCGACCGTAGCCTAGGACCTTTTTCCCATTGTCCTTCTATCTTCCTAGCTTCCTTTCCACTGCCCGTCTACATTTACAAATTGCACGGGCGGTCCTTGAATTAAACCATGATGCGCTTGCACTCTTTTACAAAAGTTTTGACTTGTGCTTTTCCTTGTGCACCTTTCTCCCTTATTTAGGACTCTTCTCATTGTGCGTCTTTGTCTTCTGTTTCTCTTTGCCTTGACCTTTGTCTTTGTCTTCTGCTTTAGCTTTTCTGGATTTTTGTCTTTATCTTTTGATTTAGCTTTTCTGGATTTTCCACCTTCATTCGTTTGAGGGTTAACAGTCGATTATGAGTCGCAATGTATCCACTTAGCCATTGGCAATGTCCGCATAGTGGCAGCTTTTAGCAAGGGCTCCGTGACTCTCACCAGACCCACAATGCCACTGGTAATCACGCATTGAGCCAAGTCCAAGGAGGAGGGTTGTGATTTGTTATACCCTCCCAAGCCTCTATGCCAGCAACCGACTGAAACCACGGTCAATAACCATGAACATCACTTAAGGTGGGTGCCTAAATGTCAGACCCTACCATTCAAAGGCAATTGGCCATGCCTTCGCAAGGCTAACAACACAACCCCAAAACCTGGAAGACCAAAACAAAGCTACACATAGCGATGGGTAGTCAAGCAGCGTTGGGTTCCTAAGACCCTATTGCAAGCACAAGGTTATTATGAGGGTAATGCCCAGATATGGATCCCTAAGTCTAAAGCAACCAAGAGCACCAATCAAGTGCCATCCCCATGAGTAACCATACCCCACCGTGCAATGGGTCAAGGACTAATGCCGCAAAGGACTCGAGTCACCAAGCACATTGACTCGCAAAACTGATTATGCACACGTGGGGGGGGGGGGGGGTCACTCATGCATATATGTATATATAATGCGAGTTCAAAATAAGGGGTTTTAAAACACAAATTTTATACATTTTTTTCATACAGAAGGGTGTCCTATAAAGGGGCTACTTATAGATTGAATAGAAAAGGGTTGTGTTTTATTCAAGAAAAATTCACAGATTAGGATATTTATAAATAGGCCATGAATGCACGTTATATAGAGAATATGTATATATTGAACCCCCCGAGTGCATACGCAGACTGATCAAATCTACCGGCCCAAACTTCAGCATGTTATTCCCAAACCAATCTCACATGACTTAATCAAGACGTAGGAGGCCACATCCCCAAGTAGGGACATTCCAATCATAGTCTAGTCATCTGAGCCCAGTGGGCAAGCAACCCAACCGCAATCTTAGGAACAGCTGAGCCTGCAACTATCTGCAACCGAACTCTCTAGTTTTGTCAGGCCTTAGACCCTCATATGAGCGGAAATCATTCTTGTCATTGGCCACGGATGTAGCCAAAGACATGGGGGATGATGTCATCACTTGCCTCAGATGCTTAGATGCCACATTCATGTCGTTGGCTCTGAGTTACAACCACTTGGGCATGGACCTCTTGCAAGAGCCCTTTGCGACAAAAATTTGTACAATGCCTTGTTCAAGGGACACACTGGAATTCGCAATCGTCCAAGCACCCCACTTAGCTGTGCAGAATTGCTCCGCACTGAGATATCTACATAGTAAGACATCAAACAGTAGCTCATCATGTCATATGATAAGCGAGTCTCTTCTGCTATCACTGATCAAGAATTAGAGGAGTTAAAAAGGCTTGTTGAGACCAAATCCCCATTCTTACGGACTTGGTATGCCCTTTGATTGCAATGGGAATTCAAGGGATGCCAAATAATGACCAACGCTGAGCAGCGCTGAGCCATCAAGACATCAGAATACGACCCAACTTATGTCACTCCAACCTCGTATAGGGTGTTAACCACTATTTGTGACCAACCCCTAGAAGAGCACATCAAAGGACACCCTTACCTTGACCATCTCTTGACAGAGTAAGAGTTACATATTGTTAGTTGCATTGATTCCATTGACGTCTTGACAGATGTCCTTACTTACATCACACACATAGATACCTGACCCTTCGATCTAGACCGCGATGCTTAGCTAGAGTATAATCTAGACTTCTACGCTTGGCTCATGCGAAGGTAAACACTCGACCGTAAGCTGACAACCCTAGACCTACTAGATTTCAGTCCTAGAAAGGATTCTCCCAAAATCCGAAAGGGGAGGGGGGTAAGGTAAGATAGGTGAGTGTAAGGTGGGTGAGTCAAATTGGAACCAATCAAAATCAGGAAAATGCATAAACATGTGGGAAAAAGCCACACCGTGGTGAAAACTTGAGTCAACATTTAAATATAGGAAGAAAAGAAACATATTAGTTGCGAGTGAGAAAAAGTGTCACGAAAAATTTGAATTAAAGTGTGGAAGAGTCTGAAAGGAAAGTTTAAGTTGGAGCTTAAAATTTTTCATTCAACAAACACAAAGCCTTTCTTTTCAACAAATAACTATTTTGCAAGCACTGATGGGAATAATGGTTCATGACAGGAATTAAAGATGTCACAGCAAGATCACGCTCACCAACTCCCTTTCACGGAGGAGGAGAGAACATAGTACGGCATCAGTCTAGAAAATCGGGCTTATAGTTAGCTGAAATTCTGCAGCATTCACAATCTTGAGAAGGTGGTGGCCAAGGAGCAGGCCGCAAGGAAAATAGTGGAACAATGTAATCTCCACAAGTACCTAGAGAAATTTGTGTAGAAACCTAACCACACGAAGTGTGTAGAATTTTTGAGAACGTATAACCCCGACCAAGAATGCAAAACGGTGACTGTGGGAAGAGGGGACAATGCTCGACACGTGCAGGTGCCATTAAACCAAGCCTTGGTGGAGAAGGCACTGGGGCTGGAACCTAACGTGAAGAAAAAATGTAAGAGAGACGTGTATGCTTTGCTGAAGATGAAGAGGGAAGGGGTTTTGACAAATGACGACATTAACATACAGGATATCCCTGATGCTGAGATTTGCATGCAGGAAAAGTTGGTGCACTTGCTTTTCTCCAACCAATGCTATAATTTTCTTATGCACCGGATCAGTGTACTTGTGTTGGAGAATGTGGCAGCTTGCACACTAGATGAGGTGGACTGGAATGGCTACGTGCGCAAGACAATAGACCAAGCAGCCAAAGCACTAGCCTTGGAGGTAGGCGGAGAATCCCAGCCTCTAAGAATATGGAGAGGAAGAAACCTTCCTCAAAATCCTCCTTCATCGAGTATGGAAGTGTGCTGATGATAGCTATCATCTAGGAGGCTATAAAAGAAGACCAATAAGGAAACGAAGGAGTGGATGAGACCCATATAGGTCGCTGACCCATTAAGAGGACGAGAAATTGAGTGACAGGACAGAACCCAAGACATAGAAGGAGGAGCGGGAGGCTCAACCGAGAAGAAGAAAAACAAAGGAGTCCACTGGGAAGGCAACTCAGAAGAAGAAACAGAAGGGGGGCACGAAAAAGGAAAAAGAAGATTTGGAGAGAGCCAAAAAGGAATCCCTAAGAGAGGTGGCAGAGAGGAAAAAGAAAGAGAAGGAAGAAGCTAAAAAGTTGGTAGAGGAATCAAGGAAAGCAGAAGAAGAGAGAGAAAGAAGAGCTATAGAAGAGGAGGCGGAGTTGAGGAGATAGCAGGAGGAAGACATGGCCGAAACAACTCGCCGGTCCATAGAACAACAGAGCCAAATCGATGGCCTAGGGGTTTTAAGTATGCCTAGGGAAGACAGACCCGGCTCAAGCACTCA